>NC_044384.1:23103444-23458327 GCF_006542625.1 Nomascus leucogenys | reverse complement strand
ATTTGTAGAAACATTGTATTTAGTGGCCGCAGCACAATCCCGAGGAAATGAATGGGAGTTTTCTCCCTGCTGTCAGGGGCATTCTCCTGGATGATTAATTGACAGTTCTCCAGCCAAGCCCCTGTTCCTTCTGGAGGCCATGCCCCTTGGTGTGCACCTGCCACCGCAGAACCGAAGCAAGAAAATGTATTGTCTTCCTCTTTTTCTTCTGAGAGCTGCAGCTGCTGGCATGCTTTAAGGAAACCTTCTTTACCTAGAGTATAAACTTGAACTTCTCCGATTTGCAGGGTGAAAACTTTACACTTTCCAAACAGATTTCAGGAGTGGGTCTTTAGAGGGTGTTGATTTGAAAAAGCCATTCTCACATGGTACTTAGGGCTGTTCCCTCTTTCTTGCCTTCCTGAGACCCTTTTTCATTTACGGGCTTTCTGACCACATTCCTCAATGCCACATGATGCTTTGTGACAGCTGCTGCAGTTGCCTGGAATCTTGAGGCAGCTGATGGGGCCTCTCACATTCAGGAGCAGAGAGCCGTTACTCTAAAGGAAAAGCAAACCGAACTTCTGGTGCAAAAAAGCATGATTTGTTCATTCATTCCAAACAGTTCCAGAAAGACAAGGCCAATATGGTAATTCTGCCTTTTTTAAAAGATTTTTATGGCTTTCAAAGAATTAAAGTTTACTTTCTAGCAAAGAAACCTAAAAGTTAAGTTTCTTGGGGCTTTGTTAGCAACTATTTTGTGCCATCCTCAAATTTTGGACTGAAGGATTGGGCATGAAAAGTCTAGAAGTCAGAGATAGTCAGGATTAGAAATAAGAGTGAACATTGCCAGGAGACTTCCTATGTGCCAGCAATGTCTTAAGTGTTGGGCAACAATCGTTGCTGTTCGTTGTATTTAATCCTAACAGCAAACACTTTTCAGTCATATCAAATTATTATTTAAGTACCTGTTATGTCCAAGGCATACTGTTAAGTGGCTGAAGACTGAAAATAATATAATAAATAAGTATGACATATTATGTAGTAAGGTAGAAGGTGACAAGAGCTGAAAATATTGATTAAGGTAAAGAGGTTCAGGATCTTGGACTGTGCAAGAATAAGGTCTGAAGATCTCATTGAGAGGTGACACTTTAACAAACACAAGGAGGCAAGAGGGACTGCATATCTTGGGGGAAATGATCCAGGCAGAAGTAACCAACACTAACGGGTTCACATAAACAGAGAAAATAAAATAAGGTATTGGAAGAATATTAAAGAGTTGACTGAGCCTAAGAAAAAATGGAAAATTGAAATTACTGTTGTGATAAACAAGACAATATGCCCCTCTTTCAGAGATAACCATGTCTTTTTTTTTTTTTTTTTTTTTTCTGAGACCGGAGTCTCTCTCTGTCACCCAGGCTGGAGTGCCATGGTGTGATCTCAGGTCACTGTAACCTCCATCTCCTGGGGTTCAAACGATTCTCCTGCCTCAGCCTCCCGAGTAGCTAGGATTACAGGTGTCCGCCACACACTTGGCTATTTTTTGTATTTTTAGTAGAGATGGGGGGGGCGGGGGTCTCAACATGTTGGCTAAGCTGGTCTTGAACTCCTGACTTCAATTATCCACCCAACTCCCTCCCAAAGTGTGGGATTACAGGCATGAGCCACTCTGCCAGGCAGACGTGTCTTAATCCCAGGATGCTATAACTAGTTAGGTTATATGCCAAGGGGGAATTAAGGTGGATGGATTAAAGGTTTGCTAATCATACTGACCTTAAAATAGAGAGATCAACCTGGATTATAAAGGTGGACTCAATGTAATCATGGGTCCTTAAAGGTGTAGAGGGAGACAGGAGAGAGAATCCAAGAAACAGCAGTAATGGGGAGGGCTCAGTCTACATTGCTGGTTTGAAGAAGGAGGAAGGGGGCATGAGGCAAAAAGTGTGGAAGCCTCCAGCAAATGAGAAGGACAAGGAAATGATTTTCTCCTCAAGGCCCCCAGAAAGGAACACAGCCCTGCCCATGCTTGATTTTAGCCAGGAAACTTCAGAAATTAAGATACTCAATTGTATTGTGTTGTTTCCTTCTTTTTTTTTTTTGAGACGGAGTCTCGCTTGTGGCCAGGGCTGGGAGTGAGTGGCTATTTGGTCATGCAACCTCCACCTCCCAGGTTCAAGTGGTTCTGCTTCCCCCACCTCCAAGTAGCTGGGTCACAGGCTGGGCCACTATGCCTGGCTAATTTTTGTTTTTTCAGTAAAGACGGGGTTTTGCCATGTTGGCCAGGCTGGTCTCAAACTCTTGGCTCAAGTGATCCACCTGTCGGCCTCCCAAAGTGCTGTGATTCAGGCATGAGCCACGACACCCGGCCAATTTGTATTGTTTCAAGACCACTAAGTTGTGGCAGTTTGGTACTTCACCTTGAGGAACTAAGACAAGCATTTTTTGCAAAATCCCTCCAACGATTCATCGACCCTCAGGCTCTGGAAGACAGGCCCCAGGGAAGTGGGTGGTCTCTTCAGATCCCACAGTATTAGCCGGCTTCAACCATCTCCCCGACTTGGGTACAGCTCTCTAGCTTCCAATTGTGCCTGGCCTGCTTAAAAGCATTAGGGTGAGTGTGGATGGAGCCGAGTGAGCATGAGCAGATGGAGGATGATGGGGTCAGAGGTCAACGGAGGAACCACAGCTTGCCAGGCCTCAGAGATAGTCGGGAACACACACAGGTAGAGCATCCCTAATCCAAAATCTGAATCCACAATGTTCAAAACCTGAAAGTTTTGAGCACTGATGTGATGTCACATGTGGAAAATTCCATACCTGACTTCATGACAGGTTGCAGTCAAACTATTTTCATGCACAAAATTATTGAAAATATTGTATAAAATACCTTTAGGCTTTGTGTATAAAATGTATATGAAATATACACAAATTTTGCATTAGATTTCGGTCTCATCCCCAAGACATTTCATGATGTTTATAGAAATATTCTAACATATGAAAAATACAAAATCCGAATCGTCTGATCTCAAGCATTTTGATCAGACATACTCAACCTACATCAATTGGTAGCTATAAAAATCTCAAATTGATGGAGGAAATAGTGATTAAATACCCTCCTAAGTTAAACAAGTGAGATTTGACTCAGGGCCTCCTTGCCTCTAAAGCTCTTGCTTTTATCAGCTCACTCAACTGAGATGAAAACACTGGCTCCTCGTGATGCTGTTGCAACACAGATGTGTCACAGGTCCCAAGATGATATGTTAAGATGGCTCCATTTGTTGATGCCATGGTAGTCAGAGCATTGCACCTTCCAGAAAACATGGAAGGACTGTTTTTTTTGTTTGTTGTTGGTTTGTTTTCAGAATGTTAAGTAGAGCCAGGCCCACGTGGCACCACTTCATTCCCTCTCATTCTCTTTCCCCCTGTTTCTCCTCCCTCCTCTTCAGTCTGCTTTTTTTCTGTTTATGGGGACCAAGGAGATCCTTTTGACATTGCAGCTACAGGGGTTTGTTTAATGAAATAAGGAACTTCTACATGAGTTAGCCAGACTTGCTCATGGTCTTACTGCTTTTTAACACCCTAACTGAGTTCATGTTTTTTCCTGTCCTTTGAGATTCAAGTTAAGCCACTCTCTGTGCATGTAGGTAGTCAGCCATCTGTCATCTTCGCCTGCCAGTGTCCCTACACCCTTATCTTGCTACAAGTGTCGTAATTTTACTGTGGGAATCCACCCCACCCCTTGTGCATCCAGTTTTGGTAGCTTTGTTGGTCAAGGCACCACATCATCTCCTGGCCAGTGGGTGGGCACTAGATCCAAGTTCAGTTGGTCAGACTTCCTGGAAATTTGAATCTAGAGAGCAGTGACCCAAATATGGAAAATATATAAATCTAGTTCATTCTGGAGAATCTAAAGAGACCAACATATTCCCTGGTGAATGTCTTTCCTGATGTCATGAATTGTTGGGGAGTTTTCAGTAGATATGATCATCTGTAATTTTTACTTTTTCTTGGATCAGTAAGCTACTGTAAATTTATCTTCCAATGAATTATTTTTAAAATTTTCCCTGCTTATGTTAACCCACGTAGTATTGTTTACTTGCAATTTAAAAACAACAAACAACTTTAACTGATCACATCTTGCCTCTTGAATAACTAGCTTAATCTACTTAAGCTTTAATATTCTGTACTTCAAAGGCTCTGTGTAACTAATATTCTACCCTTCATTAAGCTGTAGATTTTGCTACTTAACATAGAGTATATTTTCTCTACATGTGTGCTTTTTTCTCATCATAAACCCCAAGACTGGAATAAAGCAATTCATCTTGCAATTATTCAAAAACAACCATCTTACTATATTTAGCCATTTTTTTTAGGAGTGAGCAAATAGAGATTTGGTCCAAAAGCTCAAGCCAGGAGCTCTGTCTTGTGTGCTTTAACATTACAGAAAATTCCCAAAGTTTCATCTACCTGAAATAGTTCTTTCACCTATTTGTATGGTGTCTGCATAAAATAAAATTCTGGAGTGAAGGTGCTATGAATCCAAGAGGTTAATGAAAATCAGAGTGGTACTTGGAGAGGATAATTTTATACATGTTGCTATCCTTCATAGTAACCTTTCAGCGGGATTTTTTCATCATAATAGTGGTATAAACATAGTCAAAGATTAGCTCTGGCCAATGACACATAAGTAGATGTACCAATGATCCCATGTACTCCTTCTTCTATAGAATGGATTGTGCATATGATGGCTGCAGTCCAGGTAGCTATCTTGTGCCATTCAGATGGAAACTACACCCTGAGATGTGTGGAGCAGCAAGAGAGAAGGAACCTGCATCCAGAGAACTTCATGAAGCTGCTCTGCCAGGCTTGGGCTTCCAAACTTTTTTAATACGTAAAAGGAAAGTAAATTTCTATCTTGCTTAAACTTTGCTACTTGGATCTTCTGTCAGTTGCAAACACCATCTTCCTGAACTCTAAGTGATGTAGCTAGGTTTATACCAAATAGGGTATTATCTGTTACTACTCCTGCCTCTCAACATCTGTGCATACCTTCCTCAGCCTCCTTGGGTGATCTTAAATACCGTACAGGATGAATCATGCTTAACTAACACACACTACCATTAAATACACGTAATAAACATGAACATTACATCTGGTTGCTGAGTGTTCCTAGATAGGCACAGAATTAAGCTTCACCTCACCCACACCTACCGAAGCTCTATCCTTCTCTGACCTTCAAGGCAAGCTCTCAGGCTGGCCTGGCTCTCTATTCTGCCATGCTGCTTTATGGGTTTCCCAGAATCTCTAGAAGGCTCCAGCTTTGGTCTTCTTCAAGGACATACAATTTGGATCCTGCTTTCACCACTTACCTGCTCTTTGTCTTGGATGACTGATTGAACCTCTTACTATCTCAGTTTCCTCACCTATAAATGGGAATAATCTCTTGAGTTGTCATGAGGATTAAATAAAGTAATACAAGTAAAGCTTTTGGTGCCTGGCCCATTATAAATCCTCAACAGTATTAATTGAAATCATGACTGTTATTTCACTCCAAAGAGAAGACTTAAAAGTCATAAAGACTTGACAAAGAAAACTCTGCTGTTTGAGGAGGTGAGTAGGCAGGGGCCTGGGTAGACGCTGCCTTTCTAACCATCACCGCAAAGCAAGCTTCTCTTTCACCACAGGAAGAAGGGCTATTAGGCGCAAAGGTATGTATCAGCTCCATTTCTCATCCATTTAATTTAAAATAGCTTGCATCTACCTTAGGGTCCAGGGGACACAGCAAGGAATGACACAGGGAATTGAAGAGCTTGTTCATTTCCTTTGCCTCTATTCCACCATGGTTGCTCTGCTGCCAGGTCCCCAGACTCTCCCATATTCTCATGTCTTATCTAACACCTGACTGTAAACCATAAAAAAGAATGAAATCATGTCTTTTGCAGCAGCATAGATGGAATTGGAGGCCAATATCTTAAGTGAAACAACTTCGAAACAGAAAATCAAATACCGCATGTTTTTCACTTATAAGTGGGAGCTAAATAATATGTACACATGGACATAGAGTGTGGAATAATAGACACTGGAGACTCAGCAGGGAGGAGGATGGGAGGGGAGTGAAGGATGAGAAATTACTTAATGGGCACAATGTACATTATTCAGGTGATGGTTACATTAAAAGCCCAGACTTTGCCATTATGCAATGTATCCATGTGACGAAACTGCACTCTTAACTCTTAGAGTTACACAAATTGACACAAATCTCCCTACCCAAGTGTCCAGGGAGAAACTCTCAGCCTTCAAGGACACGCTTAGGCTTTCTGAAATGAGGAATTTGCCTACAATATTTTACTAATGGGTAACATATTTAAACAGAATTGTTCGGCCGGTCGCCGTGGCTCATGCCTGTAATCCCAGCACTTTGGGAGGCTGAGGTGGGTGGATCACCTGAGGCTGGGAGTTCGAGACCAGCCTGATCAACATGAAGAAACCCTGTCTCTACTAAACATACAAAAATTAGCTGGGCGTGGTGGTGCATACCTGTTATCCCAGCTACTCAGGAGCCTGAGGCAGGAGAATCGCTTGAACCCTAGAGGCAGAGGTTGTGGTGAGCCAGGATCACACCATTGCATCTAGCTTGGGCAACAAGAGCAAAACTGCATCTCAAAAAAAGAAAAAAAAAAACACCCAGAATTGTTCTTAAATTCATTTCACCACTTTATGAAATAATCTGCAGAGATTTATCTTATCATAGATTTCTTTAAAGTTTTTTTTTTTTCACAATAAATCACCTGTAAAACTATACATAAGCCATGGCAATAATTCTTAGTAAAACTATTTTCTTTCTAACTAATACAAAATTATGATGGTAAAGAAGTGAGAATTTGAAAGATTTGAGCTCTATGACTTTCTTTTTTTCTTAAGGAAAATACAATGCAGCCCTCATTTAACAATGCGTTTTGGTGGTTTTGAACCAGTTCCTTCTCAGTGTTATCTGATTTTGGCAAACATACCGGAAAGACAAGATTACAGTCCCCACACTCTCTCCTTTCCAATCTTTCTGGAACCTTATTTGTATCTCTATGTCAACAGAGTGAAGAAAAGATAGTGTTTTATTTGAGCAGCCAAGCTACTGGCATACTTCTTAATTAGTGTCTGTGACCAGTTAGCATTGTTTAGATTTCATTCAACACACTTCCCCAGAAACACAGTATTTCGTGGCGGCTGCGGTATGCACCAGCTGTCTTTAATCTCTCAGGACCCATTCACAGACCAAAAATTCTGTTATGAGCACAAATCTCTGAGTGGGCATTTGTTTATTTTCTGCTTAGGAGACAACTTCCATGTATCTTGCCATTAAAAATAAATCAGTACATAAAATAAATACTCAAACAAATACAACAGATCAAAAGCTGAGTATCTCACTTCCAACTAAACTGAACTAAAGGCTTGGCTCATGCAAGTGGCACCTCTGTTGGTCAAGAAAATACTGCTCTTCTCTTAGAAATAATAAACTCATCCTTAAAAGCCAGTTTGAAGACTAAACATACCCATGACAAAGAAAAAGGACAAAGAAGCTTATGGCTTCAGGCAAAAAGGTCATTATTTCATTGGCCAAGCCATGTACATTCCATTTCTTTTTAGAAGTATTGTACTGAATGGCATCTTAATGCATCTCCTCTTTTTTTTTTTTTTTTTTTTTTTTTGAGACAGAGTCCCTCTCTGTAGCCCAGGCTGGAGCACAGTGGCATGATCTCGGCTCACTGCAACCTCCACCTCCCGGGTCCCAGTTCAAGCAATTCTCCTGCCTCAGCTTCCTGAGTAGCTGGGATTATAGGCATGCACCACCTTGCGCAGCTAATTTTTGTATTTTTTGTAGGGGGGGGTGGGTTTCACCATGTTGGCCCAGCTGGTCTTGAACTCCTGACCTCATGATCTGCCCGCCTTGGCCTCACAAAGTGCTGGGCATCTCCTCTTTTCCTAAATGTGCAAACAGAAATGTCTGCAGACAGTGCTTGCTCATGGACACCTGGATGAGTTCTCCTCATTCTAACACTCGAAACAACAGAACACATGACCACCTTGTCAAGATTATGTGGAAGTTAACGGCAGCAGTGAGGAGATCCCACACCCCACTGTGTGTCCTGACTCTTCTCCCTCAGGAACTTACACACATCAATTATGTGACTTCATCATTTTCTTATCCCAGCACCCAGTACAGTTTCTGGCATGCAGTGGGTTGTCAACAAATGATTGTTTAACTAATACTGAGAAATAGCACTTATATACATGTTTATTATTTGCCAGGCACTATTCCAAGAGCCTTGCAAGTATTAACTGCTTAATCTGCACAACAGTCCCATGGAATAGCTGCTATTATTGCTCCATTTTACAGATGAGGAAACGTGAACAGAGGCGAAGCAACTGGCCCTTCAATGGCAGAGATGGGATTTAAACCCAGGAATTCAGGTTCAAAAGACATAGTCTTGATTACCACACTACACTTTCTCTGCCCACATCCCAGCCTCCAGGCCTTAATTTCCTCATGTAACTAGGTGGTCTCTGAGGTTCCTTCGACTTGTGTAGAGTGCGATTCTAGTCTACAATTCTTTGATAACCAGTGGGGCATAAAGAATCCTCTATTACCTATTCATCCCCTCAGAACATTCCCAAGTCTTAAACTCCTGCTAAGATTGCATAAGACAGCATGGAGCCATGGTTTGCCCTTTTTCTAAAAGAAGAAGCTTTCTGTGAAAATACAACTATTGGGGCAACAAGAAAACTTCTCATGGGCCCAATTCTTTCAATATCATTTTAATAGACAAATAGGTGATAGACATGATAATGATTCCTAGAATCCCATTCAATAGCTGCACAAGATGAACCAGCACAGAAAGCTGGGACCTACGACAGCACAAAGGGTCTCTAATGCAATGTGAGATACCGGAAAGTGTAAGGCCAGCCCAAGCTGGTCACCTAGGAAGGTATTAGGAAAGCCATGAGATGAGAGTGAAGAAATCAAGGCCATAAATGCATGTGTGTGTCCCTAGAAACTAGACTATGAAGAAAAGCAGAAAGGGACAGTGGCAACAACTGGAACACAAAGAGGAAGACAGATTTTTTTTAAAGATAAGAAAAACATGTCTATAGTTTCCAAAGAAGTAATCTGTTGATAGTGAGAGGTAGAAAACACTAGACAGAGAGAGAATGGATCATGGATAAATATGAGTCTGGTCCAGTTAGAGAGGTGGGTGTGAAATGGAGAAAATAATCTTGAAAAGCAGGAAGGGCACCTTTTCTCTTCATGAAGCTGAAATGAGAATGGGTCCCACGTGGCCTCTGCTGATTCTCTCCTCAGACTGGAATCTTAAGGTAGCTGGGCATAGGAAATTTAAACTATCCTTGGGGGCTTTGCTGATCCAAAAATAGCTTCTCTACGAAAGCAAAGGAAAAGCTAGTTGCCAAATGTGAGTGGCTACTGTTGGGGGTATTAAAATTGGGTGCCAATAGCTATTAACAGGTATTCATAGGTAGAAACAGAGAAGTCTGGGGCATCAGGGCCCCAAACAGCCAATGTTGCCCCCAACCAACTGTCCAGGTCCCTAAAGAAAATATATGTGGAAAAAGAAAGCAATGCAAAATGACACTTTTTTTATTCCACAAATGTGTATTAAATACAATATGCATCAGGCACAGGTGCTAGGGATATAGCAATGAAAAAACAAAGGCCTGCTCTTAAGGGATTTACATTCTATCTCCAAATTCATTAAGAGAAGTTTGACCTCAGATTGTCAGCCCAAGTTGCCTGTGTGGCTGCCTCCGACTCAGCGACCACCCTGCCATTGTTAGAATGGCTACACCTGCCAGCAAGGCACATAAGAAAGTGAAAAAGACAGAACGTTTGCCCAAGAGTGAAAGCAGAACTGCTGAAGGCCACCTGCCCAGCAAGGGAAAGAGGAGAAAGCTGCCCAAGACCTAGAGATGGCCTGGTTGGGGTGGGGGTGGGGGGCAGGGGGGAAGAGTGGGGGAGACACAGAAGAAAGGATGCTTCTGGGCCTCATCCCCTGGGCAGTAGCCTGACACGAGTGTCCTTTCTGGCCTCAGAAACCCAAGAGAGAGTCATAAGAGTCCACACCCAAGCATGCTAGAACCTAACTCAGCACAGTGGTAGTGGAAGCCTCATGGGGAATATGAGATTCCCCATATTTTACCCTATCCTTAGGGATGATTTCCAAATCATCATTTAGAGGAAATGAAATCAGTCTTCAATGCCATTAATAATCCTGACCCAATCTCTCTCTTTGATCTATTATTTGTCCTGTGTACACTTTTACACAGTGGTTTTCTCATTGGCTCCAGACCCTGCCTTGACCTGTGCATTTCCTTTGCCTTTACTTCAAAAGTATAATCTCCTACCTGATCTGGCCTCTCTTCCTTTGATAGCTATTTACACGGTCTCTTCTTCCATCCCAACTATTCTGTGCACTTTCCCCACCAACCTCAGCCCATGTGGCCCTCTCCTTTCCCTGAGCTCTTTGGATGCCCACTATCTGTGGCTCTCCCTAAGATTTAGCATTTACCACCATGTGTATATGTCTTGCTCCCTTTCATAAATTATAATTCCATAAAGAAATCCTTGACAACCCTAAAACACCTAATCCAGCACTTTGCATATGTTTAGTATGCAATAACCATTTTAATTTTTAAAACTACTTACACTGTGCTTACCTTACAGAGGATTTAAATAGGTTGTTTCAGTATATTTTGGTTGATGGATGGATGGATGGATCAGCTGACCCATTAAAGGTATTGGTTATATATATATATATATATATATATATATAGTGAGGTTCACACAGTATGAAAGGTCCTCAGTAAATGAAGAAGATCACCATCACGAACCTACTTGATGGTGGAATGTAAGTTGTCTTTAAGTAAATTACAATAAGCATATACCTTTTGGCTGTGCAGGTGTGAAATCCGGGGTTAAATTTCCTCCTGCACCTACAACATACATAATGAAGCAAATATAGAAACAAATAATAGGGAAGTAAGTTATAGATGGTCCTTTAGAAGTCAATTTCATCTGTGCATCTAAGCATAAAAGCAGCATCTGCTCTGCTAAATACAGGTGTTTTATATCCTTGTCATTAATTGGAGGGGACATTATGTCATCATACATCAACAGTTAAGGTTGGTGAAAGTGCCACTTATCTCAGGTGCTGTCATTAATCAGGTTCTTTTCAGCTTGGTGACTCCAGAGGCTCAGCTCGAAGCTGTTCTATGTGAATGGGTTTTCCCTGTAGGTTTGAGGTGTCCTTTTATTATCATTTTGAACGAAAACCTTGGGACCCAGACATAAGAGGCCATTAAGGAAGCTGCTCTAATGCTTCAGAGAAGAGAAACATTTTCCTCCATCACCTTCATTGCCCCCACTCCCTGTGTCTCCACCAAACAGCCACGGTGGAGAGGAAGGCAAAGCAGCACAAGCTATTGTCTCATCATGGTTTAACCCATTACTGAATTTCAACGAACCAGAGCAGCTGGTGCTTCAACAGAGCTAGAAAGCAGCAGAGTCCTAGAAGGCAGCACCGTTTCTTTCCATCTGACACCAAAGTCATCCAGGTGCCTTCTTGGTTACTTCAGACCCACAGTGTGGTGTCCCTTCCAGACAGGCTTCTGGGACACATTCTTCCTTGTCTCTGCTTTCATTGAAAATATCTCTCCTTAAAATGTCTGCCCTTTATCCCATTCCTGCAAGACCACTGGAAGTGGCGTAAGTTGTCAGGAGCAATAATGGCAGCCTTTTAAAGTAATGATGTTATAATTTCAGCACCTTGAGCCTAAGAATTAAAGCAATTATGTTCAGGTAGCAACTTGCAAATTAATATGGGGAGTCAAGTCATTTGATCCATATCAAATTCTTACTCAGGGAGCTTCTACTCTGCCCTGAAAATAGAATCTCCTACCTATCCCACCTTGGTTCCTGGTTGTTTCAACATGTGCAGGAGACTGAAAGAATAAGGTGGGGAGTGTGTTTATGATTCATCTATTCAATAGATATGTGTTGAGTGTGAGGCACTGTGCCGGGAGAAGATACAGTGGTGTTCATGATCAGACACCATCCTTGCTCTCAAGGCTTTATAGTGTGGATGGATGTGATAGAAATGAACCAAATAGCAATCAAAAAATGTAAACTCTAAAGTGATAACCGTGATTAGTTCTCTAGAGGACAGCATTGTATATCTGGGCAAATATATGAACATACCATGATCTGGAGTAGGAATAGAAGTTGATCAAGGGAGGTATGGAGAGGGATGAAGAGTGTCCCTAGAAAGGGAACAGCAAGCACCAAGTGCTGTGCTAGGAGGAAGCATGAAGAACCCCAGAAGTTGAAATGCCCTGGTGGTAGGCAAAATTCTAAGAGCCTGCCAGGCTCCGTGGCTCATGCCTATAATCCCAGCACTTTGGGAGGCTGAGGTGGGGGGATTGCTTGAGGCCAGGAGTTGGAGATCAGCCTGGCCAACATGGCAAAACCCTGTCTCTACTAAAAATACATAAATTAGCCGGGTGTGGTGGCACTCGCCTATAATCCCAGCTACTCAGGAGGCTGAGGCAGGAGAATTGCTTGAACCTGGGGAGGCAGAGTTTGCAGTGAGCTGAGACTGCGCCACTGCACTACAGCCAGGGTGACAGTGCAAAGTTCTGTCTCAAAAAAAAAAAAAAGAATTATAATGTCCCCCCAGGTCCCCAGTTTCTGGGACTGTGAATATGACAAATTTTACTCCCGAGGTTAGGTTACATATGATATGGCACAGTTAGCATTTAGAAAGAAAGACTATCCAGGTAGTTCTGACATCATCCCAAAAGCCTTTAAATCTGAGTCTAGAAGTCAGAGACTGAGGAAGTCAAAGATTCCGAGGACAAGAGGATTCACCTGGTTTTTGGCTTAAAGATGGAGGGAGCCACCTGGCAAGAAATATGGGCCACCTCTCACAGCCGAGAGAGACCCCAGTTGGCAGCCAGCAAGGAAATGGGAGTTTTCAGCCCTACAAGTGCAAGAATGCAAGAAACTGCATTCTAAATAGAAGAATGACTTTGTGTATCCATTTCTTAAGGCTGCCATACCAAAGCACCATAGACTGGGTGGCTTAAACAACTGAAATTTATTTTCATTGTTTTGAAATCTAGAAGTCCAAGATTGAATGGTTGGCAAGATTTTTTGCCCCTAAAAGAGGGAAGTGTCTGTTCCAGGTCTTTCTCCTTGGCTTGCAGATAGTCTACATTATCTCATCATAATCTGTCTCTTCACATCATCTACCCTCTAAGCATTTGGGAATTTGTGTCATAATTTGCCTGTTTTGTAAGGACCAGTCATGTTGGATTGGAGCTCATTTGATGAACTCATTTTAACTTGATTGCCTCTACAAAGACCCTATCTCCAAATAAGGTCACATTCTGAGGTCTTCGGGGTTATGACTTCAACATATGAATTTGAGGTGGGGACATAATTCAATCTATAATTAAAGTGGATTCTTTTCTCAGAGCCTACAGATGAGAATTCAGGCTGGTCAGTTTCTTGATTCAGCTTTGTGATACCCTGAACAGAGAAGCCAGCCATGCCATGCCTGCACTTCTGACCGACTGTGAAGCTAATAAATGGGTGTTGTTTTAAGCTGCAAAGTTTATGGTAATTTGTTGGGTAGCAATCAAAAAACATAGCACAGAAAAGGTTGGCAGGGCCAGGCCACACAGGGTCATGAAAGCAGGGGCAAAAAATTTTGTCTTTATCCTGAGAACAATGAGAAGCCACCAAAGGCATTAGGAATGTCATGCTCACATTCTGTTTCTCTTTTGGGCTTCTCTTTTTGCTCTTTGTCCTCTTTCCAAATAAAAATCCCAAAGGAATAGGTGGCTGCAAAGAAAAATGGGAAGTTCCTTGTCCCACCTTAATCCTTAGGGCATATTATTAAAAAAAAAAAAAAAAAAAAAAAAAAAAAGGGAAAGAAGAGGAGGAGAACAAGATGGAGATAAATTCCATTTTTTGAGGGCAAATTCTGAGTCCAGTTACTATTCTGAAGCTTTCAATGCATTTTCAGATTTAATTCTCACTATAAGCCTCTTCTAACCCCTACTGTTGTAACATGCCCAAGGTTATCAGCTAGGGAGAGTGTAATTGGAACTTGAATCCAGGCCTAGCTGGCTCCAAAGCTCATTTTTAAAGCTCATTACTTTAAAACTATCCCCCTACCCCGTCTCACCAGTATTGTTTTAATACAGCGTGATATATATATATATCATATCCAAGTCTTAGAAGAGCCCACAGATTACGCAGAACAGGTATGAGTACAAAGAATGAGAATGCCATGGTGGTAAGGGTCAGACAGATGGGCCCAGTTGAAAATGAGCAGCAGAACTTGTACAAGAGCCTGGTCACCTTTCTGTCTGGTTCCTTTTATTCTCCTTCCTTTTCTTGCCTAAATAAAGTTCATGTCTGAGGACTGGAGTGGCATAGGTAATAATAATTCTTCCCTTGGGCTTTAGGGAGAGGTAAAGTGTTTTCATTTATTATTTATTTTTATTTTTGTAGAGATGGGGGTCTTGCTATGTTGCCCAGGCTGGTCTCGAACTCCTGGCCTTAGGGAATCCTCTCACCTTGGCTTTCCAAGGTGTTGGGATTATGGGCGTGAGCCATCACACCCAGTCTAGAGTGTTTTTAAAACCC
The DNA here is from genome assembly GCF_006542625.1 of Nomascus leucogenys. Lineage (NCBI taxonomy): Eukaryota > Metazoa > Chordata > Mammalia > Primates > Hylobatidae > Nomascus > Nomascus leucogenys. The sequence goes on along the minus strand of NC_044384.1, from coordinate 23,443,626 downwards.
TTCTTAAGAACAACCAAGCTCTGAATGGTCCTTAGCATCCCTGGAGGGCATTGCGCGTTTCAGCTGGCCAGCACTGAGGAATGCGGGATGCAGAGCTAGGAAGAGATCTGCTGATCCATCCCAGGGCACTTGTGAAGATTTGAAGAATACATACTGGTTACCCATCAACCTATCTGTAGTCACTCCCTGAAACAAGGGTAAGTTAAACCTTATCAAAAACCCTTAAGGCAACAGTGAATATTCTATTTTTTTCTTTCAGTGAATTACAAGTAGTACCTAGCTTATTATATTCCCTAGATAATTATTACATTTTACATTCTTTACCTTCTTTTATAAAGAAGGATGCACTAGTTTTCTAGCATTAATTTACATGCCTTTGATAAATTACTGTAACCAGATTAGGGAGATAAAATAACCAGTCTATTAATTACAGTGATTATTATTTAATGGAAAATGGGATTCTAGGCAAAGTGTGTAGTGAGAAGAAAGCTTAGCAATGCATTATACAGATGTGGTATTTTATCTTAAAGAGTAAGATAAGTGCCCAGTCTGCTCCACAATCTAGAGAATATGTTCATTAGCTCTGCAAGATTTATATGTATAATTGACCATAATATTTTAACACTATTTGCTTGATTTGGAGGTACACGAAGAACAAGGAAAAACTGTAACTTCAATTAAATTGAATAAATTTCTCAATGAACATATTAAAGGCCAGATCTACCCAGCAATGTGGGAAGCAGAGGGCTGAACAAGAGTTCAAAACTTTTTTTTTAATTAAACAATACATTATTCTAACTTGAAGTCACTGGGAATTTATATTTAAAAGGATAGGGGTTGAAAGAGAGCTTCCCCCACATCAATTATCCTCATAATTAACTTCAAAAATAACCAAAAAGGTAACATTTGGAAAAATGTTGGTACTTTCTAAAAAAGAAACAGCATTATAGCCAAATCCCGAATGAATCACCAAGAGACATTTGACCTTGTCTCACTCCCGTCAACTATAAAAAAGAGAATAAGATTGCATCTGCCATCGTGGAGTTACATGAATTAAAGCAGGCTTCTATCTACAAATTCTGGCCAAATCTAGCCAGCTGCTGTTTTTGTGTGGCCCTCGACCTATGAATGGCTTTTATATTTTTAAATGGTTGGGAAAAGAAAATCAAAATAACGATACTCTTTTGTGATGTGAAAATTTTATGAAATTCAAATTTCAGTGTTCATAAATAAAGTTTTATTGGAACACAGCTATCCTCACTCACATATTGTCTGTGGCTGCTTTAGTGCTCTAATAGCAGAATTAAGTATTTGTGACAGAGACCATATGGCCAACAAAGGCTAAAATATTTATCATCTGGCCTTTTATAGAAAAAGTTTGCCAACCCCTGAACAAAAGGAGTAACACACAAATTCTCAATGTTCATTACACATCACCTGGGGAGCTTTAAAAAAACCCATTTGCCCATGTTACACACCAGACCAATTAAATAAGAATCTCTGGGAGTACACTCCAGGCATCAATAATTTAAAAACTTCCCAGGAAATTCCAATGTCCAGCCAGATACGAGAACCAGCAGACTTACATGCCATGTATGGTATATAAACTTAACACATAGTAAGACCTTGGTAATTGTTAGCTGACTCGATAAAATAAATCCTCATTTTTAATTCCTCATTGTATTTCAGTAAAATGTTATTAAATATGCACTGGGTGCAAAATGTTTTGTTTTTCTTCCCTCACTCTTTCCTCCCTGCCTACCTCTATTCTGACCTGCATGTAAGAGTTAAAACAAGAAGAAAAACTAAGTTTCCCTATAGGACTTTAATTTCTAAACATTCACACACTCAGTATTTTATGTTTTCATTTATTTGTTCCACAGATTTTTAATGTGTAATATCAAGTTTTACACAATACTTATGGCACGTAAGTGCTCCCAAGATGTGCTTTCAAGGTTCTGGAAAGTGCCCAGCATTCTTGTAAACAGCCCTTTGAATCTTCTAGGGTTCTTGTAAATAATCCTTGATATGGTTGGCTGTGTCCCCACCCAAATCTCATCTTGAATTGTAGCTCCCATAATTCCCATGTGTTGTGGGAGGGACCCGGTGGGAAGTAATTGAATCATGGGGGTGGGCCTTTCCTGTGTTGTTCTCCTGATAGTGAATAAGTCTCACAGGTCTGATGGTTTTATAAAGGGGATGCACATGCTCTCCTGCCTGCTGCCATGTGAGATGTGACTTTGCTCCTCCTTCTCCTTCTGCCATGATTGTGAGGCCTCCCCAGCCATGTGGAACTGTGAGTCAATTAAACCTCTTTCCTTCATAAAATACCCAATCTTGGGTATGTCTTTATTAGAAGTGTGAGAACAGACTAGTACAGTCCTATATAACCTGACTGGCTTAATAGTAGGCTTAAATTAATAAATGCATGGCATCTTCAATAGGCAATAACTAAAAAGAGCTTTTGAATGTATGTGTAGTAAAGCAACCAAAATAATTGATTGGCCGGGTATGTCCACTCCACATATATAAAACCCAAGAGTAGTTCACTTTTTTGTCACAATCTAAATCCTCTAAAATGAGAACACCCTCTAAGTCTTCCCAAACAAGAAATGGATATGGACAGAGATAGAGCTACAACTAGGACAGAGAGATTAAATACATGGATTTTTGAATTCACACCACCAAGTTCAATTCCAGCTTCATTGGTCACTAGCTTCATGACCTTGGGGCAATCACTCACCTCTCAGGGCCTCGATTTTCTCAGCTGGAAAATGGGAATAACAATTCCAATCTCATAGAAATAAGGAAATTATTTTCTAAACACATTTTTTTTTTTAATTGTGGGAGTTTCCCCTAATTCTTAGACTGTGAGGCTGAAAGATGGTCTTTAGAGCCTGGTGCACAGAGATCGACCCCTCTATGCCAGGCACTTGGCACTCCTCATCTGAGGTCCTCACTTTTTGTTTTGTTTTGTTTTTTTGAGACAGAGCCTCACTCTCACCCAGGTTAGAGTGCAGTGCCACAACCTTGGCTCACTGCAACTTCCGCCTTCTGGGTTCAAGTAATTCTTGTACCTCAGCCTCCCGAGTAGCTGGGACAACAGGCACGCGCCACCACACTCAGCTAGTTTTTCTATTTTTAGTAGAGACAGGGTTTCACAACGTTGGCCAGGCCTTAAGTGATCCGCCCACCTTGGCCTCCCAAAGTGCTGAGATTACAGGCATGAGCCACTGCTCCTGGCTGAGCATTGTTCTTTATAGCCAAATATGAACTCCTTGAAGGAAGGGATTATAATTATACAGACACTCCCCAAATTACATCACAGTCCCATTCAAGAAGGCCTTACAAAGCATGGATTTGGTGTACATTGAAAATGCAGACTTCACAAAGACCTTTAAATTACCCGTAGCTCTTCGGAGAAATTAGAAGACAATAGCTCCTATTTGCATTTTTTCAGGACATTGCCCCCAAGGTCAAGTATATCTTTCACAGCCTTCAATACTGGAGTTGCTTTTAACTCTCGAAAATATATATTCTTAGGGGCATGTTTTCTCTAAAGTCAATCTCTTTTCATTCATATAAGACTTTCTGAAGATTTTCCATGCTGTGTCATCTCCTGTATTTCTTTTTAATATTCCCACTTTTTTTCTTGCTTTTTGTGTCTATTCTAGAAGTCTCAACAAGCATTTTTTAATCATGTAAATTCCAACATGACCCACTAGTAGCCTCATACTGCATGAGTTCACAGTACTTTCTCTTTCCTTTTTCTGACTTCAAGACTTTGCTTATACGGTCATTAGGCTAAGTGACATGCATTTTAAACTATGACTCACCATCTTCCTTGTAAGTCAGTCCTCTATTTCTGAGTAATGTTTTCTCCTGAACCCTGCTTTGTGAACCCTATAAGTTCCAAAGATGCAAAACATTTTTCATGCTTTTTTATTTTTTTTCTTTTTGAGATGGAGTTTCGCTCTTGTCGCACAGGCTGGAGTGCAATGGTGCGATCTCAGCTCACTGCAACCTCTGCCTCCCAGGTTCAAGCGATTCTCCTGCCTCAGCCTCCCGAGTAGCTGGGATTACAGGCGCCTGCCACCACGCCCAGCTAATTTTTGTATTTTTAGTAGAGACTGGGTTTCACCATGTTGGCCAGGCTGGTCTTGAACTCCTGACCTCAGATGATCCACCAGCCTCGGCCTCCCAAAGTATAGGGATTACAGGCATGAGGCACCATCCCCAGCCCATCTTTCATGCTTTTTATCCATAAATTACCATAATTTTAAAAATATTTCCCAAATTAAGTTCATGAAATTTAGACTGTGGATGCCTTTAACATTCTTATTTTCTATTATAAATCCCTCTTCTTAAATTAGAAACTGATCCTCTCTTCTTGCTCTTACTTTGCCAATTTTTAGTCCTGAATAAAATAAAGCAAAGGGGAGACTAAAACTAATAAACCAAAATAACACAAGATAATGCAATGAGAATACACATGGTACCAGAAACCACATGGGACTGAACAGAAGGGCCTTCCCTCTCATGTGAGTGCCTTCTGCCTTTCCCTCTCTATTCCCGATATTCATCTCTGCCTGAGATAGTTTACATTTCCATATATCACACTAATATTTTCACATCTCTAAAACTATATTCTGTCCCTTATGGAACAACTTACAAAAGGTTGACATTATGCAAATCAAGAGTTGCACAATCTGAGAGTCTCTGACTTCTGCTTTGCACAATTTTTTTTTTTTTTTTTTTTAGTTTAGGAGCAAAGGTTTAATAGGCAAGAGAGAGAGAAAGAGAAAGGAAAACAGCTCTCTCTCTAGTGACAGAGAGGGGACTTCCGAGAGGAAAGGCCCTGCTTTGCACATTTTATTTATTTAGTTGGTGCTAGTTGATTGATTTCTCTGTAACAACAGAGCTCAGGGACCTTAATACCTGACCACACAAACCAAATAGAAAGGGTTGACAAATGTCTAAGAGACCCAGTCATCTACTATATTAGTTGGCTATTGCTGTATAACAATTACCCCAAAAATTAGTTTTTTGAAACAGAAAACACAAATTATGTCACAGTCTCTGTGAGGCAAGAATTCAGGTGCAACTTAGCAGGGGGCCCTTGGTTCAATGTCTCTCACAAATCAAAGTGTTGGCTGGGCATGCGGTCCTATCTGAAGGCTTTTCTGGTGGGTATCTGTCTCCAAGCTCACTCAACTGGTTGCTATCAGGATCTAATTCCTTGTGCCACATGATGTATGTAGTATGTGCACGTCTCCATAGCACATATGGAAAGGTGTAGGCTCTTTGAAAAGACCAGTAAGATAAACAACGCTCTGGCCAGTCCAAAGATAAAAGACAGAGAGAGACAGAAAAGAATAGCATTAATGATGAGAAAGTATATATAGCAACAGATATGATTACTTTAAAAATTATCAGTGAACTATATGTTATTCTATTTTACTAAATCGAAACTCTCAGTCAAATGGATTATTTTCTAGAAAAATATAAATTACAAGACTTAAGAAGAATTAGAAAACTCAAATAAACCAAAATTATTAAAGAAATGAAAAGCAATTATTAAAATATGATCCACAAAAAAACCCCATATTTCTGTCTGCAGGAGTTCTAACCACCTTCAAGAAACAGAAAATCCCTACATCATTTAAATTTTGCAAGCATAAAATGATGGAAACATACCAATTTCTGTTACAAAATTAGCACAATAGTAACTAATCCCACACTTATGCCGAATACAAAAAAATGCTAAATGAAACCTTAATATACTAAATTCAGATGTATAACACAAAGGTTATGCCTCATAACCAAGTAGGGTTTATTCCAGGAATGCAATGGCACTCCAACTTGGAAAATGGATTAATATATGTTACAACATCAATTGGACAAAATAAACAATTCATATAACCATCTTGATAGAAAGTAAAGTATGGGATAAAATTCACTATCAGTTACTAATTTTTAAAAAAACTATTAATAAAATCGAATATAAGAGTTTCCCTTACCATTATTTACAGTAATCTCTCTCCCTGACCAACTTTTCCAGTACAGTCAGGAGCAATATAAGGAAGTCAATCATCACCACTTCTATTTAAGATTGTGCTCCAATTTCAATATATGCAATTAAACCTGAAAACAAAATATTGTGAAGGAGAAAGAAAAATGGCCAGGAATTATAGATGTTATGGTTGCTTACCTATGAAAGATATCGGAAAAAGGAGATTTATCTGAAAAAGTATTAGAACTGACATCCCGGTTAGTATTCAGCTGCTATGTCATAGAAAGTTTGTACAAACTGTTCACACCCAGTATCCGAGCCGATTGGTTCTTTCTCAGACTGCATCACTAGCATTTTGATTTGTGGCTTCTAATAAGATATATCATTAAGAAGGCTGGCAATAAAACAATAGGTAAATCAGCAGCTTTCCTACTTACCAATTGTGAACAGTTTAAAAAAAAACATAAAGGCAAGATGATCTTATTCATAGTAGTAAAGAGATATAAAATACCTAGAAATAAGCTGGACAAAAATTATGCAAGATCTTAATAAAAATGACTAAATTTTACTGAGGGCCGTATAAAAAGACTTGCATATTGACAAATTGTATTCCTGTAGTAAGAATAGCTGATATCATACAAATTCTCTGCAAATTAACCTACAAATGTAACTCAATCCTGCTGAAAATCTAATGGAATTTCTTTTCAGCGCTTGACAAAATTCTGGGAGAAAAAACACGCAAACATGTTTTCAAAAAGAAGAATAATGAGTTGGGGTTTTCCTTTGCAGATATCCAAATGTGTTATAAAGCCACAATACGTACAGTAATTTGACATAGGTGCCAACATAGACACATCAGTGAAATCAAGTAGAAAATCCGAAAGCAGACCTATGTATATTTAAGAATTTAGTGAATGATAAAGATGGCATTTCAAATCTGTGGGGAAAAGATAAATTATTCAATTAATAGCTGAGGGAAATATGGTGACTAGTTTTATAATCTTGAGGTTGGGAAGGTCTTTCTGAACATGACACTGCAGGATGAAATCATAAAGGAAAATAAAGATAATTTTGACCTGCAAAAAAATTATACTGACAAAAACTAGTATTGGCCATTAAATAAATTAGAAAATAACTTTTTTTAAAGGCAAGATTTTCTTGTTTATCCTTCTATCCCAGATCCTGCAACAGTGTGTGCCACACAGTAGGCATTTGAATGAGTGGATACATAAACAGGTCTTACAAGTCAGTAAGGGGAAAAATGAGCACCTCCATTTTTACAATGAGCAAAAGACATGGATCAAAAAGAAGAAACATGAAAGGTCAGTAAAAAAGCTCAAATAGTATACATGACACCAGCAGCAAGGTAAATACAAACTAAAACAATAGTTCACCATTCTTTACCTATTACTATTTCTCTTTTTACACTGAAATGGCCAACATATGGGCAAAGAAGCACTCACAAACTGCTGGTAGCAAAATTAAAATCTGTGCAATATAATTGAAAGTCTTTAAAACTGCAGACTCTCTGACCTAGTAATTCCACTCCTAGGAATTTTTTCTAAGGAAATCATTAAACAAGCATGCAAAGACATATATACAAGGATATTCACCAAGCACTCTTTACAAGAGTGACAACTAGAAACAAATGTTCACAAATAGCGAATGGGTTTCATAAACCTTGGTACACTTTTTCAATCGAATACCACACAATAAGGATAAGTAATGATGCAACCACGTATTAGCTAATATCAAAAGATGTTCATCATATGCTGTTAGTTCAGAAAGCCAGTTACAAAACAGCATATGTAAAAATCATATTTGCATGCCTAGAAAAAATAGACAATAAATATAAAATTTCAAGAGTGATTTTTATCATGGTAGTTTTATTTTCTTCTTCTTTTTTTTTTTTTTTTTGAGACGGAGTCTTGCTCTGTTGCCTAGGCTGGAGTGCAGTGGCGTGATCTCGGCTCACTTCAACCTCTGCCTCCCCAAGTTCAAGCAACTCTCTTGCCTCAGCCTCCCAAGTAGCTGGGATTACAGGCATGCACCACCATGCCCAGCTAATTTTTTGTATTTTTAGTAGACATGGGGTTTCACCGTGTTAGCCAGGATAGTCTCAATATCCCAACCTCGTGATCTGCCCTCCTCAGCCTCCCAAAGTGCTGGGATTACAGGCGTGAGCCACCATGCCTCGCCTTATTTACTTCTTAATGATCTTTTATGTGATCTAGTTATTAACACTACCATGTGCTACTTCTATAATAAAAGTGTTGATTTTTAAAAATAATATAAAAGTAGTATTTGGTCTACAGAAATAAATCTTTTTGATGTTTCCCCATCCCCTGAGCTTATTCTTTTTACTATGTGTATACATAATGATATGTATGTATATATACATATATAATGATATATATGTATGTATACATATATAATGATATATATGTAAATATACATATATATCATTATATATACGTGTGTATGTGTATGTGTGTGTGTGTGTGTGTGTGTATATATATATATATATATATATATATATATATAAAATTTGCAAGCATTTGTGAGAAGGTAACATTTGGAAATTACTAAATGGTAACCCCTAAATTGCCCTCCAACCTCCACTATCATATTCAGCTGCAAACTTCCACTCACTTTAACACATTACCCTGCCTTACTTTTTAAAAATTTTCTTCGCAGCCTTCTAGGTGAAGTCAGATCATTTACACATTTGCATAATTGCTATTCATTTTTTTCCACCAACATGTAATCTCCATAAGATCAGGGACTTGAACTGTTTATGCACAAAGCTATATCCCAGTACCTAAGACAGTGACTGATATATAGTTGAGGCTCAAATACGTGTTGAATAAATGAGTGAGTGAATGAGTTTGTTTTGGCAGAGTTGGTTTACTTTTTATGGTTATGCAGAGAGTCATTGCCTCTTGAGAACCTTTTGAAATTAGGCCTACTAATTTTTTCTATTAAGCAGTGAGGCTGGCCTTCCAGGCAGTGCTATATGATAGAAATCACTCAAGTCTAGATGTCAGTAGAGCTGAACTCCAGTTCTGATCTTACCACACACAAGCTTCTTAAATAAATCAGTTTTGAAGTTCTTGCTACACAGGATTAGTCCTAATCAAAAGCTGAAAAGGTCAAGAGGCTGCTGCCCTTGCTCCCCGTGTGCGGTTTTATGTCTTCAGCAGGGTCCACATGCTCTCCTCCATGCCCATGCCCTCTCCTGCTTCACTCTCCCAGTTGATGGTAAGGCTGCCTGAGCCTCTGAGATGGTGAATTTATGTGTCAGCCTGACTGGGCTAGGGGCTGCCCAGAAGGGTGGTAAAACATTGTTTCCGGTTGTGTCTGTGAGGGTGTTTCTGAAAGAGATTGGCATTTGAATTGGGAGACTGAGTAAATAAAATCTCCCTTACCAATGTGGGTGAACATTATCCAATTACTGAGGGCTCACAGAACCAAAAGGCAGAGGAAGGGCACATTTACTCTCTCTTAAGCTGAGACATCCATCCTCTCCTCCCTTCAGACATTGGAACTCCTGGTTCTTCGGCCTTCAGACGTGAACTGAATTATGCTATTGACTTTCCTGATTCTACAGCTTGCAGATGGCAGACAGTGACATTTCTCAGCCTCCATAATCACGTGAGCCAGTTCCCAGGTCGATCAATCAATCAATCAATCAATCAATCTTCTATTGATTTTGCTGCTCTGCAGAGCCCTGACTAAAACAGCCTGTATGGGTTGTACTCTGCCCATCTCCAGGGGATACAGATTCATATCCTTGCACTTACGACCTCTTCATTTGCATCTCATGGAAATACACTTTCAAGGTAGTATCCAAAAAACTCACATAGATTGTCCTATACCCTACCTGCTTACTCGTAAGTGCAAAATAATTTTGTTGTCTGCAAAACACAATCTCTGGAGCAGAATCACTGTCATCTTGTGATGTATAACACTCAAGTGACGAAAATATGCTAGATAATGACAAGGCACATTTACCAGTCACCTATGTACAGCCCATGTATGATGGTATAAAAAAATCACAATGTTTTTTAATACACGATAACTTAATGACTAATAGATGTTATCACTAACTATCCATCCAACTCTTTAAATACCATCAGCCCTGCGGAAGGTAGAAAAAGTTGGGTCAACTCCTAGCTTGGTGGGCTTGAGATCTAAACTGTAAATGTGAGATACTATTATCTGAGCCTCCCAGAACTGCCTTGGCGCCAGGAGGACTAGTACTGCACTCTTTAATTTAATCCTCCCCTGTTTTTTTCTTCCCAGATATTTATAACACAGCTGTGGAACGGTGCTCCTGACAGGAAGTTGGCATACAACCTCTCAGGCTGGGAGCAAATATCTGAATCAGATAGGAAGAAAACACTCCAAATGGATCAATTTGTTCAAATTTTAGAGTTGAAATTCAGGTCTAGAGACACTGAGTGATGTCAGGGAATAGATAATTTATCTGATAACCCAAGTTTCAAGTCCCTGCTTTTTCTTCAATTTTCCAAGTAATACAGGCCAAAGCTGATTTCCTCCTATGTATGAAGTCAATGATCATATCAAAGTAGGCCTATTTCAAGATGCTGCATGAAAGACTCTACTATCAAGCATAGGCTTGACTTTCCAGAATCAGATTTTAAAAGCCTTTGGCACTTAAATAAAACATCTTCATTTTGTAACAGACCAGCCTTTTCTTTCCTTTTTGCAGGGGTGGGAAGTGAAGTTACATACCATGTGGTTTTCATAATTTAAAAACATATCATAAGGATGCATTTTTAAGACTATGGGAAAGATATTGAAGGTATTTATGGGACAGCCAGGTATGAGACTATCTGAGCCGGAGAGAATGTTAATGACTTGAGACTGGAAGACTTAACCATTCACTGGACTCAGAGAACACCAATCATCTTTGTTCTACAGGAAAAATCAGAGACGATGTTCTACTACTCAGGAAATGGCAATTAATGGAATAGCTTAAAAGAGAGAGCAGTCTTTGAAACATATGGAGATTGCACATCAGCTCCAGGTGGGCTGGAAGAAAGTAGGAGCGCTACTGGCAATGATACATTCTCCACTCAGGCCACATAGCCAGACAGTGCTGCATCAACTCAGCAATGTTATGCAGCATCCTACGATTACTAAAGCGCTTAAGTAGACACCATCTCATCTGATCTTCACATTTATCCTTTGAGAGGAGCAGGCTAAACCTAGTTTCTCTGGAACATAGGACCAACTTGGCGACTGGCCCATGGATGTCTTCAAATAAATTGAATCAGTTAGTAACATGGGCTGGAGTGAGGGTCAAGACTAGAAGGCCTAGGAATTTTAAGATTCTTATGGGCATGTAAGATTATGTGTATGCATTTCTGCAGCCTCCACTGCATCTACAGTAGTAGTTTACACAATAATTAGTTGCTGCTTTGCTGCTAACAACTAGTAATATTTATTAAGCATTTGCAATTTGCCACTAATTTTCTAAGCATATCACATAGATTACCTTATTTATTCTCACAATTACCCTAAAAGACATTCAATAAATATCCATTGAATGAATGGCTGAACTTAAGTCAGTCAAACAACACTTGGTGATACTACTTTCTCCCTTTATAACCACAACATCATGACCTCCATTTGTCTCTATTGGGAAGCATGTGGATGCTAGAAAGGAAAGGGAATAAAAGATCACCTTCACTGCAGCACAGAAATTGCAGTCATGGAAAACAGAATACTTGGAAAAGGATGCCATGACTCAGATAAGAAACGACGAAGATCTAAACTAAGGATGTGATCACTGAGTTGAAGAGGAGACAGAATATTGAAGTGAACTAGTCTTACTGCTGGACTGGATAGAAATAGGGAAAGAAAGCACGCCGTGATGGTGGTCAGGAATCTGGTATGAACAACCTGAGAGAATGTAGTTCAATTCAAAGAAACAAAGGATGATGGTGCTTTGGAGGATGAGGATGTTGATTCCTGTTTTGGATGAGTTGAATTTGAAGCACTTGCCAGGTATCCAGATGCTGAAGTCCAGTTGAGTAAAAAAAAAAAATTACGTCTGAAATCTCAGGACTGAGATCTGGGATGAAAATTATCAGCTTCCATCAGCCTTACTTGGGAATCATCCACCAAGAGAGAGTAACGAAGCCATGGAAATGCCTGTGCCCACCCAAGCTACATGGTTTGGACTTTGTCCTATAGTTAGGGAACCACTTTCCATCTACTTTTCAGGTTTCTCACACCTGGAGGGCCTCACTGCTGTTCACCATATCACAGTGGCATCCTGTCTTCTCCAGCTCTCTGCCTCCTCAGCCACCATCTGGGTGATTGCCACCGTGCTTTAAACAAACTCTGTTCTTACCTAGTTTTGTTCCTTGTCTTCTCCTCTTCATCCCTTGAAGATAAGCTCCCCACTGCCTTTACAGACTCCTGATGGGCACTGTACCGTTTTCCACTCCCTGACTCCAGTCCAGCATCCACCCTTTGCTGGGGTTGACAGTAACATTTCAACCACTGCCACTCTGCCCCAGTTTCAGAAAGAACAGTGACTCCTCGACCAAGCAGAAATGAAGACTGCCCTCCCCGGCCCCCTGCACTCTGTCTCACACCCACATTTGCATTCCTTCTCAGCTTGTCTCCACTCTGCCAGTTTTGTTTGCATGTCTGGCACTAGGGGTGGCTCCCAGGGCCTTTTGCAGCCCTCTTCTTTCACCCAGAAGGAAGGTGGACCAGTCTGACTCCAACGTGCTGCCGAATGCCAACTGGCAGGTGGCTGGGTGACACGAGGGTGATGACACTGCAGGGCACTCCCAGCAGGCAGGGAATCAGGGCACCAGATTGGCACCCACAGTTACAGCTTCAAACCGTCAACAACAGCCAGAATCCTGGACGCTGAACCTTCCTGTCATTCCCACAATCTTGGAATCTTCTCAGAGTGGCTTGAATACTAATGTAAAGGAAATTTCTCAGAAACCACATACAGTCTGGGAGTCAGGGAGCCAAAATTGTATCTCATCCTCTTCTAGGTGCGTGCAGCACACAGACTCACTCCCAAAACCAGTTCTAATCTCCTCAAAGATGGGGGAGAGAGCAATCGCTAGACAAATGTAACCAATGTTCTTCTTCTGCAGACATACCAGCTTCTGCTTTGCTGTTCTCAAATTTGGGGATATAGTGTCATATTGCTTTTGCAGCTTCAGGGCAGCATGCCTTCTCCTGTCACTGATTTCTAAGAATTTCTACCGGAGAATGCATGGAAACCATCAGCGTCCCAGCTCGAAACTAAACTTTATTCCTAAATGGGCTTGTTTCCAGCTTTCATTCCCACTCTCAGAAACTCACCTTCTCCTTCCTTGAGAAAAGAAGGCTTTTTTCCTCTCTGCACCCACCACTGCTCAACATCTGCACAACCCTTCCAGGTTTTCTCTTTCACATACACACCACAGCAGCTTTCATTTCTACTCCATTTAATCAGATCTCACCATGCCCCATGGGCAACCTTATGACCAAAGGGCAACAGCTCATTTGGGTTAGGATGTGTTCTAGATATTTCTTGTTATCCTTTCCAGATCCACTCTCCACCCTTTTCTACCCTGCTGTATATCTTGGGAGGTCAACTCCTGAGAACTGTAGCAGTAGACTCCCATGCCTGCTAGCAATGGGAGTTTAGCCAATGAGACACCTCAGTAGGAGATCAGAGGGTGAGAGGAGGGTGAGGTGAGGGTTTATTGCCCCAGCTCCACCTCTTCAAAGAACTGCAAATTGGATGCATCTCTCTACTACAGGTTACAGCTCCTGTTAGAAGGCTCTATCCTTATAACCACACTTTCTGAGCTCCCTACAGCTGCTCCACCACTTGTCCCTTCAGGTCTGGGGGTGCTAAAGGCTACCTGCTGGTGCGAGCCCCAGGGTATTGCGATATTCTTCCCTGGCTTGCTGAAACCCTTCCCACACCTTTGTAAGTCTTTGTTTGATGAACCTCCCCTCAAACACCCATATTAAGTATGCTGTCTGTCTCTGGCCTGCACCCTGAATGAAACAGGAGATTGTTACTATATTATGATGGAGGATTTTTGCTAATTTAGCTCAATTTAATTTAACAAATATCAACTAAGTGCCTAGGACCTGTCAGGTCCTATTCTATGCATTTTGGTTACAGCAGCAAATAAAAGAGAAAAATTTCTGCCTTCATAAAGATTACATTCTACTGGGAGAGATAAATAATAATTTTTAAAATGAGCAAACTATGTAATCTATTAGCAGGTGACTCATGCTATGAAGAAAAAATAAATCAAATAAATGGGACAGGGAGTCAGAGGCTGGCAGGCATGCAATTTTATATAGAGTGGCCAAAGATGGTCTCACAGAGAAGAGATTTGAATGAGAGTGCAGTGAGGGCACAATGAAGTATAGTATGCACATGGAAGGTTTCCCTCAAAGAGTTTACACCCATGTTAGGAAGATGAGATGGACACACAGGAAATTACACATGGCACAAGACGATAAGTCAAGAGATGTTAAATGGCAGTAGATGATAAAATGCCAGCGAAAAAAATGTTTATGGTAGTAAGTTCTTCCATTGTCCTAGGTTGTGTATTTTTGCAAAACAGGCTTTGAAATGAAGCTTAGTTTGTGATGTGTTTATTAGAAAGTGCCCTGGGCAACAATGTCTATAGAAAGAAGGAGAAGGAATCAGAGTTGGGTGCAAGGAGAAGTCAAACTGCAATGTAGGCCTGACAGTTTTGGCTAGACATTCAGGAAGCTCTACAGCTAAAATGGCTCATCAGAGTTGTGCTGTGTTGGACTGAAATGGCAGAGCCTTTAGATGCTCATCTTGATCCGTCACTGGATGTGGGTCAGCACCTGGGAGGGTATGACCTTGGGATAGTCAGCTTTCTGATGCTAAAACAATCCTTGCAGGAGCTGAGAGCTACAGGCTAGAGCAAAAAATCTTTCTTTGAAGGGGGCTCTGGACAGCACATCTCTGTGTGCACCTAAACAATTGCTAAAAATACTTGAAAATGAGATTGTTGAACCATTATCTGTATATCATTGAAGAATCCTAGTTACTAGAGATGTGCAAATATTTTTGGTTCTGCATAGTACATATCTATCATCTTGAGGTTGATCTTGAGGAAGATTCTAGGATGGATTGTTAAAGTAAAGGTCTGTAGACTCTTAGAAAATGTGGTAAAAATCTAAGACACGTGTTCCCTAAGAACAAGTCCTGACAAATGTATCTCACTTCCTTTGAAAATGTTATTGAATTAGTCCATCGGGGATTTGATAGACAGAGTATGTCTAGATTTCAGAGAAATTATAATGATGTTCTTGTCAGAATGGCATGCTAGACTACATGCCTGCCATATCAGTTCAACCTCGCCTTCCAGTTTCATCAGCTTAATCATCTCTGTAAGATGCAGACCTTCTTACTAAATGATTTCACTCTCCCTGTTCCTCACCCTCAGTCAATACAACAGGCTTGACCAAGGAAACCAATCTGCCACCAGGTCAATGACCAGATTCTCTCCTTCCAGAATTTGAACAGGAAAGAAAGAAAAGAAAAGAAAAGGAAAGAAAGAAAGAAAGGAAGGAAGGAAGGAAGGAAGGAAGGAAGGAAGGAAGGAGGGAGGGAGAGAGAGAGAAAGAGAGAAAGAAAGAGAGGAAGGAAGAGAGGAAGGAAGGAAAGGGAAGGAAAGGGAAGGGAGGAGAGGGGAGGGGAGGGGAGGAGAGGGGAGGGGAGGAGAGGGGAGGGGAGGAGAGGGGAGGGGAGGGGAGGGGGAGGGGAGGGGAGGGGAGGGGAGGAGAGGGGAGGGGAGGGGAGGGGAGGGAGGGGAGGGGAGGGGAGGGGAGGGGAAGGGAGGAGAGGGGAGGGGAGGGGAGGGGAAGGGAAGGGAAGGGAAATGAAGGGGTAAGGAAAGAAGGGAAGGGAAGGGAAGAAGGGAAGGAAAAGGAAGAGGGGAAGGGAAGGGAAAGTAAAGGGAAGGGAAGGGAAGGGAAGGGAAAGGGAAAGGGAAAGGGAAAGGGAAAGGGAAGGGGGAAGGAAAGAGAAGGAAAGGAAGAAGGGAAGGGAAGGGAAGAAGGGAAGGGAAGGCAAGGCCAGGGAAGGCAAGGCCAGGAAAGGGAAGGCTAGGGGAGGGAAGAAGGAGCAGGCAGATGGCATTGATTCCCAGAACAGTATGTTCACGTGAAATGGTGCCAGGGTGCCATGGAAAGTCAAAACTAAGGGGAAGTGAAGCCAAGAGTCTCACTGAATCAATCAAGAAGTAAGAAAAATGGAGAAGATCTGGAGAGTATGTGTAGACCCAAACAGGAGAAATGGAGAAATTAGCTGACTAATGGTTTTCCAATTACATGGGGTCCAGCATTATTTCCTACAAGTGAATTATATCAGAATTCCTTGAGTCCTTAGAAGCCTATTTTTACTTAAGCCACTTTAAATGTGTTTGTATTACTTGCAACCCGATAATGCCTAAAATGACTTTCTAATCATATTCTTATAAATTGGATAATATACTGGTTAATGAACCAGATGGCAATATATTAGATGGGTTATTAATTGGTTAGAAAAATATCTAGAAAAAAACTCTTAATTAGTTGAGAGATACATAGAAGGGGTTCCAAATGGCTTCTATAGTGCTGTATCCTCATTGCTGAGGCATTCAGAAGTTTTGTCAGTAACTAGAATGTATGCTGCCTGAAAGTAGGTATTATGAACACCTCACAAAGTGCCATGTTTAGGACAGAGCACAGTGTTGACAGACAGCAGGTGTTCAGTAGAAAAGCTAAGTATATAAAAATATAGATTTTACAGATAACATGAATAAAGAAAGATACTGATTTTGATGGATGAGAGAATTAAAAATCAGCATGGGAAAATAATTATATTTTATAAGAGTAACTGCAAAGTTCTAGAAATGGGTCCAAAAGATAAAAAGTGTATCTTACGGGCATATTGAGTAAAGAAATGTACAGTTTTCCTAGATAGGGGCTAAAGAGGAGCAGCAAAGTGAAGTGCTTGTAAAAGAATTGATGTAGGTTTAGGCTGTGCTCATGGAGGCATCATATCTGAAGAAGAGGCTGGTCCTGTGGAAGCATACACCAGTCAAACCACATGCAGAATATCTTGTTTGGTCCTGGGCACCACCTTCAGATAATAAAGCATAAACAAGAGTATAGTTAGAAGATGGGGATCAGAAGGGCAAAGTGACTCAAAAGCATTTCAGAAAGGCCCAGGGATGAATAACCCACAGAACTACAAACTTACAGCAGACAGTGTGGTGAATGAAGGCACCCTTCAAGCCTCTAAATAGTTGTCATCAGGATGAAGAATTGGCTCATTAAGTCTCTCTCTTTCAAGAAAGAAAAAAACTAAGACCCATGGATGGAATCTAAATTCTTTCTATCAGTGAAAAATCAATTGAGCAACTTAACTTCAACCAGTCATTGTCTTGGTACTGGCTACATTATACCGAACAAAGCAGACAGTTGCCTTCATGGAACTGATGGTCTAGCAGGGATACTCATGTTCATCAAAAGATCATAGCATAAATACAAAGAAGGGCTATTGAGGATGAGTAGAAAATGCTATCAGAGTTTCCTGAAGTTAGAGGAATGGATTTGTTTTGATTTAATTTTTGCTTTGTATTATTTTGTTTTTTTTAAGAGTTCAAGAAACTGAAAAGCAATATTGCTGAAACCTAGTGAACAAATAGGAGAATGGCATAAGCTTTGGGAGAAAGAATTAAAACGTTAGAGCAAAAGACCAGGGAAGAGATATTAAGTCATAAACTAAACTAGGGTGATGGCAATGCAAGTAGAGAGAAATTGTTGCATTTAAGGTTCATTTTGGAGGTAAAACCTAAATGACTTCAGGATATATTGAGCAGAGGTGAGTAAGACATTCATTAATTCAACTTGATATTTGTCACTATCTGGGTGAAAACTGACCTAAAATATTTTATACTCTTCATAAAGTGTCTGTTGAGTCAATGAAACAAATTTGGAAGTAAGGGACTTGGAAGGGTATGTTTAGCCAGCTTCAGAGAATAAATATGTAAATATTTTTAAGTGTTTAGGTAAATGCCCTGTTAAAGTAAACTCACATTGTCTCTATAATTTGAAATAAATTTCCAAAGTTCAGGTTGCTCACAGATCCAAATCAGTCTTTATCCTTCAATCACTTATCCATTCAAAAATTTTTATTTAACATTTAAAATATGCAAGAAGCTGTTTGAGTTGCAAAGATGAATCAGGAAAGGGCTTGTACAAAAGTAAGAGGAACACAGACTGTGTCCTGCCTTAGGGCTTCTGAGACACCTGCAAAGCAAATGATCTAGAGAAACAGTGAGGGTTTCATTTGTGCTGTGCCTTGGAAGGTGGGGCATTCAGCATAGATAGGCAGGCATTCTAAGAGGAATCAGCACGCCATGGCGGCAAGGGGATTGGGAACATGGGCTGGAACAGTAAAAATGATAAAATAATCTCGGGTGATGACTAGAAAGTGTTAGTAAAACATTTAATTAATGAAAAATGAAAATATTCCTCCCTAATGTACTTTTTGCATCACAGATTCATCTAAACTTATAGGTGAAATGGAACTTTAGAGAGCAAATTCTTCAATCCCTTTAGCTTTCATGATTGTGTTGCTATGGCTTGACTGCTGAGCCAGGACCTAGGATTCCGGTGGTCTTTCTCCCATAGCAAAGAAACAAAAAAAATCTGCTCTAACTTCCAGGTTTCTGATGATTAGATCCTGTTTTCTCTCCAATATTCTCCTAAACTCTGAGTGGCATTGTTTTTTTATAATTAAGCTTCTAGGTCATCCACATGCCCCACAGATATGGTTTGGCAGTGGCTCCACCCAAATCTCATCTTGAATTGTAGCTCCATCGAGTCCCATGTGTCATGAGAGGGACTCAGTGGGAGGTAATTGAATCATGCGGGAGGGTTTTTCCTGTGCTGTTCTCGTGATAATGAATAAGTCTCATGAGATCTGATGGTTTTATAAAGGGGAATTCCCTTGCACATGCTCTCTCTTGCGTGCAGCCATGTAAGATGTCCTTTTGTTCTTCCTTCATCTTCCACCCATGATTGTGAGGCCTCTCCAGCCATATGGAACTGTGAGTCAACTAAACCTCTTTCCTTTATAAATTCCCCAATCTCAGGTATGTATTTATTAGCACTGTGAGAACAGACTAACACACCCAGCAAGTCTGACTTCCATTTATAGGGGTCCAAGATACCAAGTAAGCCTGCAAGTCCTTATTTGGGGCACAAATGTTTGAGGCCCTCCTAAGGCACCTTGTGTCTGTTTTTCTCCTATAATCCCCACACAAGGCTGCACACTTTCAAGAAAGATGTGGGTGGAGCCAGCTCTCAAGACTGTCTGCATAAATGGAGTCAAGGAAACGTGAGATTGATGGCTACTCACCCAAAAAATTAGCAGCAGACATAGATCTTGCTGCCAAAAGAGCTGATCTACATTTTTTTTTGGCTGAGAAATATCGCAAATTTTTTAATAGACATTCTTCTATAATATGACATCTTTTCTTTACAAATGTAAATGCCTTTTATTAGTCAACTGCTAGTGGCTATTTATTTTTATCTATTTCTTCCAATAGTAGTCAAGGCAAAATAAGCTATCTATTCTCATTCACCTTTTTGACTAATCCTACCCATTAAAAAAAAAATGACTGGTCAGGATCAAGAACAAAGTAAGACTAAACTTACAAAGTATAAACTAAACTTTGACCTTACTACTACTCTACTAACCTGAGCTTCCCAGCCTCTATAATTAGGTAATGACAGTTAAGAGCTTCAAATTATACACAGCAATCAGTTATTCCTGGCAGCCTCCCTCTTCATACCAAAGATGTCACCATTTGCCCGGTTCTAGGAAACTCCATGTCTGCATTTCCCTTGAGGGCCACCTATGGAGTTTCTCACGTTGAAGGATGGCTTATTTAACTTATCACAGTTAGTGTTTCTGAAAGATGGTGAGGCTCACAACGTAATAACCACCTGTCATCTCTTATTAGTTGGATATTTCACACTGGAGATTTGTTATATTAAAGGGCACTAAAATTATTGACATCAGATAACTGAATTATAATTAAATTTTATGTAGATTATTAAAATACCATTGTTACTCTTATAGGGGAAAAATAATGGCAACGAGATAGGCTCATGACAGAATTCACTTATTTCTAGCACACCAGGTCAGTGCGTCATTAAGTGGAGGCTTTGTCAGACCAACTGGCAAAGTCTTACAGGCATTAGCCACTGCGCCCAGCCCTCCGCTCTGCCAAGAGCCCTACTCCAAGTGAATAGAAAGACTGGTCCCATGCTTACAACTGCCTGGTGGAGTGGGGAACTTGGAGAAGAGGTCTAATAGCTATGGCAGGCTCTGACCCAAAGAAAACCCATGTAAAAAAGACAGACTAATCACTCATGAAATCTAAAGTAGAAAAAAAACTATAAAAAGCTGAAAGGACTGTAAAAATAGTTGTCCTAAAGTTTTTCTCCATATTAACGTCAATTCAAAATCCCCCAGTTCAAAATCCTCTGGGGAAAACTACAATGTGAGAAATGAAATCTTCACCACATTTGAGTTGGCTTTCTCTCTGCTTTCCAGTTTCACGTCTTCCCAGAAAAGTCCGGCTTACAACTGCACTCCCTGCTCTGAATTTCTGGAGCATATGTTGTGTGTACAGTTCATTATTACTTGGTGAACTTCTCTAGAACTTCTATGTGGAAGTATTATTTATCTCTTCTGACAAGATTTAACTTTCCTATATTATTGACTTTTATTTTTAGTAAGAATATACGATTTGTGAGGTTAGGACCCTGTTTTGTGCCTCTGGTTCACCCACAGAACCTCTCATGTAGTACATAGGTGTACAGTAAATACCTGTTGCTTCATTAGAAAAGAATGGTGTTGAAGGCCAGACACGGTGGCTCATGCCTGTAATCCCAGCACCTTAGGAGGCTGAGGTGGGAGGATCACTTCAAGCCAGGAGTTCGAGACCAGCCTGGGCAACATGGCAAAACCCAACCCTGTCTCTACTAAAAATATGAAAAATTAGTCTGGCATGATGGCACATGCCTGTAGTCCCAGCTACTCAGGAGGCTGCGGCACGAGGATTGCTTGAACCCAGGAGGCAGAGGTTGCAGTGAGCCAAGATCATGCCCCTGCACTCCAGCGTGGGTGACAGAAGGAGATTCTGTCAACAAAAAAACAAAAAAGAAAAAAGAAAGAAAAGAAAACAAGGGTGTTGGAAAATCTCAAAAGAAATTTATGTGGCATAGATTGTTGCCAAGCAAATGGAGTTCATATAATTGAATATGAGGCAATTCTAAAAGTATAAATTAAAGCATATATATCTCACTTTTAACTTCTTTATAGCAAATTCTAATGTCCTCAAAACCTGAAGAACTCAAGATTAATGTACTGAAAAGTCAGCGGAGGAGCCCAGTGAAGAGCTCATGACCAACATTAACTATCAAGAATGTTTCCTTGGTGAATATTTTTGATGTGCAGCCAGTACCTGCGGTCTCTGCCTTTCTGAAGGGCATATGATCCATGCTCCTGGTTCTCTTTCTCAGCTCTCAGACCCTAAGAGCTCCACATCTGGACTCAAGTGGAAATGCAAGGGCTAGAAACACATGCAAAGAAAACCAGGGTGATTTTTTGTGGAATTTATCTGGTACTTCCAGGATGGGCTTATTAGTATTAACCAGAAAAGAAAATATTAAAGAAAAGTAATAGAGCCAAATATGGCAGCTTTAAATAACCTTCAAGTTCAGGAAGAAATATTTTTTTGTACAATACTGGTTTGTTCTTCACTCCCATCCATCACTTCAGTTATCTGGCCAACACAAATGAGTCATCTTTGTATTAGTGACTCTACACATATGTGAACTTCACGGTTGGAGGTGAGTGTGATACAGGTCAAACTCACCACATCCCTTTAAAGAATGGCAATTTGAAGTTCTAGCCAACACCACCCTATTTCCACCCATGCCTGGCTTCACTTCCTCTGCCATCAGCCTGTGTTGAAGTCCCAAAATAGCTCCCTATTGAGTCTTCAGTGAGATTTCCATTTTAAAGGATGGTACTGTCTCAGCTGGGCTCTGCTGGCCTACAGTGCATGTTGAAGCTAGCAAAAGAAAGTTATGCCTCCTTTGCATTGTTTGATCTAAAGTCTTTTTAAAGGGCTTTGTAACATTCTTTTGTTGTAAAGCCCTAGTTAGAAAAGATAAAAGATAAATATAAATACTATATAAAGAGAAGAAGCATCTATGTAAGGAACCATTCAAATTATAATTAGGAAGAAGTATGAAACATTTAACTGGAAGGCAACATCCAGAAATTTATAAGCCCAATTGTGCACATTTGAAATCTGAATCTCTCATGTCATTTAGAACAATTTACTTGTTTCCATTGTGCCTGACTTTTCTCATCTGTAAAACGAGGGTAACAGAAGCAACCACCCCATAATGATATTGGGAGGATTATAGAAAGTAATACATTGAAAGCATTTGGAACAATGCTTTCCTTGTGGTGAGTTGGGCAGTGTTAAAACATAAAAATATTCCTGATTGCTGGAAGGTACTGCCAGTTAATGGATATCACGTGATTTGTATAGAAAATTCTTACTGATCTCAAAATGTGCACTGTAAACAATTGTCATAGGTGGAATACGTTACGAATTGAACTTCCTATGTGGAAGTCCTAGTCCCTAGAATCTCAGAATGTGACCTTATTTGAGAACAGGTTCGTTGCCAATATAATTAGCTAAGATAACGTCATACTGGAGTAGGGTGGGTAATCTAATATGACTGGTGTTCTTAGAAAAAGGGGAAATTTGGAGACAGACACACACATAGAGGGATACACCCTGTGGAGATGGAGATCAGAACGATGTGCCCGCAAACCTAGGAACACCAAAGATCGCCCGCAAACCACCAGAAACTAGGCAACAACGTGGAACAGCTCAGAAAGAACCAACCTAGTGACACCTTGATCTGAGAGTCTGGCCTCCAGACATAGGACAGTTCATTTCTGTTGTTTAGGCCCCCCAGTTTGTGGTACTGTGTAACAGCAGCCTTAGCAAACAAATGCAAATGCAGATTCAAATGTCAATTTTAGTTGAGCTCAGTAAAGAAAGAACTGCTTGCTGAACATCTCAGGAAAATTGTGGCAGGTCCTGAGAGGGAGAAAAGCTCTCTAAGGCACAGTTCCTGGATTTGAGGACAGGCTCTTTAATGGAGGTGGCAAACACACACACACACACATACACACACACACACACAGACAATTCAGTGTGCTATCCGCGTCTAATAAGTGACAGGACAATTCACATTACACGAATTCAGAGCTAGGTAGCCAGGAAAGGCTCCATCTAGAAATGCCAAAAATGCATTCCAACAATGGGTGGAAATAGTTAAATTCAAGCAAAATTTTTTAAAGCTAAAAAATCCATCCTCAAGGATCCCACATGCTCCTTTCATGCTGTCTCTAATTCTAGCTGCCTTTTTCTCAGCTCATCCTTTGGGATGTATCTTCTCAATCCATAGTCATTCCCACACAAGTGTGAAATTCCTCCCCTTTTGTTCCTTCAACTTTCCTTGCAGAAGATCCTTTGCAGCAACAATCACATTAGCTTTACAAATGCTGTTTGGAAACCCAAGCAGAGCCATTGCTTTCTCAGAGGGTTGGGAACTTGGTACTCCAAACGATTTTTTATCCCAATTTCAGGGTCATGTTGCTCAGACATACAGAGTGGAAAGAGAAAGATGATTGGGAGAAAAATCCTCCCCCCACCCAACAGAAACATGCAGCTCTCCCTGGAAGGCACCAATGCCACAACAAACAAACAAATAAATAATAAATATTCTTTCACTAAAATGATAAGTCTCACTTCAGTAAGCAACACATTATGCACCATACTGGTATAATAAAGCACACATCCCCCTGAATCATTCCTACTAATACAACGTATTCAGTGCTCATATGATTACACTTTTACAGCCTGTTAGCAAAAACACATACAATTGCAAAGTGCTGCTAATGCAATGTGACAGAATACTGTTATTACAAGAAGAAGTTGTCAGCACTGAGCAATTGATTTTCCTTCATCTCCTTCCTGCTTTTGCCCATCCTCCCAACCTCTCCTGGAGATGTTTATTATATACGCTGAGTGCAGTCCTTTCTCTGAATCAATTCCGATATAGTGTAAAGGAAGGAATACAAAGACAAGAAAAGTTAACATTATTCCAGATATTCTAAGGGGGAAAGAAAACTTCCTTTAGGGACCTTTCCTTCCCAAAACGTTTACTAAAGCTTTAAGGAACCAGAGCTCCCTTCTCCCAGCAGAACGATTTGGTCTTTTTGTTCCTTTATGCCATGATTGTTTATTTACCTCTTCCCTTCCCCTTCCTTCTTTTCATAAAATAAACCAGGATGGATTTAAAGTATTGGGGCACCTAGATTCCTGCTGATTCTCTTCCCTGCATTTTGAAGTGCAATAGAGAGAAGAAAAAAGTAATATAGGAAGCCAGAAGGATAATTATTTGGTTATTTGCTTTGTCAGTATTTTCCTTAGAAATGTTTACCTCCTTTCATGGGATGACAATAAATATACTAAACAAGGATGTTTTTCTGGAAATGAAAATAATTCTGTGGCCAGCACCAGCAACCTAATCTAGAATATAGCATAGTACAATTGGATGGGATATAGAGATTATTGAATCCAATGTAGTCATTTTACAGATGAGAAAATCCAGGCCCCAAGAGTTAGGGAATTTTTCTGATTTCTCACCACTCGTTAGTGTTGGAGCTGAATCTTGAAGCCAGTGTGTGTTGCTATACCATGCTAGACCTTTAAACATCACATACACATATCAATATGTGTGTTACTAAATTACTAAATGGCCCTAATGCCTCATCTTTCTGTTTTTTTGTTATGATGGAATGGAAGACTTCCACTTCCCAATGTAGTTGCAAGAGAGAATAGAGAAGTCCACACAAATTGTTTCATGATCTTTTGAAAGAGCAAGTGGCCACAGGAAACATTAAAATATCCTAGTATATAGATATTGATATGGTTTGGCTGTATCCCCAACCAAATCTCATCTTAAATTATAGTTCCCATCATCCCCATGTGTCATGGGAGGGACCCGGTAGGAGGTAATTGAATTATGGGGCCATTACTCCCATGCTGCTGTTCTTATGATAGTGAGTGAGCTCTCATGAGATCTGATGGTTTTATAAGGGCCTTTTCCTCTTTTGCTTGGCACTTCTCCTTCCTGCCGCCATGTGAAGAAAGATGTGTTTACTTCCCCTTCCACCACGATTGTAAGTTTCTTGAGGCCTCCCTAGCCATGTGGAACTGAGTCAATTAAACCTCTTTCCTTTATAAATTACCCAGTACGTCTTCATTAGCAGTGTGGGAATGGACTAATACAGATTTCATCTTGGGGTGTTGCACCTTCCTGCTGTACTAAAAAGTGCTATTTCTTTCCTACCCTATTTAAATGTATAACTCCCACATCTCCCCTTTCACACCCACCTCATTAAATGGAGGTACTCTTTGTTGTACCTAAGATACATGCTGACTCTTTCTCTTGCTCAGCGGGATCTTTTTATAAAATTATCTTAAAATGCAAGAGTCACATGAATGAAGGGTTACCTCAAGGTCCCCAAATATTATTGCCCATTAGTTTTAGAAAGTTAAAACCTCAATTAGTTGGGTTTGGCCTTTGGGGCAGTTGAATCTGTTGCTCTGATTAGACTTTGCATTTTTAAAAATTTACTGCAGAGGTGGGGATTTTTTCTCCTCAAGATGGCTTAAGGTACTCCCAAGTGTGAAAGTGGGTATAGACATAGGTTTTATTCATTTGTTTTTGGTTTGGATTATGATGCCAACTAGCAAATACTCATGAGTGAAAAGCATTTAGTTATAACCAAGAATTATCTGGATGGAATAGGTACCTGTAGAGACAGCCTCTATTTGAGAAGAGCAACTCTCCCTCATGGCTCCACACCCTTGAGCTGCCCATATTAAGAAACAAAAACAGAAAAGAAAGGAGGATGTACCTGACATAATTTAGTGTAGCAACCTGCTGGAAGCCTTCACCTGCTGTGACAAGGGTGGCCTGAGGCAACTGTTTGGAGTTCAGGAGATAATTTTGCAGTCTATACATCAAGTCTTTAATAATCTCCTTCCTCCATTTAACTCAATTTTCTGATGCCCCTTCTTACAAACCCTACTGAAGCCTGACTCCTTTAAACAGTGTTCTTGGCTTTCCTCTTTCCACATCACAATTTCAATTTCCTATTTCTTCCTCTGCCAATAAATGTATTAATTCATGCTAAGCTATTAGGTAGAAACCACAATTTTCTAATCTTTTTTTTTTTTTTTTTTTTTTTTTTTTGAGACAGAGTCTCGCTCTGTTGCCCAGGCTGGAGTGCAGTGGCGCAATCTCGGCTCACTGCAAGCTCCGCCTCCCGGGTTCACACCATTCTCCTGCCTCAGCCTCTCCGAGTAGCTAGGAATACAGGCGCCCGCCACCACGCCCGGCTAATGTTTTTTTTGTATTTTTAGTAGAGACGGGGTTTCACCGTGGTCTCGATCTCCTGACCTCGTGATCCGCCCGCCTCGGCCTCCCAAAGTGCTGGGATTACAAGCGTGAGCCACCGCGCCCGGCCTAATCTTTTAAAATGACAATTTCCTAAAGTTCGACCTAATACTAATGGGTAGCAATTAAGACATCACTTCTCTCTGGTTTCTTTACTTTTTAAAAAACTTTTCACAAAAAGCTTCTTTAGACATAAATGTTTTTTTTCTTATATAATTTATTTATTTATTTATTTTTGTTTTTTCAACTTTAATTTTAGAATCAGGGATACATGTGTAGCTTTGTTACAAAGATATGTTGCATGATGCTAAGGTTTAGGATGTGATTGAACCTATCACCCAAGTAGTGAGCATAGTGCTCAATAGGTAGTTTTTCAGCCCGTACTCTTGACCCTCCCTCCTCCCATAGTAGTCCCTCATGTCTACTGTTCCCATCTTTATTTCCATGTGTACCCAATGTTTAGCTCTCACTTATAAGTGAGAACATGTGGTATTTGGTAATGGTGGGAATTTCAGGCCCAGCTGACATGCATCTAAGCGGACTGTGATACTCTCAGACATTCCACCAGACACCCAGCTAGTCCACGCCTTAATTCTGCATCCAATAAAGGGAAGGTACAGGAAGGACTCCCTTCTTCCTTCCATCTTTCAGTTCATCTCATTTATCCATATTCACAGAGCATCTATATATGGCAGGCACAGCACTGAGTACGATGGAAAGAGGAAAGATGAAGAAAGACTAAGATGCAGTTCGGAGCATCCAAAAACTGCTAATCTGGGTAGGGAGGACAAATTCACAAACAGAATGTGCCAAGTGGTAAATCTTGCCACTGTAAAATGTTTCCAGAGCCAGGACTGAAATGGTAAATTCCTACTCAGAATACCAATCAAGGCAATAGCAACAGGAGCACCCTCCTGGGCCATCGTGGAAGGTGTCAACAGGTGGACCTTTGGGGCTACCAACAAGAACAACAATCAGTATTAACAATCAAGCAGGTTTCCTTCTAGGAGATGGTTATGAAAGTGGGTAGGAGGCCATCATGTCCTGCTGTTTGAATGAGGAATGCAGGCCAGCAGAAAAGCTGGGGAGGATGCTGTGCATATATTTATATCTCTGTGTGTCCATTGATAGAGCACTTTAACCAGCTATGACCTTCTCTGGAACATAGTTAAAATGCCAAAGAAAATATAAGACAATAATGGGAGGTGAAGGAAAAGTTGCTGGTTTTAGTATGTGCCTCTTTGTAGACAAATAGGCCATCACATGACAATAATAAAATATGAAAAACTAATATTAAAAAGGTGAAAATCAGATAATTGCTGAAGCATTGGTTATTTATAAAATAATCGGTAACGACCTTTGATAAAGAAATCACATTGTGACATTGCTGACAGGACAACTTTCCACGAAGGCAATGGGAAGAAATGTAGCAGCTGGTTCTGAAAGCAGGGAAAACCTGAGTTAATGTGTTAGCCCAGGCAAGAAAGCTCTGCTCATTTATTGTTACAAGGTTAAATGAGTACATGTTTTTAACTGCTGGGAATAGGCAAAGCTGGTTCAATACTGCTGTTCTTGGATAAGGTATGAGGTCATTACTAGTGCCCTGCCCATATTCCCAGGGGTCAGGTAGGGTTTCTGGGACATGCTGATGGCTTCCAGTGTCTCCCTATCTGAGGGGTTCTCTAGCCATACTGTTCCATAGGCTGGAAGTACGAACCATTAACACCCCAGGACAAAGCCTCAACCAATCAGGGACCTGAGTTGGTAGAAAATAACCCATATTCATCTCCTCTCAGTGGTACAACCCTGGCATGTATTCTCATCTGTCAGACGGTCCCTAGCAGGCCTGAGTTTTAGTTTTCCACAGCCGTAGTTCATTCATTAGTATGACTTTTATTGGCTTTCCTGACTCTCTGTCTCAATTTTTCACTCTCTCTCTGGGCTCCTTGGTATCACCTCCAAAATAAACTACTTCTACACAAATTGTTGTCTCAGGAACTGCTTGTTTCAGGGGATCTGGGCAGAAGACAAGACTAAGATACATCACTTTTTCATATACTGATGTGTCAATGAACAAATATTTATTGAGTATCTATTATCTAAATAACACAGTACTAGACTTACACTATAATAAAGTTTACATTCTCAATTGCAAGGAACTCATGTGGGCAATTAAAACATGGGTTCACTGAACATTAAATAATAAAAGCAGGAGGTATATGATGAGTACAAAATGAGCTAGCCAAGCAAAAATGGGAAATGCATCAATTTGAGTGGATGAGATGGAAGAGGAAGGTCAATTCTGTTGAATGCAGAGATATGTACTCTCTGAGAAATTCTGAAATAAAGAAATCTACTAAAATATGATTAATCCGGTATTTTCCAAACATTTCTAATCCTGGAAACTTTTCTTCATGTAACATCTTATAAAACTAGTGCCTCAAAGGAATGCACTTTGGGAAATGCTGTCTTGGAAATCAGGTTCCAGCTACTGGCTCTAGAATCCAATGCCTTCCTCCATTTAGCCCAGGGGTTTTCCACTTTCAACCCCACTGGCCAATTTAGATATGAAGTAACTCATCACTTGAAGCCAGTTTGGATGAAACAGATAGACTGAGCAGTCTTCCAAAATATTTGAGTTTTTCTGCATGATGCCAGGGTGGACGTATACCTTTCTAACAACTATAACACTATTTAAATAAGGAGAAGGTAACACATAGTTGTAACACAATAAGGTAACACAATAAGGTAACACAATAAGGAGAAGTTAACACATAGTTGATCAATTCTTTAGAACTCTAACTGCCTTGAAGAGAAAATGATCAGTTTGTTCTCTGAGAGAATATTTAACTGGTCAGCTGTTATTATGAACACAACCTTGCCTGGGTTCAAATCCTAGGGAATCTTGGGAGAATCGCTGTACTTTTCTGTGCCTCAGCCCCAGTATATTTACTTCATAAGGCTACTGTGAGGATACAATGAAATAATGCATTTAAAGGGCTTAGTATGATTTCTGGCCCATAGCAAGAGCTCAACAAATAGTAGCTGTGCCTATGATTACTACCACGATTAGCAACAGTAACATCATTACTTGGCTCTCTTTTACCTTTAGTGGATTTCTTTCCCCTGGGCCTAAGACCACCTTGACTAGAACACACCCACAAATTCGGCACCTCACAATGTCCATATAATGCCTAGATGAGCCAGATGCAATGCAGACAAGTTCTTAAAAAGACAACTTGATATTCTTCCAGAGGGAATTGTTGCCATTGAGATCCCCTTGGAAAATCTGAATTTAATATATGAAATTGACTCTAAAAGTAACTTTCAGAAGAGAAATTGTTGCAAAGAGATAGATTTTTATATGAATTTTGTCAGAGCTTTGTGGGATTTTTTATGACTTTTTTCACTTGCCTACTTGCTTAAATGCATATAATTGCTCTAAAGAATGATGAGTCAGTGCCTGGGTTTGGCTTGCTAATAAAATCTTATGCACATATAAGTCATCCCTAATATCAAAATATTATGAGGGGTTTGAATAAATAAGATTGGATCTTCATGGAATATTTTCTTTCTCCTTCCTTTCCGTCCTTCCCTTTCCCTTCTCCCCTCTGATGTCCCCATCCCTCTTCCCTTCTTTCTTTCTTTCTCTCTCCTTTCTTTCCTTCTTCTCTCTTCCTCATGTTTTCCTTCTCTCCAATTCTCTGTGCATGTTGTTCAGATTGTCTCTCAGTCCCTCTCTAGTGCTGATCATAATCCCAAAGGACACAATTCAAATGTTAAAATTCCAAAAGCCAAATCCTGGGGAAGGGATTAGCGTGGTTTTGGTTGCATGCTGGATAGTTGCATCACATCTCTTGCATCATGTTAGGTGGAATTATCACCTTGTTATTGTCTTTATTTGGAAATTAAAGGTGGTTTAAGGAGATGTGTATGAGTGCCAATTTGAAAAGAGGTGGACATGTAGACTTAATTTTAGATATCAACTTGATTGAATTCAGGAATACCTTAGGCATCTAGTAAGGCATTATTTTGCGTATGAGGGTGAGGGTGTGTGATCTCTGAAACACTCACTGCACTTGTATTTGGAGAATGGTTGTGGTCTACAAATGTTGTAAGTATATGCTGTCCAGTTGAAAGTTTGGTTATTGCTCAAACATTGCAATTAAGTGATGTTCTGCTTTCGCAGCACCAATAATAATTAGCTTTTAAGCTTTTATCTTTCACCATTAGGTAACCTTGTATACTGAACTTAATACAGCATTTTTGCAACTGAACAATTTCACAGTTCTCTTCCATGGTGTGGCAAGGAATACAGTAAGAAGGAATGCTACCCAGCTTCCCAGGTAATGAATCTGTGAGGGTGCTTTCGGAAGAGACTAGCTTGTGGGTCTTAGTGGACTAAGAAGGGAAGAGGCAGACACCATCCTCAGTGCTGGCAGACACCATCCAATTGACCAGGAGCCCCAGAGAGAACAAATACAGAGGTGAATTTGTCTCTCTGAGAGCTGGGACAGACTTTTAATCTGCTGCCTTGGACATCAGAACTCCAGGCTCACCGGCCTTTGGACACTAGGACTTTCACGCAGTCCACCAGCCCGCGGGTCCTGAGGCTTTCATCCTTGGACTGAGAGTTACGTCATTGGCTACCCTGGTTCTGGGACCTGTGGACTTGGACTGAGCCATGCTATCCGCATCCCATGGTCTCCAGCTTGCAGATGACTGGTCATAGGACTCCTCAGCCACCATAAGCTCATGAGTCAATTCCCCTAATAAATCCTCTCCTGTGTATCTATATACACATCCTATTGGTTCTGTCTCTCTGGAGAACCCTGACTAATACAGATTCATTACCTGGGAAGCTGGATAGCGTTCCTTCTTACTGTGTTCCTTGCCACACCATGGAAGAGAACTGTGAAATTGTTCGGTTGCAAAAATGCTGTATTAAGTTCAGTATACAAGGTTACCTAATGGTGAAAGATAAAAGCTTAAAAGCTAATTATTATTGGTGCTGCGAAAGCAGAACATCACTTAATTGCAATGTTTGAGCAATAACCAAACTTTCAACTGGACAGCATATACTTACAACATTTGTAGACCACAACCATTCTCCAAATACAAGTGCAGTGAGTGTTTCAGAGATCACAGAAGTGAAAACACAGGCAAAAAAAATGCAAGAAATCTTTCCTGCCAAATTATTCAATCCTGCAGAACTTCTGCCCCTTCACACATGGCACCAATTCGCTATGACATGTATTTCATCTTCACATCATTTAGCACTGGGGGCATTAATTGTGTTAATACTTTTAGAGAGTTCTAATTCATTGTACATATTTTTTTTTTGCAAATTTGACACCATGAAAATGCATTATCACAATGTTGATTTTGTGTGTAAGTATTGTGTCTGTTTGTAAAAACATTGAAACTTTTTCAGTAAATGAAGAGATACTCTTTTTGTGCATTTGCATTTATAAAAGATAAAATGTCTCAAGATCTTGGCTCTTTGGACGACTGCATATGTGATGATGGCCCATCACAGTTTTTGATCGATCTTGTCAAAAGACTTAGGTTGTCCATCATGATATTTCAGATGACAGCAATTACAAAGTTGGGTGCACACAATTACCAACTGTAGTCATAAGCATTTATACATTTCACTTTTTGACATATTTCTTTCTGAACATGGTTTGTCTGCTCATAACTGTTATACTGGTGTGACTGTCATTAGTGTAAGTATAACTGAGTGTTGATGTTTGCAACAATATATATGATATCATTGCTCACTTTATTGTGTAAAGTCACGTATGCAGTGTTCTGTCATGTTTTCATCTATCTCAAATAAATCCCCTTTAAAGAATGTAACTACATGTCTTTTAAATAATTTATTATCTTTTTTCCAGAATTACATTTTTGGGATTTTGTTGTTTCTGGATTTCAACATGAGGAATTCTAGTCTTCAGGATTGTGTCTTTTGGGATTATGGCCCCAGTTCCCCGTCTCTCTCATTTATCTAGGTCTGGCTTTCCATCTCTGTCTTTGGCATGTCTTTCTTCTTCTTAGGTATCTCTGTCTATCTATTTGATTCTTGTCCCTCTTTTTCTCTGATTCTTCTGACTCTTTCTTGTGTCTCTCCATCTACCTCTTTTTCCATGTGTTTCTTTTCTTCTCATCTCTCTGACTCTCTTTGTCTCTGATGCAACCAGACTCTGTATCCCACATTGTCCTCCAAGAGAGGCTTTCCTGAGGTCAGTGGAATATGCAATATTTAATGCTGCTGACAGCCTAATGAGTCACACAGTATCTGCAGACTTTAACGAATGTGTCAGAGTGGGGAGAAAACGACCCTCTCAAATCACTGCAAACACTAAAGCAGATGAACAAAGGAAATTAAACCAGTTGCATCCAACAGACTTCGAAACACACCCACAAACCTTCTCTGCCCCCTCCTCCATCAGCAAATCTTCACACGTTTGCTAATACCAGCTGGTTCATACACTCCAGAAGTATCACCCTCGCCAGTTACTGAAAGTGAGACTTCAAATATGGGTTAAATCCACTGGTCATTAGCCAGTCTTTCATCCTTTCTTTCCCCTGTATTTTCCTCACCTTCATACTTGATACATCCATCAAAGGAGGAAAAATACTCTATCAACTGGGATGAGGAAGGGAGGAAGGAGAAAATGGACAAATGTGGCTCAGAAATGCAGACTTTATCTGCTTTAAAAGCAAGCAAACGTATCAGGAGAATATTGCTAGTCCTGACTTGGTGGTACCTGAGTAAATGTGCTCCACAAATACAGAGAAATATCTGATATTTTTGTGATATCTTTTGGCAAAGAGATCAAAGAATGTGACATTAACCAGTTGGTATTCACAATCTAGCCTGATAATTTATACCAGTTAGGTCTCCAGTCTCTGCTCAAAAGCAAGCTGGGCAACTAGAGAAACTGAGGCACAGTTAAATATTGTGCCCTTTTCACCTCCTGACTGGGAGAACCATGAGGTTGACCCCTGATGGGCCTGGACAAAATCTAAGAGGTGAAGCTTGCTAATGGCACCATTCTCATCAGCTTTGGGACTCCAGATTTTATACACACCACACCAACACACAGACACACAGACAGAGAGAGAGAGAGAGAGAGAGTATCCTGTTCCTTTTGCCACTCCACTTTCCAGTTGCAGGTCTCTGGCCAAACAATACCCATAAAAGCTTAACATTTCTTTTGGATCCTGCCCTCTCTCCTCCTTGACAGTGGCTATTTATTGTTAGAATTTCATTTCCTCAATGTCCTGTTCTCTCTCTTCTAAGAGTTAGTCTAGTTGATCTGAACTGAAATTAATCCATAAAAATGAGTTTAATGGGTTAATGTATTTCTCCTCTAAAAAGACATTTGTTCAATGCAATAATGAAATAATTAATAATAAAATTCTAAGGGAGTCTAGCAGTGGGCATTTTAAATATCATAATTGGCAGAGAGCAGAATCTTTGAGGGCAGAGTAGCTGTCTGCTCCTTCTTGAAGGGCTAAGTTTGGATGAGCCTTGAGGTTCTATGCTCTTCTTGTTAAATTTCTCCATTTCATCATATGTTGATTGAGATACGCAAGTCTCATGTGTGTGCTCCTAGCTTCCAGTCTCTCAGTTAGAGGCACGAATCTTTGTGCACCATAACTTAACCAGGCAGACATTCATTATACCACAGAATTTTACTTGAAGCAAACACATCTTAGTACCAGCTTAAAAGATTCAAGTGCTCCAAATGTTTTGTTAGAAGCTAGTATTACCTGAAAAGCAACCCTAGGGCTTGGATACCATCAACAGCGTTCTATAGAACGCCCAGTGACTTTTGTTTTTCATAACTCTTTAGGTTGCAGCTTGAATGTCTTGGGCCCAGAGGCAGTTTTGAAACTTATAGAAGAAAGCAACAAAGTTCAAAGCAGAACAAAGTTAAGATAAATTAGCAAAGAGATACATTTTTACAGTTAAATTTTTTTTAAAAAAAAGAAGAAACATTAGGCTAATGCACATCATCTTTATCTTAATATCTATAATAAAGATATCATGTCATCTTAATAACTATAATAAAAATGACTTATTCAACACTTAACAAATGTTCATTTATTGCCATGTGCCAAGCATGGTACTAGGCATAAAGTTCTCAAGGCAAACAAGACAGACACAGTGGTCCCAGATCTCACAGAGGTTATTATTATCTAGAGGGAAAGGCAACCAAGCAAATACAAGAAGTATGGTAAATCTTATAATAGATATGCAACAAGCTACTCAAGATGTATTAAGATGTGGCAGGGAAATCTAAATTCAAAAAATGAAGGTGGGGAAGGATAAACAGATGGGTCAAGGAAGGCCTTCAAGAATCTCTGGGAACTAAAAGCTTCAGTAGAGGTTAACATCTTGAGTGCAAAGTGGGTAGAGTGAAGAAATATGAGGGTGAAAAAGCAAAAGAGCCAGAGAGAAAAGGGTCATCTATGCTCTGTTAGAAGTTTTGACTTTATCCTAAGGGCCACAGGGAGTCATTGAAGGCTTTGGAACAAGCTATTAATGTGATCAGATGTGACTGTGAATGCATTACAAACAGTGCAAAAGGAGAGCCTACATTTTGCAGATATACCTGGTAACGTATACGGGGCTCTCAAGGTTGTTAAAATTATCTCAAGGAATATCTGGAACGCATCAGATGCTAGCCTACCTCAAAAGAAAAGCCAGACTCTTCTGCAGTTGGAGGGTTGAGACGCATGGAGTTCTGTCATCATCTGACTTCTCTCTTGGCAAGGGACACAATTTAGAAGCATAGAAGCTTGTCTAGATTTGAGAAAGTTCAGATTAATCTGGTTTGAAATACTCACTGTCCTGTATAACATAAGCCACCGGTCAGACCAATATTTTTCCATTCAGTCAGCAGACTCATAGCTGCATGATCCCCGGAAATGGGGCTACAGAAACAGATCACGAAATTCTTAGTGATCCTATTGTTGGATGAAGTGCAATGTTGACAGACGAGCCCAGATAGCCATCAGAACATGGGCTCTGAGGGAAGGACTCACTTCTGGACTTTCTAGTGGTCCTTAGTGAATCCATAGTGAAAGGTTTAGTGGCAGATGCAGCTTCCCTCTCTTTCTCTCTCTTTGTCTCTCTCTCTCAGTCTCTCTCTCCCTCTGTCTCTAAGCCATCCTCTTGTAAACTGGCTCTGTTAACTTCATCTGACACAGTCTGCTCTGCCTTGTCCAGAAAAGTGGGGTCCCAGGGTCAGGACATGCCTGTGCTTTCTGACTCCAAGTCTTCCACCCAAACCATAGGAGCTATATGACAACACTTGATACTGCCATTGTTAATTGACTCTGTTTTCATTGTTTGTTTGATTTTATAGCTCGACTAGTCTCCAAGGAGTAAACTTTCTAGTCCACCATATGTACTATACAGTTAATTATAACACACTCCCTCTCTTACCCATGGACCCTGAACATAAGGATGTTTCTAGTCTACATATGGTGAACAATACTGTTCATGCATTCTACCCTCAATGCATTTCCTAGAGCCTTCACACAGTGGACATTAATGACTTCTTTGGGCCCCTTCTGGTTTCACCAGATGAACAAAAACGAAAATAAGCAGCTGTCATACTTTAACTTAAAAAAAAAAAAAAAAGAAATTCATCAAGACTACTCCAATTTGGAGAAATACTTGGCTTAGAGAGAGAGGAATCGGCTGTACCATTGATGGCAAAAAGCTCACTTACTAATGCACCACTTCCTGACATTTAATTTGCACAATTTGTCTCTTATTATCTGGCAACTCTCAGAAGATTTTGGAAGGAGGAAAAAAAAGAAGGCAGAAACATAATAAGCATTAAGATTAAAAAGTAAGAACATAGGGGGCACCAAGTTAAGAGTCAGATAATAGTCAGACTGTGGTCTCCAGGCAAATCCACACCTGTTGACAAACCACTCCAGCTAGATAATGGCCATAAAAAGGAACCAGATGGAAGGGTAACCAGAAGACAACATGCAATAATCCAACAAAACTCATTTATGTTAGTTGCCCGGCACTTAGACACCAGAGTACTCATTCAAATCTAAACTTAGACGTGATATATCTGCGAATATTACCATACACCTAGATAGGGAAAATTGCATATTTTCCATACAAAAAAATATCAAAATGTTTTATCTGTGCTTCTGCAATTCAAAAATGACTGAAGCTGTGAACTTCAAATTTGGCAAGATTGTAGTCCTCATTAAGGAAGGGAATGGAAGCCAATTTTGAAGAAAAATGGTTTCCTATTTTTGAGTGTAGAAGGTTTAAACAATGAGTGTTGAGCCTAAGATGAGGAACATTTACTCTGCTGTTTTAGCTTCCATTTGGATAAAGATGATTAACTGAAGAATAAAACTAGATGTGTCTCTTTTTGACTTAGAAATGAAAACACCTTTCTTGATTCCTTTTGTTTCTCTTCTGCCTTTGTAAGTCAAAGTTTAATTTGTTAATATGAAGTTAAGACGTAAATTAAAGCACTTCAAAAATCAAATAATTCTCATAGTGGCTTTACGTTGGCCAGCTTAGGCCTGGAGTAGTCTATCCCCATGTGTTTTGGGAGTTAAACGGCTGTAGTGCAATATACAGGATGTGCAATGGACTAAGAGGATACTGTTATAGGAAATGTAACTTTGGAATTTCCTGATTTGACGGCAAAGATTTCAGTCTTAACACTGTGTCAATATTGGTTTTAAATATATACATGTTTGTTTATTGGCACGCACACACATACACACAGGAATCACATCCATAAAATGCACCCACATCTGTGGTTAAACACAGCAGCTGTTTAACAGCCCAGTATAACATTCTGAAAAAATTGGGACCTGAATTAAGAATCTCACATCCAGTCAAAGCTGCAGTGGGAACTGAGGTCCTATATTAGGAATGCTGTCTTGAGAGCTCTCCAAGCTTCCCCCAGACAGAATTCCTTTGCCAAATTCACAGCATGGTTCCTAAAATTTGGAATAGATAATGAAAGTCCCTGACTTTATTCCTTGCTCTAATAATTGTAGTGTAATAAATAATACTTTGAAGGCCAGCTCAAAGTAGAACCGAGGCAATTTAAAGTCTGCTAAATGTGCACATTTAGTCATCTCTGAAACAACAACGAGCAAAAGAAGCAGAAGCAATTCAAAGGTTCTGTTCACATAACCATAAAAGAAAAAGGCCACCCATAAGCAAGTGGCCAACAGGTGACAGACAGCACAGGAGCCAATGCGCACCTTTGTTAGCATTCCACACCATGGCACCTCCTTTGCCTGTGCTCCATGTATCCCATAGCCTAAGTAAAAATAATCTTGGAAATGATAGAGGAACGGTGCAACAATCCAAAATCACACCCATAAATCATCAGGACACACTAGAGCAGGTAATCTTGAAGGTAAGGCAACCCTACCCTCACTAAATGATTTTTGCCATTGACTGGGCTTATTGGAGAGCCTGCCACGGGGTATACACACACACAAAAGCATGTAGCACTTCTGTCACCTAAAATTGCCCAAGTCTCCAGATGTGAAGACAAGACATTTCTATGACAAAACAAGTTTGCAGATTTTTGTCGCTGCTTTTCTCACTGAGGTTTCTTTTTTTCTCTGCTTATGTGCTTTTATCTTCTTCATTTTTTTTCTAATTTTACTTCTTAACATGTGAGTTGAATCGGTGCATCCTACCCACACCCTACTACTGCATTTTTCTTCCAACAGCTGCACAATGAATTCCAATTTCCCTAGCCTGGCATTCGAGGCCCTCTATAATCGGATGTCATCCATTCATTATACATGTATTCATCCATTCACATGTTCATTTATCTTTTCATTAAATTAGTATTCCTTAAGTCCAAAGTATAATGATAGGGATTAGAAATATATAAATAAGATACCCTAACTGCATCAAGGATCTTGGAGTCTAGCATGAAGCACACACAATAACGATTAATTACAATAAGGGGGAGGATACAGCAGTGTACAAGTCACCATGGAACAACAGGCAGCATTGTAGGCTGGGCACGGTGGTTCACGCCTGTAATCCCAGCACTTTGGGAGGCCGAGGCAGGCGGATCGCGAGGTCAGGAGATCGAGACCACGGTGAAACCCCGTCTTTACTAAAAATACAAAAAATTAGCCGGGCGTGGTGGCGGGCGCCTGTAGTCCCAGCTACTCGGAGACGCTGAGGCAGGAGAATGGCATGAACCCGGGAGGCGGAGCTTGCAGTGAGCCGAGATCGCGCCACTGCACTCCAGCCTGGGTGACAGAGCGAGACTCCGTCTCAAAAAAAAAAAAAAAAAAAAAAATTAGCCAGGCGTAGTGGCGGGCACCTGTAGTCCCAGCTACCCCGGAGGCTGAGGCAGGAGAATGGTGTGAACCTGGAAGGCGGAGCTTGCAGTGAGCCGAGATCGCACCACGGCACTCCAGCCTGGGCGACAGAGCGAGACTCCGTCTCAAAAAAAAAAAAAAAAAAAAAAACAATCCAGGGAGCATTGTGCCTAACTCTGCGGTAAAAGAGAAGCAATGTGTGAGCTAAGGTTCAAAGTCCAAGTATGAACTTACCAAAGGATATGCAAAGTGAGGTGAGAGGGGCTATAACAAGAAGAGGAAACAATGTGAGTAAAGTCACTAGGTACAAAAGGAAAAGGGGGCAGGTAGGAATAGCCGGCATTTCAATATGGCGGGGCCCGTGACAAGTGGAGCAGTGGTACCAGATTAACGTACAGGAGAGCAGAAAGATGGGCAGCAGCCAGTCCACGCGAGGCCAGGAGAGCTCTTCTAGGAAGTTTGCATTGTTTGATGGTTTGGTAGACCACTAATTTTAGTTGATTCTAGATCTTGTTAATCTAGAGAAGATTCTAGTTAACTTGTATTTTTGTAAAATCACTCATGTAGAGTCCTCGACATGGAAGATATACCTAAGGGATTCCATCTCCCTCATTTCCTACCATTCTGCCTTTTCACTCTAGTTCAATTAATGCAGCAAGTAGGAACTGTTTCTCTAGCCCAGGTATGCAAGAAACAGGCCTGTCTAAATTTTCATACAAGCCCCTTTTCTTAGGGAATCCAGGGTTTCCCTCCCTTTTTCCCAAGTTTCTAAGCTTCTACAGGGTGAGTACCTGAAAAATCTGATAGTTTTTACATTTTATCTGCTCCCCACTTTTGTAAGGAACCTATTCTGTGCCTTTATGGATCCCCTAAAGCACCAGACTCATAGCAGACAATGAAACTGATCTCTACTGAACAAAATTATAGCATTACTCTTCCTTCATAAAATCTTGCCCTCCACTGAAGGCTTTGCACTTAGTATTTTTGCAAGGCTTCTGGGCCAACACTTAGGATCTTCATCACCTGGCGATCTTGTTAAATTCCAATTCTAATTCAATGGGCCTGAGCTTCAGCATTTATTTCTAACAAGCCCCCAAGTGATATCAATCCTGCTGGTCCATGGATCACATGTTGAGTGACAGGGATTTGCATGCTATCATGTTCTATCTCTCCTGAGATATGTCTTCTCTATTATTTGGGGAATTAAAAAGTCATTTACTTAAATAATTTAAGAATATTAGCTCTTTGAAAGCAAATAATATGTCTTTCACACTCTTGCATCTCCATGTAAAGGTTAGCTACTCAGTAACTGATAGTTTATTCCAATTGATTTGCTGACCATGTGCTCCATGCTGTTTTTAAGTCCTTAACTGGCTCTCAGCTATCCTCAGAATTCAGTGCAAAAACCTTAGATCATGCCAAACATGATCATGCCAAAAACCTGAGCCTCTTCCCCCTCCAGCCTGACCTCCTGCTGCACGCCCACGTCCAGCCTTGTGTCCCTGCCATCATATGTGGGAGCCTCTCTCATTCAGACTGGGGCTCCAGGGTAAGTGTCTGACAATTATGGAAGATATGGCTCATCTAGGACTCTGAGGAGTTATAGGAAGGATGGAAAATATGTCCAATTTCCTTTCTTTGCCCTCAGCTTCGAGTCTGGATAAAGGGTTATCTGTAACTGAGACACAGGCATAACCTCTCTAAGCCTCAGAAGCAATGGGAAGCTGAGCCCTGAACCATGAGGACTGGGTAGGCATTTTCCCCATTCTTGAGGTCCTTTATTCTTTCTTCCCCAATTTGCTTCATCTGTGTGCCCGCTAATTTTTGCTTTGGTTATGTTCTTCCATCCTGTGGTCTAATTTCTAATTACTTTTCTCCCCTTATGTTCTCATCTTCAATAATTGTGGGTTTTTCTCTCAGCATATCCATTTTTGGCCTTTGTTTCTCTTCCTGCATTACTTTCTCTTTTAAGATTTCCGTTCCCATCTCTTGTAAGTGGCTTTCCTTTTGCCTCCTGTGTGCAACTGCCCTTGTGGTAATCTGGCACATGGTTGACAAAGTCCAGCTTCCCTTTGCTGATGGGCCAAGGTGTGTTCTTAGAATTTGGCTTTTGGGTTTATTCCCCTTGTACCAGCTAGCATTCTATAAAATTGGATTTTGCAATTTCATGGCCTCCCCCATGCACACCATTGAGCATGTCTTTATCTCTTTCTCCATCTTAATTAAAGCGTGTTACACTCACATGCACAAATTAAAATGAATTTTATATACATTCTCTTCATAGTTGCTGGCGATTTTCATGTGAGCCTGGAAGTGAATGCCATAGCGGAGGACGTTACAGCCTGCAGCTGCTACCTGCTCCAGACACCTACATGGAGTTTGCTGACAGGCAGCCCAAGTGGTCTCAAGGCTGGAATCCTGACAAGTACCGCACCTGCTAAGGGAATTGATTCAATCAGAGCTTGTTTAGAGGCAAAGTGACACCAATGAAGATCTCTTCCCTTATCAGGTTACAGATTGCTCTCCCATAAGCCACCAGAAATCTAAAGACTCCTCAGAAACTTAAGGGAAATTCTCACCCAGCTGCTTTCTCTCCTAAATGACTTGTCTACTGTTAGACTGATGGCTTAGGGCTTGGCATGAGGATTTCATCCAGATGTGGTGGGCTTCAGGCCCCAGCGCATTCTTCCGTTTAAGTGGTGGCCTGAAACCTGCCATTGGAAGGCATGAGGCAAGAATGTTTCCAAGCTCTTCAGAAGATATTAGCATATTGTTCAAATGTCCTTTTGGGCAGATTTTTGTGTTCCTTATGCATTAGATTAGCATGCTAAGAATATGCTTTCTAATGAAGACTGAGGAAGAGCTGACACCTTAGACAGGAATGGCCAGGCTCTGTTAAAGAAAGATGTTTCATGAGATAGCTCAGCACATTAGCCTGGTTCCCAATCACAGGCCCAAATAAGTAAGATGGAACCCAAAGGAATTCGGCTGTTGTCTGCCAAGCAGTTTGTCAAGGCAGCAAGCTTTGTTTTTCAACCATACTGTCCTCAGGTAGAGACCATGATGCTTAGTGCATGCACCATTGACCTGCAAGTGTGAGAAAATGGGGAAACAACTAGGCAAAACTGGGAAGATTGCTAGATTCAAGGGGAAGGACAGTAGGAAGAAATGCCACCATTCCTCTGGAACTTGGGTGCTTGCTGTGGACTATCACTTTGGAAAGAATCTTGACAATTGTATTAATTTTATAATAGTTTTCCGATGCATTAAAACAATCTTATAATTCAACACACCACTTGCATGTAGAAATTAAAATGTACTGATCCACAACTTTCTTCATATTTCAATTTAAGAGTGATTAAAGGAAGAAGCTGTATTTTTTTCCTTTATATCACTTTCCTGCAAAACGGGGAGAAAACAAACACAGGTGCTTTAAAATTTTCAAGGTGCAAACTAAATTACACGATGCCCAGGAGTGTGCAGTAGCATTTCTTTGTTTGAGCATGGAATAAAAGACAGATAATTAGGAAATTGGGAGTCTATTAATTTTCCAAATTTACTCATGCAAGAACCACTGAGCTATGGTGATATTTGCTTACCTCGTCATTATGCAAAAATATATTAGCTAATTATTTTGACTAATGCAATTAAGATATGCATATTTAGCATAAACCATACAATAGAAATGTTACAGTCAGCAATTGCTGAGTTGCGCTCATGGGTAGCAGAGAGGCAAAAGTCCCTGCTCAGTCTCCAGTGGTAAGCCACAAGATTGCTACAACTCTGCCTGCACTGTTATTATTAGTTTGGTTGCAGTAATTAATTTACTTTACAGCATGACTAGGTGGCACAGCTAGCAGTGGTATTAATTTTTGTTATGAGACACCTGAAGATGTCAGCTTTTGAGCAGCAATGTTTGCACCTTTAATTGCCTTAATCAGTGGAAATGCAGTATCTTTTTCAGGGATCCAATTAAGAACTCTATTGTTATTTTTCTTTTCTCTCTAACCCTTACTAATGAATACAGGAGCTAGTAAAAGTTAAGGTGATTGCAGTAACCAAGAGGGGCATCTTCTGTTCTTAACCCAGGGAACCCACTGAGCCTTGAGCTCCTGAAGGAGAGAGCAAGGCTTTCGCGGAAACTTGTTGGGCTCCATCATCCCATAAACCCTTGCGACTCAAAGTGTGGCTAGTGGACCAGGCCGGGCCCACCTTCAGACCCTCTGAATCAGAATCCGCATCTTAATAAGATGCCCAGGTGATTAGCATGCTGTTGAAAGAGATTAAGATTTTTCTCAGCTTTTGTTGTACCCTGGGTCAGCTGAGGACACCGGAAAAATGAAACAGGAAAGATGCCAGAATGAAAAGGCAAAGAGAGGAAAAGGTTTGGGAAAAGGGTATAATGAGGATGGGGACCCTACCTCACAGATTTGCTCCGAGTCAGGCCCGACAAGAGTCTCTTCCTGGGCCCTGGCATGATCTTGTCTAAGGATGTCAGCCGAGACTTCCTAACTGTATACCCCCTACTCATGCCTCACGGCACATTCTCCACAAACCCCACCAGTCGGACCTAGATCTCTGGCTGCTCTTTGCTTCTTTCTCCCTTTGTTCTTGCACATCAAGAGTTACATGGGTCATGTTTGTTACAGTCTCTGTGTTACCAAGATTTTTACTTCCCAGAACGTTTCTGTCTAACTGGACTAGAACTTATCTTGACTGGTTCTTCTCTCTCTGTCCACCCACATTTCATGGCATGTTATCCCACGAGAAAACACTACAGGGATCTTTTATCTCCACTCCTGGCCATAAGCTGGCTCTTCAGGTTACAAACGGGTACACCTGAAATCAAGGCCCTTTCATTTGTATCTCCATCCCATGTTCAGCTCCTGAAATTTTGTGTCCGCAGTGTCAAGCTAGGCTTATCAGCTTCTAAAATGTCTTAGGCCAGCACAGCTTAGGAATAGATGAGATGGTCATTAGCAACAGGAAGACAGTAGAAACAGCAGGACCAGCCAGGCGCGGTGGCTCATGTCTGTAATCCCAGCACTTTGGGAGGCTGAGGTGGGTGGATCACGAGGTCAGGAGATCGAGACAATCCTGGCTAACACAGTGAAACCCCGTCTCTACTAAAAATACAAAAATGAAATTAGCCAGGTGTGGTGGCAGGTGCCTGTAGTCCCAGCTACTCGGGAGACTGAGGCAGGAGAATGGTGTGAACCTTGGAGGTGGAGCTTGCAGTGAGCCAAGACTGCACCACTGCACTCCAGCCTGGGCAACAGAGCCAGACTCTGTCTCAAAAAAAAAAAAAAAAAGAAAAGAAAAGAAAAAGAAACAGCAGGACCAACAAGTGAAACAGAAGCACTCTAACTTAGAATATAGAAATGATTACCTTAGAAGCTCCTGTAGGGGCTGAATTGTGTCCTCTCAAAAAATTCATGTTGAATTCTTAATCCAAGTACCTCAGAATGTGACTTTATTTGAGACAGGGTCTTTATAGAGGAGATTCAGTTGAAATGAGCTCATTAGGGTGGTCCCTAATCCAATATGACTGACTGGTGTCCTAACAAGAGGAAGTTTGAACACAGACAAGTACAAGACAAGGGAGGAAATGATGGGACACACAGGGAGAAGAGGACAGCCATCTATAAGCCAAGGAGAGAGGCCTGGAGCAGATCCTTCCCTCACAGCCCTCAGAAGGAACCAACTTTGCTGACACCTTCATCTTAGATTTCTGTCCCCTAGAACTGTGAGACCATGAATGTATAAATTTGTTTAAGCCATCCAATCTATGGCACTTTGTTAAGTCAGCCTTAGAAACTCATACAGCTCCTTAAAAAAAAAAAAACATAAAATTTTGTC
This sequence comes from Nomascus leucogenys, assembly GCF_006542625.1. Lineage (NCBI taxonomy): Eukaryota > Metazoa > Chordata > Mammalia > Primates > Hylobatidae > Nomascus > Nomascus leucogenys. The sequence goes on along the minus strand of NC_044384.1, from coordinate 23,398,724 downwards.
CATATATTTATCCCCTGATGGCATCTAACATCATAGCAGGTGTCACATAGTAGTTGCTCAATAAATATTCATTGAGTGAGTGAATAGATGAATAAATGGACGCATGAATGAATGAATGATTTAAAGAACCATTCTCAGGTCTTTAAGTTAAGATCTGTCTTCTTTATTTGCACCTGATTCTGTGGAACTTCTGTGATACGTGCCTTTCATTCCAAGGGGAAATGAAAGTTGATCCTTGAGCAAACACCCTAGAGAAAAGCACTCGTAGCCTTGGGCTTCTCTTTCCAGCCACGAGGGGCTTTTAGTTGGTCCTTCAAGGAGTTTCCAATGTCTCAAAGAGCATGAGTCAGCAGGGTGGCACACATATTTGTTTTCATGTATTAGTCATATATTTGATAGAGTGTACAGCAAATGTATGTGATAACATAAAATATATTTTAAAATTACAAATTTGGACAGCTGTCATGACATTTGAAAGAGTACTTTAAAAATACTGCTACATCCATTTTTAAATGCCATGCCAAATGGCTAAATTTGTCAGCCTTTCCATATTTTTTATATTTGCTTGTTTGTTTTGATTTTTGAAAAGGAACTCACCGGTAATTTCTGGGCAGCTGGTCAATAGTCATGAAAACCCTGCTTTGTAAAAGCTAAATAAAAAGCGAGTCTAAGATGAACCCTGCCCAACTCCACCCAGCATGTCCTATTTAACAGGCTACTTTGGGCAAAAAGGCCAAGAAACTATCAAGAACTAAGTGGGAGATTTAGCAAACTTGAGGTTGGCAGAACAACGAGAAAGCACAATTTGGGGTTCAGGAATTGGCATTTCAAACCCTGTGTGCTTGTAATGAAGTTGACACATGCCCCATCCAAGGGAGGGACAGGGCTGCTTGGCTCCTGTCAATTTTTGCTGTGAAGAAGTACAGACCCAGACAAGGAAACCCAAAAATGCAAACTTTGAAAAAAAGTCCCATATTTTCAATTACAAATTTTTAAGAACACTGCACAAAGCCAAATGAAGCATGTCAAGAAGCCAGATGTGGCCTATCGCCTGTCATTTTTCAACCTTTGTACTACTCTATGTTCAAAAATATTTCAGGCCAAAGAGAAACCATACTGGTTTCTCACCACACACCTATTCTAAGGAATTTGGCTTTGGAGCTATCTTAGATGTGAAACTCCCTTATAAACTTATTACTTCGTACACACACACACACACACACACACACACACACACACACACACGTATTTAATTGATATTATATACATATAAATGTATTTAAACACTAAAATTCCCATAGTAGGAGAAACAGACATTGGCACAGATAATCCGCCATATTATGGGATTTTGTTTATTGTTGGTTTTTAGCAGCAATTGCAAGATGTGTCTTTCTGATTTTATTCAGACCAAATGAAAGTCTTTAAATTGGTTTGCTTTGTCTGAGCTTCTAAGAGCAGAGAGGGAGGAGTTGAAGGCCACATGTGTGATGGTGGCAGAAGGAAGATTGCCCAGAACCGGAAATTTGCCTCAGATCACCACGTGTCAAGGGTAGTGTGGCAACGTTAAGTTGTCCTTTGGAATTGAGCTAATCCTTAAACTGAGTGCATATCCAAAACATTAGCTATCTGCCGTCAGGCCTTTATGTGCCACATGCTGAGTTAATTAACACAGAGACGCTTGATACTGGAACCCTCCAGAGGGGAAAACAGAAAGCAGCCCAGGCCTGAGAAGAGACAGAGCCCTTGGGGGGATGGAAAACACGGGGGTCTGTTCAGTTTTTCTTTCTTTCTGCTCTTGTGATACAAGGTCAATGGGTTAGTCAATCCCATTTCTGTTCCATTGTCTGTTGTAATTCCCAGGAAGACATCTTCTATGAATAATGAAGCCTTACTGCATTCTGAAAATTAAACATCAAAACTACCAACATTCCCTCCATGATGGTCAAAGAGAAAAGTTCGATGGAAAACCGACTTGCCCTATAAGACAGCAGCTCTCTCTTTAGAACCCATTACAAAAACAATGAGAGCAGTTTCTGCTCAAAATTTCATCCTTATAAATGTATTTATGTAGATCTATTTATATAATTCAATGGGAAACACACCCAACATTTTCTATTTTTACACTGTGGTGAATGTGTGTGCACACACAAAGATTTCTTGTAGTCTTAGGGGCTAGATAATAGAGAAAAACATTCCATCATTCATCCACTTCTAGAATGCTGGAGGCAGGGCCTGTCTTAGAGGCTCATGCCTAGGAGTCATGGCATAGTGTGGGATGAAATATCTTTCCAGGAAAGACAAGTGGGGACTAATGGCAAATACTTTAATAATACTATGAAGGCAAAGAAACCTCGTCTTGACTAGCTAGTAGCAATCAGAATGGAGAAGAGGGGAATAGAAAGAGGATACCCTAAATGAGAAAGAAATAAGACTTAGAAAGCAACAAAATACAAAGCCAATGTGTCGCTGAGGTTTCAGGCATGGATGCTGAGGATGTCAGTGCTGGGAGAGAGGGAACAAGAGTGGCTGGTGGAAAAGAGATGGTCTCCCATGGTGGTTGGTCACCAGCTTTGGAATAAGACAAACAACTCTTGTTAGACATGTGACCCCAGGGAATTCCTTACACTCTTTAAACTGCTGATTCCTTAACTATATGTACTAGAAATGATGACATCTTCACAGGGTGGTCATAGAAGGATGAAAAGAGAAAAAGACCATATCAGAGGCACTAGAGTATAGCATTAAACAGCATTGATGGGAGTCGACAAATTTCTTTCCCCTTAATAATCATGTAGCCTTGGGAAAGTTATTCAGGGTCTCCAGGCCTCACTTTCCCCTTGTGTGAAATGAAAATAATAATAACAGTGCCTACTTCGTTAGTTTGTTGTGGGGATGAAATGAGACAATATATGTAAATCACTCTAAACAGTGATTGGTATGTAGCAACCACTCAGCATGCATTAGCTATTATGAGGTAGTGTGCTTAGCACAGTACCTGGGACAAATAAGAGCTCAATGAACAATAGTATGATCGTGCTGATGCTGATGGTGTATGTGGTTTTGACAAATAGAGCTGTAACAGGACATCAAGAAGAAAAAGGCCACTCAACCAAGATATGGAAATGAGGAAAGAGCCACAGAACAGCAATGACAAACAAAGTCCCACCCCATCCAGAGTGAGAACACCAGAAGCCTCCCAGTTTGGGAGATACAAGTTGTATGGCCACACTTGTGCCATCACCCTCAGCCTTGGCACTTCTCAAACACAGGCTACAGACTGGGCATCCTAGAAACACATGAAGCACCACACTGCAATAATGGAGAAGCAGCTCAGACTCCCCACTACCTGCCCTGTGTGACATCATGGTGCTCACCTCTCTGCAGCCTTTCCTACAACTCACCCCACAATACCCCGTCATTGCTACTGCCATGATTTTGGCTAATTTTGCATTAGCCATGTGGACTGTCGGATGGTTTCTGCTGTATTTTGTTGCCCTTTCAAATATTTCTTAAATAGAAGATTGTACCATCTGGTGGGCAATCTGCCTGTGTGCTATCTCACCTATCCCAGCGTGGATTCCAGTCCTATTAGGGAAGGAGCGAGGGAGAGAGGAGAAGCTGTTTGCTAGCAAGCTGCCTCTGGCCGCCAGCAGCCCACTGTCGCGGGTCTCCTCCCTCTCTCCTTGTGGCCTAGTTCTGCGTGCACAGCAGTCAGTTTCTGTTGCTGAGTAGATGTTTCTCCCACTCACTCCACACCCTGGCTATTACTCATGGGGCTGCAGGGAGCAGATGCCTCCATAGATAGACCTCTCCGACCTGTGCTGACATTTTACCTACCTAAGCATGGAATGGTGGTGCTGCTGCACTTCCTAAGTGGGAGAGAGAGTGGCCAGGACTCAGTTAAACTCCACACGCCTCCCTACATCTCTACTTTACATCACACATCTCTACTCCACCAAGTCAAAAAATTGATTCAAAGTGCTCAGAATTCTAATGGTACCTAAAGAATGAAAACACCCACAGGTATTTTATGAAAAAAAAATATGTATGTGTGCGTGTGTGTTTTATACACATATATCCCATACAACTTATAGAACTTAACAGAGGCTTACAGCATATTTAGCTTTTATTCTACCGCAGGGAAGGGAGCACCAGTTGTGCCTGGGGAAAATGCAGATTTGATGTTTTGGGTTTAGAAGATGATGCTATTAACAGTCACATCAAGATGTCAGAACATTATCTGGCAAACCTTTTTTGGTGGGAACAAAAACAATTTCCTGCTTTTTTCCATCTGGGGGTGAGTAATAGGCTCATGGCAAATCTCAAATAATTGTCAAGTACATCAATTGTCGAGTGGTCATGAATGGGAAAGCTATACCCAGCAGGCCTAGGGTTGGACTCAGCCTCTCCCTTCTACTACATGTATGACCTTGGGCAAATTACATAACCTCAGTTTTCTCATCTGTAAAATGAGTGTAATAAGTAATCATACCTATCGGACAGAGTTGTTTGATTCAAAAATCCTATAGAGCTGCATATATGCCAGAAACTCTTCTGAGCACCTTACAAATCAGCCAAATAGCTCCCCCTTCTCCTAAATGGAATCCTGGCACAGGCCCAGGGCCCATTGTGGAGAATGAGAGAAAGAAAGAAACTAAGACAAAGTGACATCCAGAGAAAGCAAAAGGTCCAAAATAGCACAGAGGGAAAAAAGAGCAACCCATGGAATTATAATTAATCAGTTGGCCAATCACTCAAGTATCTCTGCAGAAGAGGTTCCCCTCGGTGGCAGACACTGTTGGTCCCTGCCTGTGCGCCCTCACCCTTAGCACTTCAGTGCAATCCAGGCTGATTTCTAGCTGCCAACTCCTGGATTCTTTTATCAGGCCTTTTGGTGACACTATAGCCATTTTGCCTGCCCTTGCAGATGTCTGCAAGACCTAAGGAACCAACAACCCCAGGAGTGTGCTAACCAATGAGAGGCAGGATTTGGTAATTAAATACCAAGGGCACTCTCATTTCACTGACAGGTTAACTTTGAGAAATGTGTTTTTCACTGGCTCCCAGAGTTAACTGCTCCAGGTATACACAGTGGTACCTGGCTCAATAAACACGCCATCTATAATGCATCCTGTACTGGCTGCCTTCTTTTTATGTCTCGCCTTTCTACTCTACTACCTTCACGTCCCAAATAAATGACTTGCATGTGAATCCTTGACTCGGAGTTTAATTCTGTGGGAACTCAGAATAAGATACCTTTAATCCAATGGGTAACTAATATTGGGCCGGATTGCTCTCAAATGCCAAATGTCAGAAAACCATGCTGCAACATTTCTGAATGTTTGAAGAGAATGATTTGGGACCCACAAATTTAATTTTCAGCCAAGATGTCATTTGCATATGGCAATAACAGGAATTCATTCCCAACTAGGACCTTTAAAGAGGTGAATCAAAAAAACTAAAAAATGAGGAATCTGTGATATTTAATGATTTCTAATCCTAACCAGACCCTTCTCACTGTTCACATTTTTACTAATACTTCCTCATCTGGGAAATTTTTAAAAATCATTTTTCTCATGTTTCATGTTTTTGAACCTATTGTTCAAAGAATTACCTCCAGATTGGAATTCCTCATTTGAGCACGTTGTGATGGTAATAAAAATAGGTGACCTACAACAAACGCTCACTAAGAGCTAGTCACTATGCTAAGGTGCTTCAAATGCAATATCTCACTTAATTCTCACAATGACTTGATGAAGTAAATAGTAGTAGTATCCCAAAGCAGGAAACGGAATCACACAGAGATTAATTTCCCCAAGATGAAGCAGCCTATAAGTGGCTAAATGAATTCAGACACCACAGCCTGGCTTCACAATTCCTTCCCTTAATCATTATGCTCGCCTGTTATGATCCTTTAGGGGAATTCTCAAATAAAAGCCCCGGTTTACTGTCTTATTCTATCATAGACCATTACAAATGAGGACTGTGTTGGGGACCAGAAGATATTAACAAGTGTTTACCCCCATCTTTCATTTAAGTAGTTCTAATACAATGTAGGGGAAGTTTGTGTTGACCAAAAAGATTATCTTATTCTGGGTTATAAGCTCTTCTCAAGAGGAACCTGAAAATGGCGGCCAGGCGGATGAGTGGCTCTCATTCTGGAACAGTGCTGTCCAATTGAACTTTCTGTGAAGATAAAAATGTTCTAAGTCTACGCTGTCCACATGTACTGTTGAGTGCTTGAAATGTGCATAGTGAAAACTGCAGACATGAATTTTTAATTTACATAATTTTAATTGATAAAATTTAAATGTAAGTAGCACCATGTGGCCAAGGATGAGCAGAGTGCACCACACAGCTCTAGAACCCTGAGGCTCAGGAGGAGCTTCCAAGCCCATCACCAGCATCCTCAATTTGCGTGGCATCTACTACAGAAACTCTGACAGTAACAAAAGAGTGGGGCAGAAAAGTTGTTCCAACAATCATGAAATAGGAGGTGGACCCTCTCCAAAGAGCTTATGGCTTTTAGGAAACACACTCACACACTCCTGTCTCACCGATTTTCATGACTTTTCTCCCAAGATGATACTAGTGCTACCAGTAATATCTCTGGAAACGCCCCCAATGCAATGATTTCCAAGCCACATTCTTCACCCTAGAGCCTACCACAGTGTTTCAGAAGCTCTACAAACATTTAATTTGAATTGCACTTTTAAATATGTTTAGCCACTCTTAAACAGTAAACTGAAACATTCAAGTGATGTGAACAAATTTGATACTTCTACCTATAGCCTGATACTATCAGGTTAATTTGTTTTTATGCCAACTTTATAGACCCTCTTCTGTGGTCATCTCCTGGGAAATGGAGAATATTCTAAAGTTACAAAGTAAAATGTCATTAAAAAACAAAAACCTTACCATTTCCCTCTACTTACATGTATGAATCAGAATTTTCTCCATACTTTGTAACCAAAACAAACAAAAAAAATAAGTAGAGAGGGAGGAATTGGGTAATGTGGCTCTTATAATGTGGCAACAGTTACCACAATTTCAACTTTTTTGTGCAACCAAACATCCTAGGAATTCTCTTTGAGTGCCTTTTAAATAAATTAATTTTAAAATTATACTTTCATAATTTGTAAATTACAAAACAAATTTGAGGTATTCAAATGTTGCTTCTGCTATTTTGTATACTTATGTGCCAAGTAATGTTTTATTTGGAAAATAAAATGTTTCATTTCTTAAGGAAAGAGTTTGAAAACCAATAGGTATAAAGATGAGGTGTCCAGTAAATGCTAAGTGGACCACCTCACTTCTCTATTGAAGGATTCTTTCCATTCACCCCTCTTGAGGTATGTCTGTCCCGGTTGAGGTAGGATAGAGAAGTGATAATATATTAAATTTCAACCCTACTAGGAGACAGGCCATGTGATACTAACTAGCAACATCTTGTCAGTGATGCTCAATCCAAGCATGGAGGACTTTATTTGACCTTATAAAGAGTCTGACTGTGTGTGGCCATTCAGCATCTTCAGGAAGGGTGCATCTTAAATACTAGCAGATCATTACTAAAAATCAACAGCACCCACCCCAGGGACAGAGTGCCGAAATGCCTGTGAGTTGTTGCTAGGAGAAGGACTTTGTCTAACGGTGCCTCTCTCTCATCCTGCTTATTTCTACTTCCCTACGTTTAGAACTAATTTTCCTCTCGGGACCATACCCAATTTCTGTGCCTGCCTGAAATTTTTACATTGATGAATAACTGTGACAATTGTTGTTGCATTTTTAAACATACACAAAAAGTGAGGCCAGCAACATTGAGACTGCAGTTGGATTTCAATATTTTAAAGTACTACACGTTCCAACCGGGACTTCATCTGGTGGATGTCTGTGAAAATCAAGAACTGATTGGAAAATGCCACCGGTAAAGAACTTGAGAGTGAGGATCCAGAAGGATGCAATAGAGACCCCCAGGAGGGAAATACACTTAACTATGGTTCATCTGTGTGAGCAAACCCTCCAACAGGATTATTTCTTCTGCTTATTTGATCCTTGTCCACACTTGCTTATTGTAGGATAATTTCTCTAACCACCTTTTCTCCCACAACGCCCTGAAAAAAAAAGGGGGGGGGGGAAGCCTGCTTTATTTTACAGCTAATTTGCTGTAAGCACATAGCCCAGCTGCTCACAATGAAGTAAAAGAGGAAATGGGAACAGAGGGAACCTTCTAATGAAGGAGGGTGGGGGAGCGGCAAGGAGATGGAAGAATAGGCTAGGTGCTATTTGTATGATTAAAGGCAAGCAAAAAAACAGGCGTAAGCAGATATGTTCATCTTGAGCCTAGGAACAGAGAAAATAAAAGATAAAAATTACTGAAGAGCAAATAATTTGTTCAATATGGTGTTTTAACTGGCCAAAAGAAATCTCTCCCACCTTTCTGTTATCTGAAGTTGTGTTTCCGATGTTGCTTTTGAATGTGTGTTATTATTGGTCCATTTTTTGTAGACAAGAGATAATTCTAAAAACAGATATTAAAATTTGCAATTCTGTAAGGAAGGAAAGTTCAGAGAGGTGGGTTTGATTGATACAATGGAGAAAGATTTAAATGAAATAATTTAGGGACCATTGGGAAAATGGCATCCTAAATTTCTGTGTTAGCAGGCTGCAAGCTTCGTTCTTACAAAATATTTATTTTTAAAACATAGGAATGATCACATTCTTTATTGCATCCTTCATCCTCTCCTCTTTCTACCAACTCAGCATTCACACCCTCCCTGTTAGCAAGACCTCCTCTGACTCTTTCCCCTGAAGACCACATCAGAAGGGAGTATATTTTATACTTGTGTACTTTTTCAAACTGCGGAATATGATATTCATATGTAAATGAATTTTCTGAAATTTTGGCCCTCATTCTTTAATAGTGTAACCCGTTATAGGGGGAGGGGAAGGACAGCTTATGAGCCAGAAGAGAAAATAAATAGTTTAATATTCAGCTTTATATAAATGTGCTGAATTGGTCTGTATGATAATGGTGCCAAAAAATTAATTTGAGTCTGGCCCTTCTCATTTGTTAGGAAGAGCAGGTTGCTGTGGTCTAAGGCTTCTGTGAAACCGTAAAAGAATCGGCCCATCATCACTTTCAGCTCAGGGCTCCTCTTGTGTCTTCCCCTGGTGAAGGCTGAGGCCTCATTTCCTCTGGCCCAGCTGGGGGTTCTGTTTGGCTGGCCTCAGAATCCTCATTCTGAGAATTGTTTCAGCACCAAGGGAGCTTCTTGTCCCACCTCATATCCTGTAGCATTTTTTTTTTTTTTTTTTTTTTTTGCCTGCTGATCTTCAGAAGAAACTAACATCTGTAGTTGCTGTTTGATCGCAGTGAAAAGGAATTCCTCATGCCTAGGTTTTAATTCCACTTAGTAACCTGGAATAATGTTTTAAACCTCATGGTTGCTGACAACTCTTACAGAACACTAGTGGACAGAGCACTCACCTTGGCACAATGAGATAAGAAAAAGTCCCCTGAAATCTGAAAATAGATAATAGAAAACTAACGTGGACTCTATAAAACTAATACAGCTTTGGCAGCCTACATGCCCAAATAGACACTCTTGCAAATTGGCATACGGTACATCCCTAGATCCAAGTCCAGGAATGAGAAAATAATACAATAATTTTAAAAAAGCCAAAAATATATTTCTCTTAGATTTGAAAAACTTTGAGCTTTCATAATGGAAATTTATTTTTAAAGAACAGTCATTGATGGGGAAGACAGAAAGACTAAAACTTGTTTTGGAGCTTAATAAAATGTAGATGGGGGGTCAGGAGAAGGATAAGTTACTCTGTTTTTTTAGTTTGCTGTCTATAATTTTCTTGTTTTGTTTATTTTCTTTTCTTTTTTTTTTTTTTGAGACGGAGTTTCTCTCTGTTGCCCAGGCTGGAGTGAAGTGATGCAATCTCAGCTCACTGAAACCTCTGCCTCCACGTTTCAAGTGATTCCCTTGCCTCAGCCTCCTGTGTAGCTGGGATTACAGGCACCGGCCACCATATCCAGCTAATTTTTGTGTTTTTAGTAGAGACGAGGTTTCACCATGTTGGCCAGGCTGGTCCCAAACTCTTGACTTCAGGTGATCCACCTGACTCGGACTCCCAAAGTGCTAGGATTACAGGCGTGAGCCACTGCACCTGGCTGCTGTCTAATTTTCTCAGCACTCGGGCACCTGAAACTCTCTCGGTGTACTCGCCCAAATGGTAATGGACCCCTTCTATATACATGAGCAGAAGAGCTGGAAAAATGCTACAATCTAATAAGGAAGGGGACAACAGAGCACTAGATAACTGTGAAAGGAATGAGGAATTGTGTCTCTCCGTAATATCAGGGAGTGATCTCTAGGATATATTTTACTGAGTGAAAAAAGTTAAGTGAAGAAAAGGGCAGTTGGCAACTGTGTATCTAAGTAATGGGAAGAGGAAATGTAGCTATAAATAACTATACAGTCATGCATCACGTGATGACAGAGATGTGTTCTGAGAAATGCATCATTAGGCTATTTTGTCATTGCATGAACATCATAGGGTACACTTACACAAACCTAGATGGTATATACCTTTTTATGTGTATATATTTTTTCATATGGAAATCCAAATGATGTACTAGTACAATAGTGCTGAATATCAGTTATTTCCCCTAGCAATGCCAATATCAAGTGCCTTGTATCAAGTTGTTACATGTGTTCCCTTATACTCTTATGGGACTACCATCATATATGCAGTCCATTGTTGACCTCAATGCCATTATTCAGGGCATGAGATTCATAAATGTACATATATGTGTAAATAAATATTATTGTCATCAGAGGTGATTTTGCCTTCCAGGGGATATTTGGCAATGTATGGAGGCATTTGGAATTATCACCACTAGGGGAAGATACCTTAGTTGTGATACCTGGTGCTTATACCTTGTTTTGAAGGTTAGACTTTGAAATCATGTAAATATTTTACATAATTACCATGAAAATTAACTTGTAAACAGAAATCATAAACAAAATTAAACACATGAATCCATGTTTGACCAGGTAGCATAACCACATGGAGAGGAATCAGTGACTTTAAAACACAGATGTCGACCATACAGCCTAATGGGAAAAACTCTAAGGACAAAAGAGCTGCAAAATTATCTTAATGTCATTTCAGCCATACTTTTTATGACTGTCTTGGTATTTTGTTCTAAAACTGTTTTGTGTATATTACAGGATAAAATGAGCAATTATTTGGTGTTATTGAAAATCAGGATATAGTCATAAGAGAAAGAGATACAGACATAATATAGAAGGTAAGTAAAAATACTTTAGTCCTGAATTTGCATTGGAAAAATCTGTATAAAAATCACAGTGTACTAAAAGATGTTTATTTTCTACCTCTGCCCACTGAAAAGGCCTAGAAATTATAATGAACATAGCACCAATGTGCACCCTTAGACATGCAAATTATGATCTCTAGATCCCCTGTTCTGGGAGAAATAGGTGATTTCAGGTCTGAGGAAAAAATGTACAAGATAAGGGTGGAACATTCTGTCATAGCAGAAATCAAGGAAGCTATTAAAGCTACTACTGTCATGTTAAAAGGTTCAAAAGCCAATTTGAAGAGGCTCCACTGGCCAACCTTGGCACAATTAGAACATAAATAATAGTTACAATAGATTGAAACATATCAAAAATATTTAATTCCATGAATTTATATTTTGTCAAAATATGAACATTGCAGAATACCGAAGAATCAAAGTATTATTGCTTCATTTCCTTTGCATAATACTAAAGAACCAACTAATCGCTCTGGAAACTAATAAATAGAAAAACATTAAGCATTCATACTGGTATTCCTATGTAAACAGTACATCTGGGTAGCCAAATAGTTCATGAAGTAAAGTTTCTCTTTGTAGATATATTTTTAATATAATTATTAAAAATAATTATAATTATTAATTAACAAAGTAAGATACAACTAGAATATTGTTGTCCCTAGTGAATCAATTATAATTATAGACAATTGAAAAATTTCAGCAGATATTTGAAGCTATTAAAGACATTCATAATTCCTTAGGTTGATAATGATATTATTAGGTTTTTTTCTTAAAAAGTCCTCTATTTTAGAGTTTCATGCTAAAATGTTTATGGAAGAAATATGTGATGTTAGGGATTTGCTCAGAAATAATCCATTGAGGGGAATGGGTACATACAGTGGAAACAAACTTGGACAATACTGATAATCACTGGAAGTCAGTGATGAGTATTTATGGGTTTGTTACACTTATCTCTCCATTTTCATATAAAATTTGAAATTTTTATGATGAAATGTTCTTGAAAGCTTAAAAATGAACAAAAGTTTTAAAAAGGAATGGATGTCCCTTAATTTCTCAATATATCAGGAATATTTTACAGCAGTCTTTCTGGTGAAGATGTGATTGCAGAAAACGTACTTTGAGAACATATTTTGTAAGAGTCTTAAGAACATTATCAAAGAAGTTAGCGTCCTCTCCACTCTGCACACCTTATGCCCACCCATCCTAACCCTGTAAAGAGTCTTAGTAAGAAGTTATCTTCCTTCCGCATGCAGGTAACTTCCCATTCACCCTGGGAACATTTCATTCCGATGGATGCTACAAAGAAGACAATATCAGCTAACACTTATTGAACACCTTTTATGTTTTAGGCCCTTTACATACATTTGTTTGAATCTTTACAACAAGGAGGGCATTAGTATGCCCATTTCACAGATGAAGAAAGGGAGGCTTAATAATAAGTGAAGTCACTTGCTCATGGCCACACAGCTAAGAATCTTTTTTTTTTTTTTAGATGGAGTTTCAGTCTTGTCACCTGGGCTGGAGTACAATGGCATAATCTCAGCTCACTGCAACCTCCACCACCCAGGTTCAAGCGAGTCTCCTGCCTCAGCCTCCTGAGTAGCTGGGACTACAGGCATGCACCACCATGCTTGGCTAATTTTGTATTTTTAGTAGAGATGGGATTTCTCCATGTTGGTCAGGCTGGTCTTGAGCTCCCGACCTCAGGTGATCTGCCTGCCTCGGCCTCCCAAAGTGCTGGGAAAACAGGCATGAGCACAGGCACAGCGCCCTGCCATTAAGAAGCATTTCATGCAGAATTTCTGCAGGGATCTTTTAGACTTCGAAGACTGCACTGCCACCTGCACCATAATGAACCCATACTTAATCGTGCTGTTTGGGCTAAATTTCTCCTGTCCCCAAGCCCACAAAACTATTTTATCATTTCCTATGCTGACAATCATGAAATTTAAGTGTGCATCAGAGTTACCCAGGGAGTTTGTTTAAAGTGTAGATTCCTGGGCAGAATCAGAATCAGAAGAGATTCTGACTTCATGGATCTAGAAACAGGGCCAAGGAGTCTGCATTTACCAAGAGATTCTGATGGAGATGGTCTGAGAACAAAACTTGGAAGAACACACCTCAAACCCATCACACTCTTCAACTTCAAACATGTTATAATATGATCCTAGACTCTTTGGTTCCTGGCAATACATGACTTTAAATGAGTAGATAGTTACTCGACTTCTTCAGAAAGTCTTTTTGTCCTATTCTCTCTTCCCCCAGAATAACATATAATCATCCTTATCATCCCAGTAATAACGAGTGCACTAGAACCAATGTTCTGAGACATATAAAGGCCATGCCACCATTCACATGCCTTTCTTGATACTGGCCACAATGAGTTGAATTTAAAATTACAGAAGCTCAGGGTTGTAATTTACCATTAAGATGGACAGTTTAATCCTTTCAGCTCAGCTAAATATCTATCATAACTGAATGTTCCCCAAGTGCCAGGTATTGTAACACAAAGATGAACAGGACACAGGCCTTCCTTTGGAAACTTTGCTTAGAAGTTTCTCAGTGATCATGACCTGAGCTGAGCTTTGAAGTCAGCTACACAGCAGAGAGGGGAATTTCTCTATTGAACACACAAAGCAGCAAAGCCCCAGAGAGGCCCAGTGACCTGCCCATGGTCATGCAGCTATCTTGTTTCGAGCAGGTCACTGTAAGAATGAGCTCAGTTTCTTAAAGATGTACAATGTCAAGGCCTGGAAGAATTAAATAATTTGCCTGAGAGCCTTCAAGACTTCCACAGCCTCCCCCAGGGACTCCAGTTTACAGTACATAACTCTTCCCACAATCCAATTCATTTTTGCTTAGGATTTATCAGCCACAAAAATGGGTTTAACCTTTTGAGCTTCAGTTTGGCACCTCCTGCATTTCCACCCTCAAATGCTGTCTCCCACCCCATCTGGCTGTGGCAAGACTCCTTCAAAGACCAGACATCTCTAAAATTAGGCATCGGCTGAGATTTATGCTGATTCTCTTGATTCAGTCCAGACTTGTCAACTTCCCTGGAAGCAAGCAGAATGTTCCATAAATTACTGCAGCCTTTTACCCACCAAACTATTTTTAAAGGGTGGTCTATATCAAATGCAATTAAATCTGAATTGTTGCCTCAATAACTCTGCCTTCTTTCTTTTCCCATTCGCTTATATGCTCAAGTGTATTCAGCTTGCAATACATTAAGAGCTCAGTTCATCACTTTTGTCAGCCTCTGGAGAAATGCTAAGAGCAGTGGCCCTTTCTGTCTCCCATGGTGTGGAAACAAAGTCTCAGGACACCTCATCTTAACATGCACTCTGGTTACACATGTCACACTGATTCTGACTCCAGAAAATGTTCCGGTGCTAATTAACAGAGATGCCCAAGGAATTAAACTCAGAGGAAGTTCTAGGACCCAAGGGCTCAACCAGGTCTTAATGTCTCCATCAGTTTCAAGGATACTCACTTGCACTCTGGTGAGTCCCCCATTACCTGACTATGACGTAGCCACTGGACTCCATGCCTGCCTTGAACTAAGCCTTGATTTCCCACCTCTCCGGAGTTCTTCCCTGCACAGGTAGAAGTGAGGCCATGCTGAAGGAGGGGTCCTGAAAGCCCTTTCCCCTTTCTCCCCTGCAATCATCCCAAAAGGCAGAGAATAACTAGGATTGCATCTTAATGAGAGAGGATGTGTTTAAGGAGGCATCTGAGTCCATTTTTGTCATTTGCTGGCAGCTTTTAAACTTCATGCCTCCCTCATCCAGTGGTGTCCCACATCTGAGCAAGCTGATAAGAAAGTTGGGGTGCTCCCTCTCTGGACTCCTGGGAACTCTCACCCCAGCCCCACCCATTAACCACAATAAAAACACAGGCCAGTCTCCTTTCCTTGCTCAATGACTTGGGAAGTCACTTCAGACTTCTCTGTGTTGCCTGCCTTGCTCTTCCAAGAGACCTCAATTATGTAAGCAATAAATTGTTTGTATCCTCTTGGTGTGCATCAGGCATCATTGATCTTGATATCCAGACCAAATTTTAGGAGGGGGCCCATCTGCTTCTGCAGGTGACCAGAACAATATGTTTTTCCTCCCTGTTGAGAACACAGTCCCTCCAAAGCAGGTCAGTGAAAGAAGCAAAGACCCTGGGGCCTCCCTCACTGTGGCTGGAAACCTGAACGTGTCCCCCCATCTGGCTGATGCCTGAAGAGGGCTCGGGACACTGTTGCTCCTGCAACACATTGGCCAGAGACCAAACTCTTGCCCTGGCTATAACCACTTCAGCAATTATCCACCTAAGTCCTGCCACTGAATTTTTCTCTAAGTTGGAAACCATCTATATGCCACATCTTTCTCTCCTGCCACCTCCAGCCCAGCCCTGCAACTAGCTCAGTGTGAATTCATAAGATGTCCTTTCTTGAGATACTTTATTGCCATCTACCAGAAAAAAGTGGTAATAGCTATTGAAATCTGTGGTGATTGAAACACGAGTGGCTCCCCCTGGAGTTGTGCAATTCATAATCTACAAAACCATAAGCAGAGGCCCTGTTCCCACCAAAGCTATTCCTAGTCCTTTCCTGAATTTCAGCAGAAACATGAGTTCATGCCAAACAAGGCGGCCTGGCAGATTCCAGCTTTCTTGCCACATCAATGTCAGCAGCCCTCATGTTGGAGGAAGGTGGCTGATGGTATACCTTCTGCATCCCTTGACTGACAGTTCATCGTCCCTTAGTTCTTCTCCATGGAAACTACTGGTGTTTTCAGTGGGACAATTCTTTGTTGTATGTGACTGTCCCTTGCACTGTGGGACATTTGATACAGCAGCAACCAGGCACAAATACTAGGTGGCTAGGGAATGCCAGTTACCATGGAAACCCAAAGCATCCCCTCCCACATTGCCAAATGTGCATTAAGGTGATGGTGCCCCCTGCCCTAACAGTTGAGGAGCACATGCTAATCTCTTTGTAACTGCCTCTGTCTCTAGACTATGTTCTTTAAGAGGGCAGGCATTTTACTTTCCACAAGTCTATCTCCCTACTGCCTAAGCACAGTGCCTCACTAGAGTACCTGTCATTTTACCTGAATTGAAAAAGAGCCCTATAGGACTGGCCAGGAGAATTAGCAAATCAGGACATACACCTGCGTGGAGGGCAACTCACTCTCCTCACCTCACTTGCTAGGAAACAGCCCAAGCTAGCTCACCTCTACCAAAACTCAGAGTGCCTTGTTCTTTAAACTTTCCTCTTGACTGGAGTGCATCTGCCTATGCCCATTGGTGTACTTGTCACCCACAGCAGAAGCGTTGATCACTATAGCTTCTCTCATTCTCTCAATAATTAGTAACAGGTTGCCTTTTCCCCATGCCTAGGGAACTGGATAGTAAGTGTCTCCTGCATGGAAAAGGAAGAATAAGATAAAGCATGTGCTGACAAATAGAAATAGTGAATCACTCATTTAAAAAAAATGTGGGGAGGTGCTGAATCAGGATTTCTGCCTTACATTCTATTGCAATTGTACAAAGTTCTTCAAGGGATTTCTATATTTATTATCTCAAAAACCTGTGTTGAATAGGTAGGGCTGGCAGAGGAGGGGTATTTGTCTACCCATTATCCTTGTTCCTTGCTAACTGATCCTAGTTTTGTTCAGATGCCCATTCTCAAGAGAAATGACCCTATTCCCACCTCAGGGGTAAATCTAAGCCCGAGATTGTCCAAGTACAGCCCAAGGCCAAATCTTCTGCCGTGTCACCTGTTTTTGCATGGCCTGGAGTTAGGAATGTGTGATGGTTCATTTTATGTGTCAGTTTGCCTGGGCCATGGTGCTCAGATATTTGGTCAAACATTTTTCTGGAGGTTTTGGTGCAGGTGTTTTTGGAAGAGATTAATATTTAAATTAGTGGACTTTGAATAAAGCAGATTATCCTTTGTAATATAGGGGAGCCTTATGCAATCACTTGAAGGCCCAAATAGAACAAAAGACTCACCTCCCCTGAGCAAGAGGGAAATCCATCAGTAGATAGCCTTTGGAACTGAACTGCAACATGGCTTCTTCCCTGGGTCTCCAGCCCACCAATCCACCCTGCAGATTTTGGACATGCCAGCCCTCCACAACTGCATGAGCTAATTTTTAAAGTCTCTCTCTATATATAGACACATTGGCTTTGGTTCTCTGGAAAACACTGACACCAGAATGGTCTTTACATTTTAAAATGGTTATATTTTAAATGGTTACATAAGCACCCATATTAGTGTCCTCAATTTTGTCTCATGGCCAGCAAAACCTAAACGATTTACCAGCTGGCCCTTTAAGAAAGTTTGCGGAAGTTGATGTCTGTTCAAAGCCAATCATCTCTCTTCTATTCTCTTTGCTAGTGATTAGCTTACAGATGGCCTCTGTGTGGCCAGTCCAATAAGAGGGAAGTTCTTCTAGGGGGGTAGGGGAAAGGCTTATTTGCTCAGAAGAAGTAATAATAAGATACGAGGGTTGGTGCTGCTGCAGTCATTCTGCGGGCATGAGGTGAGCCTGAGCACATGGTCACCTCACTGAAGATACCAAACAGAAAAATGGAAAGGATCGCTCATGATATCAAGGAGCTCTAAAATTAATACTCTGTCTCATTGCTTCTTATTGTGTCAAACAATGAACTGCCTTAATGTTTCCAATTCCTTGAGGGAGAGTTCTTGTTACTTGCAGCTAAACACATCCTGATACTGCAGCTGGAAAGGGAGGGCCAAAGAGGTTTCACTCTTCTTGTTGGTTCCCCCAGATAGTGAGTGATAGACCTGGAACTAGAAGACTGGCTGCTCTAAACTGAGAACATTTAAGTTTCTGGTTAGACAACGTGTAGTGTTTTATGAATGAACTGAGACCAGCTAGGTAGATTCAAGTGATTTCATTCTAGCTGGCGTTTTGAGGGAACTGTTTCATAACAAAGACTATACCCACCACTCACCTTTCTTGCATTTACTTTATTTTTTGTTTACTATTTAAGGGACCAAATCATTGATATTTTCCCAAGAAAAAAGAGTCTTATAAAAATACCAACAGTACACATACAAACAGGAAGAAATCTGTATCCCGGGCCTGGCCATTCTGGGTTTTTGTTGTAGCTGCTCTTTGCTTATTTATTTATTTTTTTAATTACTAGGACAAAGAGTTTAATTTCACTAGCTACTACTGTGTGAATGTTCTAACAGGAGAGATTTTCTTTCTTGTTCTCTTATGCTATGCAAATAGTCATTTTTATGACACAAGGTCATACACTTGCCAGCTGGTTAACCTTCACTGCGGCCCCTCTAGTGTTCTCTGTTCCTGCTGTGCCCATTTCACAGATGGAACAAAAGAGGTTAAATGACTCTACCCAGACTACAAAGTGCAGCTCACTGCAGCCAATATCACATAGAGAATAGAGATGATTACTGCATCTCTCAAGCCGAAGCTCTCTTTTGGGTGTCGTTCCTCAGATAATTGCCTCCTGCTCCCCCATACGTGTGTCTATAAGTGTGTCACCTCACTGAGGATACCAAACAGAAAGATAAACAGAAAGATGGAAAGGATCACCCATGATATTGTGGAGCTCTAGAATTAATACTCTGTCTCATTGCTTCTTCTTGTGTCAAACAATGAATTGCCTTAATGTTTCCAATACCTTGAGTGAGAGTTCTTGTTACTTGCAGCTAAACACATCCTGATACTGCAACTGGAAAGCAAGGGCCAGAGAGGTTTCATTTTTCTTGTTGGTGCCCCCAGATAGTGAGTGATAGACCCTGAGCTAGAATACTGGCTGCTTTAAACTAAGAACGCTTAAGTTTCTAGTTAGACGAAGTGTCTAACCCCTCACCAGCAGTGTAGGGATTCACTGCAGCTACTCTCTGCCTTGGTCTTCTACATGTAAATCTGGGATCCTCACACAGACTCACCTTTCCTTTGGGGATCTGATTAATTCTCAGACATTTTTTAAGCCCAGGAACTAATGGAGAACCAGAAAAAAAATTACCATCTGCCCAGTTTACAGTCATGGTTTTATTTCAAATCATCTCAGAATCCTGTGATTTTGAGTTGTGTTAGAATTAAATCTATCCTTTAGAATTATGGACCCACATGTAAAGAACCATGGACCCTCGACATTAATCCTGTCCAATTACTCCATCTTTGCTTCAGAACATTCAGAGCTCATTGCCAGAAAACTCTTCCGAACATTGGGACAAAATTTTTCTTCCTGCCTCCTTTACCCACAGGTTGTAGTTCTGCCTGCTGGTGCCTTCCTGAACAAATACATTTCCTCTTTCACAAGCCAATCCCTCAGATATTTTAAGACTGCTACCTTGTAACTCAGAATTTTCTCTTCCCCCTGCTAAACATCCTCAGTTCTCTTAGCTGTAAAGCCAGGAGCCTGGGTCCAAATCTGCCCAGCAATCTGACCAGTCTTCTCTATAAATTGGCTCCAGGAATTATGAGAAACTTAATTGAACATCGATCTTCCCAAACTTCCCTCATAACTCATGTATTTTATAAATTTCCATTGAATAGCACTTTCTTTTTATGGGCTTATTCCTTATGACCCTTTGGAAAGATATGAACTTAATTGGGCTCCTATAATTCCATTCATTTGGGTCTATTTTTCCTAGAAAATGTTTGCTTCCCAGTAAAAATCAGAATAGGACCAATTTGCTGCACCAAGGAGCCCAGTTTTCTTGCTAACATCATTTGCAATGGGGCTGTTTTGATAAAGGCCAATTTTATCTACAATTAACACCCAGCATCTGATTTCAGATGCAAGCTAAACATTGTCACATCTATTTAAAAATACGTGAATGTCCCATTAATATGTGTGAACCTCTTATGAGTAAATTCAAAATTTCCCTGTGGCAAAGGAAGGTGATCAGAAGCCTCAGAGAGCAATTTCAATCAATACCAAGAATGAATAATATTGCCTTAATCTTAAAAGAGTTCCTGTAACCAGAGTCATTGAAGGCACAGCCTCTTGGTGAAGATTTCAAACAATAAATAATCAATCAACAATAATTTTTGAGGACCTACTTTGTGCAATGCAAAATAATAATTTGGCGTGGACACAGAACATCAAGACTGACACAAGCCTACCGTGGATTTTGCCATCTGGTTGTGGAGCTAAGACAACACATCTGCCTTGGCGCCAATGAGGCCACACCTACTAAGTACCAACACGTGGAGCAGATCACTAGTGCAGAAGCCTTGTGGATGTCCCCATCTACAGCTAACATGTGAGTGCTTGCTATGTGCTCACAGGGCTATGGCCATTATTTCCTTTACACACTCCAGCAGCTTGACTTGGGAGAGAAGTGAGTCAATGCAAGATGGTGACTCTCAGTCAGATCTTCCTGGAACGGGAGAGGATAAGACCCCAAACCAAACTGTAGGGTGAAAAACTTGCCCTTGTGAGTAGCTCCCAGAGCTAAACAGATGACACTGAGCCCCAAACATCTGAGCAGAGTGGAGAAGGGAAAGGAGGAGAGGAGGCCCAGCAGGGTGCTGTGGGCAGAGGGACTGCCGTGGCATCAGGCTGGGAAGTGCCTGGGGGAGATGACCCCTGAGACTGTTGAAAGTGAGGGCAATGTCCTTGGTAGAATGGGAGGTCAGGGCCCTGCACTCCCACTCCAAAAGTCATGCCCCCTCCCACTCCCATCCTTCTGAACTCCTAGAACCAAAGTGAGAAGTGACCTTTACATTCTTCTACCAGCCCTCCATTTTGAAGCTGAGAACATCATAGTCTGAGAAAATGAAATAATGTGGGCATATCACCTTGATGCTTCCCACTTAGACTGGGATTCAGCGCAGGCTTCTAATTCTCAGTCCGATCCCTTTCCACTGAAATCACACTCTCTCCCAAACCAGGTTTCTCTTCAGCATTTCCCATCTTCTCCTCCCCTTTCTCTCAGTTTCTCACATACAGGAGGGCTTGTGGTGCCCTGTCTACACACTGAAATCAATAGCACCTAACACAAAAGCCCATTAGACTGCCATGACTCAAAACTTACATGGGAAGGGAAATAAGCTTTGTGCATAAGTAGCTATAAATAAAAGCCCAAAACTAGTGAAAGTTTCTAGATCTCTTTTTTATTTAAATGTTCCTCATTTATATGCAACCAATTCACAAAAGCCCACACACCAATCTGTAATGCACCTGGTATTGTGAGAAATTGCCAGTTTGGTAGTGTCATGTTTTTTTTCCCCCCACAATAAAAACTGCACAAGTTCATGTCCTTAGGGTGCAACAATCTCTTTTCCTTTTTTAAAAATGACTCCCCAAAACAAGTAGGTTTACGAAATACAACAAATGAAACAGGTTCTAGTCCCAGTCTTCTACCAACACTCATCCAGGTGTATCTAATAGCTCTCTCTGATGTGGCTTTGTACCACACTCGTACCAAACCACAATCTGTGTTAGCCTGCAAGAGCTGCCATAACAAAGTGCCAAAGACTGAGTGGCTTAAACATAGACATTTATTTTCTCATTGTTCTGGAGGCTGGAAGTCTGAAATTAAGGTGTCAGTAAGGGTAGGATCTTCTGAGACCCCTCTCCTTGGCTTGTAGAGGGCTGTCTTCTCCCTGTGTCTTCAACTGGTCTTCTGTCTGTGTGCATCTGCATCCTAATCTTCTCTTCTTATAAGGGCACCAGTTATATTGGATTAGAGCCTACCCTGATGATCTTTTTCTAACTTAATTACCTCTTTAAAGACCCTGTCTCCAAATACAGTCATATTCTGAGGTGCTGGGAATTTGGACTTCAACATATGAAAGAAGCATGCTTCAGCTCATAACACTCAGGCCTCTGACTACCCCCAAATTCATGTCCTTATGTGCAAAATACATTCACCCCTTACCAACGGCCCTGAATATCTTAACCCTTTCCACCATCAACTCAAAGGACTCTACCTAGAGCAGCTTTTAGGGCTGGCATTTGAAGAGGCAGAGAGGAATTAAAATAATGTGCCGTTTCTCATCCGGGACTGGAGTTTAGGCCTGGCTTCCTGCACCAGGAGAGAGGCTTTGGCTAACAGGGTTACCTCCGCTGGAGAGATGTGGGACTGTCCTGTGGGGTTCTGCAACTCTGAACACTTTCAGAAAGGAGTCTGTTTCTCCTGAATCACTGCACAAAAGCTTCACGGGTGAAGTGGTAAAATGTCTATGGAGAATGCATCTCCTATTGCCAATTGTTCAAAAGGAGCTGATCTTCTCTCTTCTAGGAAAGGAATAGAGAACTGATTCAGCTTACCAAGGGTAAACATAGCTAAGTGGACAGCTTGAGCGAAACTTAGCAGTTCACCTGTTTTTCCTATTATCGACTGCAGAAGAAAGTGTATCAAGGACTGCAAAGTTAGAAGCCACTGTAAAATCAGGGCTCTCTGTAAAAACCCTCTATCTGAAATTGAGAAGAGATGGCAGGCTGAAAATAGACAGCTGTTTCAGATGCTTCTCCTTGAACAGCTGCCAGGGGACCAGCAATCAACAGGAAGCCTCGATGGCACTAGTTCGGGGAACGCACTGTAGCACGTGGCTGTCAGTGGGATTCCAACAGATCACACCCAAGGGGAAACGGCTCAGGCTTCCCGTCATCATTTGCCAACTTTCCAAAGTTCAGCATTATTTTCAGGCTAGGCCAAAGTGTAGTTGTGGGTCAAGTTCATTTTTGGTGGTGCAGGGCTGGGAGCCTTTTCTATAAAGATCCACTTACTTAGACACCTATGACTTCTGAACTCTAACATTTGAATTTACAATTGAGTCCTTCAGCCAGGCTGACCATAGGCAAGCAGAACTTGCAAGAGGGTGAAAATAGAGAGATGAAGACAACCTTCATGAGCTGTGTTGCTGCAACGACAGTCTAGGCTAAGCACGGGGGCTCACTCCTGTAATCCTAGCACTTTGGGAGGCCAAAGCGGAGGCTCGCTTGAGGCCAGGAGTTTGAGGCCAAGCTGGGCAACATAGTGAGACCTCATCTCTGCAGAAATATAAATTTTAAAAAAAGAAATGACAGTCTACAATCAGTTCTAGTGAGGTGTAAAATAGCCATGTTAGGGATTTGATAAGGGAGGAGGGCTTTGGGGCTTAAGAAAAAAAATACACACACACACATACACAAACACACACGCACACACATTCTGTTTTAAAGAGAGACAAGAGACAACTTGAGACTAACAAACACGCCCCAGTTTGCCCATCCTCAAACATTATTAGATGAGTCTCATGTTGACAAATAGCCCCCACTAACAACAGGCCCAGCAGACAGCAAACACAAGCAGTGGGTTCGATTCCCACTCCTCTCAAACGCAAATTGTGGAACGCAGGAAGCCTGTACAGTGCACACATGTGGTCTAAAAATATCACGCCTGCCTTGTCTTTGTAGGGATTGCCTCCCAGGCAACAGAGGCCCTGAGGCCTAGGACCTACCCAGGGGAGGGGCAGGGGCCTCCGCCTGCACCAGGGCTAATTACTGGAGGACCTGGGCAGGCAGCTGCCGGGCCCTGCTCCCCATTTGTGAGCACGTTGCAAGGCAGTGGTTCTAACTTTAGAACTGCACTCTAAACTTTGATCTCCCATTGCCGCCTGGCTTTAGGCAAAACATAAACTTGAGAGCTGCAACATATTTTTTAAATCTTATTCCCCTGGCACTTTAAGAATAAGGACAGGAATTATTTTCAAATGAGAATCTTTGACTGCATAACACAGGCTTCCAAAATTAAGCAGAAACACATGGCAGCTCTTATTATTAAATTTCCCTTGGAAAACAATGGTTTAAATTATGGGGAGGGGGGACAGTTTGATAAAACTTTGAAATGTGAAGCTTAAAGTTTAAAATAAAAAATGACTCTAGTGTTTTGTTTTCTTTAAAGATTATTATGGAGTTTTTCTAGCTTTGCCATTAATAATCAATTTCTACCAATGTTTAAAATTGAATGCTTGGGGTTCGAAATATAAATGACTATTTTTCAAGCTGAAATCAGGTACTAAGGGTCTTTGTGAAGTACAGAGAGAAATTTGGACTGCCCATTTGAAGCATCTCTCCATAAAACATATTTCTAAGAAAATAATGAAGGTGAAATTTAACTGTATCATAATCTTTACCTGATTCTGTGTAGAATTCAGCAAGAAACAGAAACCTTCTAGTAAAGTGTGCTTGTGCCACAATTAGGGCCAGCCACTGGCATCTTCTATCATCAAAATAAACCAAAACACAGCTTTCCTCTTCTCCCTAAGCCATTCTCAGAAAGGATTTGGGCAAGAAGATGTTCTTAGAAACTGCACCATCTCAGACCCCCCAGGCACTATTTAATTCTTCCTTCCCTTCAAGGATTAAATCAATTACTACCTTCTCAATGAAGCCTTTCTGATCACCTCATTTATAAGTTTCCCGTGTCCCAATCAGCCCGCATCCTTACTGTGCGTAGCTCCCATTTGGAACTTACTATTTCCTGTTGGATGTGGTTAGTGATCTTAGGAGTGTGTCTCTTCCCTTCGCAGTTACCTTATAAGCTCCATGGCGATAAGAATCAGCGCTTTCTCTTTTTTGCATAACCCACTGGGCCTAGCTCAGTGCCCTGAACCAGTGGCTGGGTTCCTGTGCCAAAGACTGCAGGGGATACAAGCAGTGCTTAGTAATGACAAGAAGTTATCTTCTAGCATCACCCAGGGGATGCCCTGGGGAACAAACACAAAGGAAGAAAAGAAACCCCAAACTACTTCCACTCCCCTTCCCACTCATGGTCCCTAACAGTGCCTGGCTGTGCTAATGGAGGTGAGGCAGCCTGCTGGGCTCACAGAGAAGTGGTAAATTCTACTATCAAGGCTCAGCTTAATGCAGAAATGAAAGGAGAAGAGGAAGAAATGGTCTCCACTCTGATTTGGCAAACGACTTTATTTTTTGACTTCTGTCAATTTTCGTAACTCTGCTCCACCTTCATGCCCTGGCCTGATTTTAAGCTTCTCTGATTAAAGGGATGATTTCTGTGCAGTGCATTACTGGCTGCAATAATATCCATCCCCCCCCCCACCCCCTACACACATCCACCAGTTCTCATGCCATCTTTGCAAAATTTTTGAAGCAGTATTAATACCAGTTGTAGAAAAATAAGAACATCATTCACAAAACTTGGTTTATGCAACTGAATTCCAGTTTGGAGAGACTTCCTTTCTCTTTATAAGAAATTTCCCTTCTTCTTTCAAACAGCCAAAC
The DNA here is from genome assembly GCF_006542625.1 of Nomascus leucogenys. Lineage (NCBI taxonomy): Eukaryota > Metazoa > Chordata > Mammalia > Primates > Hylobatidae > Nomascus > Nomascus leucogenys. Next base: position 23,373,142 of record NC_044384.1, on the reverse strand, counting down.
CAATAAATCTCTACCCAAAATTGGGTAGAGATTTCATTGCTTGAATCATGAAGAGACATCACAGGTTCAGAGGAGAGAACTTTGCCCAAGTGAATGTGGAAAAAATAGATGCCATCTGTGATTTAAGGCCTTGTTATTCAGTGTGGTCCACAGACCAGTGTCATCACCTGGGAGCTTGTTAGAAATGTAAGAATATCAGTTTCCTCTCCAGATCTACTGAATCAAAATCTTCTTCATTTTAACAGCATCCTCAGGGATTTCTATACACATTAATATGGATTAGAATATCCCATAAAATCTGTCTCTCCATCAAAAAGCCTTCTCTCTCCAATTTGTCATTCCTGGCCTGAAATGCTCATTGTAGAGATGAACAGGATGAGGGTGAGCCATGCTTTTGTCACCTTTAAATTGGAAGTTCACCCAAGAGAAATGATATATTAAGGCAAATCAGATACTGGTACTGAGGTGCTCCTTTCTATAGGAATCTGTGTTTGAAAGTGGGAAAAAAATGAGCGAATGCTTTGGACCCTCTAGGACAATATGTGCATGAGATTTGCCCTGGTCATGAGGATGATAAGACCATGAGAAATCCTCTGTCTAGATCCAGATGTGGAAGACGGAATCCCCACAATGGTGGCCGGGCATGGTGGCTCACGTCTGTAATCCCAGCACTTTGGGAGGCAGAGGCAGGTGGATTATCTCAGGTCAGGAGTTCAAGACCAGCCTGGCCAACATGGTGAAACCCCATGTCCACTAAAAATACAAAAATTAGCCGGGTGTGGTGGCGGGAGCCTGGAGTCCCAGCTACTAAGGAGGCTGAGGCAGGAGAATCACTTGAACCTGGGAGGAGGAGGCCACAATGAGCCAAGATCACACCACTGCACTCCAGCCTGGGCAACAGTGTGAGACTCTGTCTCAAAATAGAAAAAGAAAAAAAGACAAGAGAATCCCTATGATGGCAGACTTTCAACAGTTAGAAAATAACCTTCCCTGTTGGGGAACCACATCCAGGAGGGCCTGAGGGCCAGAGAATAGAATGAGGACACCAGTGACAGTGAAATGGGCCACAGGGAAGGAGAACAGAGCCAAAACCCGAGACACTGGCTGTGGTTCCATGCCGGGGTACCTGGAGACGGGTACTTCTGTAAATAGAATTCATCCAAAAAGCCTGGAAACAAAAAAGTCCTCAGTCTTCATCCATCTGTGGGTATATAAGGGGTCACACTAGTGATGATTTCCACTACCTCACTAAACCCTGCTGGTTCCACCAGACCATCCCTATTGTGAGTTCCTTCCGCCATCTTGCATTTTTCTGGGAGACTCCAGGAGCTATCTCAAATCTATGAGGCATCAGACTGTTTCTTGTTCCGCTCTAGGGTGCAGTGCCTTGTCCATCCTCCCAAAGACGGATGCTCATGTCCTTGTGGCTCAACAGCAACCCCATAAGCTACTTCTAAGACCAAAGGTAAAGGTCCAATCCACCCACCCCTTTGTGTATTGTTATGTTAGAGAGATACCGTAGCTGAGCTGTGGATAACAAGGGTAGAGCTCAGCGAAACCTCTCTTCTCCCCTCCCATCCTCAGACCCACCTATGGAGCCAGTCAGCTTCAAGTGTCCTCACAGGAGCCAGTCTCTCTCCTGGACTCTATGCTATGTTCATGTAATCTATTATTCATCCCTCCCTGTTCCCACTCTGCCAGTTCACCAGACATGTCACTGTCTTCCTGTTTCTAATCATGGATATGGCCCATGTTCTTTTTCCAATAAAAACAAGGATAGAATGGGGGATTGGACAGACATGGAACTGGGGATGAGAAGATAGCTGAAAGAGAGAGGTGCCACTGGACCCCTGCTCCTGACACAGCCAAATCTCACCATGCACCACTGCAACACCCTGCTACAACTAATCAGTTTGTTAATAAACTAAGTGAAACAATTTTAAAATAAACTTCAAGGGGAACACAAAGTGACAGCAGCCTGAGGGAATAGCAGCAGTTCTACCCACTCTTGCTCATTTGTTCATTTATTCAGCACCTAAAACAGTGTCTGGCATAAAACAAGCCATAAATATTTGCAAATGAATGACCAAATGAATGCATGAATTTAGCAAATACAGGCTTAGTGCCTGAATGTGCAAGTCTTTATGTGAGACACTAGAATGCAGCAGTAAATCAGAATCTACCCCTGCCCTGACTGAGGATCCAAGGGAATGAACAGATGATTCCCATTCCCATGTGTGATAAGTCATGCAAGCCAGAAACAAAGAGTAGGTGCAGGTGCACACAGGAGGGCCTGGGTGAGACCCCCACGAAGGTGGCCCAGCAGAAATGGGGCGGGGGGTGAGCAGGTTATATACAGCCAAGGGCACATATGCTGAGTCACAGGGGTTTGGGGTGCCTGATAACGGAAGCGCCTTCTCTGACTTCTTGTGGCACCCCCCTGCAGGTAACAACTGTGAATATCATCAAGTCACAACCTGGGTCCCCAGCACTCTGGACTGCGGCTGGGGCCGGAGTTCCTTTATTCTGGGGGTAGCTCAAGTCCACTGCCAATGGCTGACAGTCATTAATACACAGGCAGACAAGAGAAATAAGAAGCTGCTGTGTCCACAGTCGGGAGGGGAGCACTGGGAAGGACAGAATGGAAGTTATTGTATCCAGATACCAGTGGCCTTTACATTTTAAACATGGAGAAGAAGGAACAGGCAGATTAAAAAGTGAAAAATGTCAGTTTACAGAGAAGGCCTAACTGTTGGAGAATGAGTATGAGATGGAGGGAAGCAGCTTTGATAGCAAACCAGGGGAATAAGGCAGTTATCTGCCAGTATCTACTGCTTCAAAGAGAAGCTCAAGCGTCATCTAAGTAGTTTTATACAGGGAGTGAGACTGAGTTTGGTGGGGATTTCATTGAGTAATGGGATAAAAATTCAGGCACCGCTCATTCAATTCCAAGGTTCTCTTGCAACCCAGTTTTGAGCTGGAGGGAATTGTGTTTTGTAACATATTTATGTTTGAATGCAAGCCAGCCCACATTCGACAGGCACGGAGCTCTTTCACGCTCAGAAAAGGGAAAGAAAAAGTTCCTGTTCTTGTATATTCTTTCATCCTAAACCTGAGACACTTAACAAGAAGCCGGTGTTGGCAAAGGTGTGTGTGTGTGTGTGTGTGTGTGTGTGTGTGTGTGTGTGTGTGTCCTAATGAAATGCACATATTTGCTGCAGTGAAGGAGCCAGTTTTTCCATAAATGGCTAACAGGAATTTGATGAAGTGTTTGCAACATTAAATGTGTTGTGGGTCACGTTGTAACTTACATTGTTCTCCAGCCTCTACTTTTCCTTGTTTCCTAACCAACCTCCATCCCGCCCCACATGCCACATTCATCCAGGCCTTCAACAGGTCTGCTGTCAGTTCCCATAAACTGGCTCAGGTTGTAGAAATGGTTAGTGAAGTCAGGCATCTCAGCTGTTCCTACCTCTTACTTCCCAAGGTGTCTCATGTCACCAAATTACAAATCATCCACAAGCAGAAGATCAAATCCAGGCCGACTAAAGCCATGTGGAATGTGGACACTGGGGGGAAGTTAAATACCTTAGAGGTTTCTCCTGTAAGATTTGAAGCTTTGAAGGCAGAAATCAATGGCCAGCTTTTCAAAGGAAAAGGTTACAGGTGTGTCCAGGTGAGCCCCAGACAGATGGGTCTGTGAAAGCAAGTGCTTGTGCAGGTGCAGTGACTGCTTCAGCCATATGTCCTGAGCAGACATGGGCTGCAGAGGAAGAAACAAGACCATGAGTCAAAGAAGACAGGCCCGTGCAGCCATCCGTGCCTTACTTGTCTCCAGGTGTACAGGGCAGATCTGTAGGTAGAGAATAAGAACAGCAGATGGGATTTTCTATGGGGACTCTACTTCCTACTCCAAGGCATTCAGAAACATGGCTAAAATGCAACCAGTGAATTTGGGGCCATAGAGCTAATCTCAAAACCAAGAGAATGAAACTGCCAGGATGCATGAAGAGGGATGGTGAAGACAGGCAGTAAGGAGGGGAAGCTGAGTGGTCTCTGAATGTCACCTGCACGGTGTAGGCCCTCACGGCATCTTGCTGACCTCTAAATGTTGGAACACCCCAACAGGCCTGGGTCCTGCCTCTCCTGTCCCCTTTGCCACACTCTCTCTGGGTGACCTCACTCAGCCCCACGCCTTTACATCCCATTTATGCACTGATGGCTCCTAACTCTAAATCCCCACTCCAACCCTTCTCCTGAGTTCCCGATTCAAAATCTCATGGCCTGTTCACACTCTTGGGTGTCTAATAGAGCTCCCTAAGTTAATGTGTCCAAACTTGAACCCCAGATTCCCCACTATGTTCCCAAATCCCACTATGTATTAGTCTCCCCCATCTCAGAAAGTAACCCTCCATTTACCCAAGCGGTCTGGCCAAAACTTTGGGACTATCTTCAATTCTTTTCTTTATCTCACATCCCACATTTAATCCATCAGCAAGTTTTGTCAGCTCTCCCTGTAAAATGCATCCCATTCCTACTTTTCATTGCTTCCACCACTACCAGCCCTGTTCAAAGCAACACCCTTTCTTTCCTTGATGACTGCAATGTTCTTGAGCTGACTGCCTTGATCCCACGCCTGCCACCTTGTGTCTTGTCTCCACACAGAAACTTAAGTGACTTTTTTAAAGTATAAATTAGATTAGCCTGCTTTCTTGCTCAAAAACTTCTGCTGGTATTTCTTACTTTTAAAATGAAGTCCAAAGTCCTAAAATAGCCTAATCTCCATTTACCACCCCCACCCCACCTCCTTCTATCTCCCTTTTGCCATTCCAGCCACACCAACCTCTTGATCACCCTTCAAAATACATCACCTTGTTACCTCTGTGGCATCTTGATATTTGTTGCTGTATCCACCTGGAAATCTTTCACATTGCTCGTTCCCCTGATGCACTCAAAACTCTCTAATCCCACATTAACCTTTGCAAAGAAGTCTTTCCTGACCACAGATTCTGAAGGAGACCAACCACCATCCAGCTCTTGGATCCTCCTTCTCTCTTCCCTTCTCCTGTTCCATGCATAGGGCACATTGATCATGTTTTTTGGCTACCCAGTGTATTTTAACATTCTTGTCCTATTTGAGAAATTTCAAGACTCCCCAAAGCAGAAGCCAGTGTAGTGAGTTTAATAGTGTTTCCCCTGATGTACATCTACCCAGAGCCTCAGAATATGACCTTAATTGGAAATAGGTTCTTTGCAGCTATAATTAGTTAAGGAATGGCAGATGAAATCATCCTGAATTTAGGGTGGGCCCTAATTCCAATGACTGGCATCCTTATGAGAGAATGGAGAAGGAGGTTTGGACACAGAGATGAAGACATGCAGGAAAGAAGGCCACCTAGCAATGGAGGCAGAGTGACTCATGGAGCCACAGCCAACGGACATCAAGTACCACTGGCCCCCACCAGAAACTTTAAAAAGGCAGGGAAAGGTTCTTTAGAGCCTCCAGAGGGAACATGACTCTGTTAACACCTCAATCTCAGCCTTCCAGCCTCCAGATTGTGAGAGAATAAAGCTATCAAGTTTGTGGTAACTAGTTACAGCAGGTTTAGGAAACTAATACAGCCAAACATTTCTCTAGATGCTCAGTAACCAGGGCACAAGAGGGAGACCCAGACCCCCCAGTCAGATGATTCTACATGAGTCTTCCATTGTAGATCTGAGCGCATTGAGGAGCTCACCCCCAGCAGTTCCTATCATCCCAGCTCAGGCCTCAGACATCAAGAAGCAGGAGACAAGCCATCTCTCTGTGTCCTGTCCAAAACCCTGAGCCATAGACTTCATGGGCGTAACAAAATGGTTCGTGTTTGATCCCATAAAGTTGGAGTGCTTTGTTACACAGCAATAGTAACTGCAACAAAAATAAAAATAATTCCTCTCTGATGGTGGGGCATGGGGAAGATGAAGGAAAGAGATATAGTGAATCACATCTTTGTCAGAAACACAGTGGGTTCATTTGAGTAGTTGGATTATGTATTTCCCAGGGCCATCTCTGAGATCCATAAACCTAAGCTTCTTCAGGATACAAGGAAACTTCCTGGAATCCTAAACATTTAGAAAAACATTTCAAAAAACCTCAGTGTAGTATACTTGAAAGAATCTTCAGTTTCCTTGCCACGATAACAAATTAGCCACAAATATCAACACTGCACCAGGCATCTCCATAGTCACACTTTGATGCAAGTTTCCAAATACCTCTGCAAAGCAGGCATTACTATTACTATTTTACAAATGATGCCTGGAGAGTATAGAAATTTCAACTCATGCTTTGAACCCTGAAAACCACTTGAAGGCCCAAATTCGGACAGTCTGCCTCCCAGAGTTGTCTCTAAATAATGACACTGTGTAGAATGAGAAGGCTGAAATGCCAAGTGATCTCAGCGACCCCCTTTCATGATATTTTAAGACTACTGCCAAGAACAATGTTGTCTTACAGGCAGCACAGGGTAGTTATCAATGTAAGAGAAAACTGCCAGGATGCCCACAAAGCCCACAATCGGAAGTTCAGAGTGGCAGGTCATAAATTACTTTTATAAGAGAAAAGGCCAAGCAAGGGGCCATTCTAACAGCCGTCTGGCATCCCTATCCTGCAGCCTGGGCTGAGTTTGTACCGAATTTCTGCTTTGGGGCAGAAATTCATACCAGAAAAATGTTTTGTGATGCATTTTTGTTCAATTGAATACAGCCAAGAATTTGTTCTAATTTAAATTAGATGACCTCTGAGCTGATATACCATAAAAAATATTAATCAAGTAGCCCCAGCAAATACTGATAGGGTATTACCAGGGACTCACTGATATCATCAGAATGAAAGAGAATGGCTGGTACGATCCATAATTCCCACAGAATCCATATCTATAAGTTAGTGAGAATTGTCAAGTACAGTTCAATGCTAACCTGGAAACAAATAGCCCGTATAAGGCTGCTAATCCACTTAAAATAATCAGTTCCAGATTATTAATTTGGCATCCTCCCAAGGATACTACAAGGATCTGTCAGATTTCATGAACATATAGGCAACAATAGAACCAATCCCCTAAACCCCAGAAATCTAGATACGAAAGCTATGTAGAATCATACCCTTTCTAGTCCCACTGCTTCATAATACAAATGACAAAGATTCAGCTCATGAGGATTAAGGGAATTTTCAGTGAGGCATTAGCTCATGGTTACATACAGCTCAGTCTTTTTTTTTTTTTTTTTTTTGAAACAGGGTCTCACTCTGCTACCCAGGCCACAGTGCAGTGGGGCCATCATGGCTCACTGCAGCCTCAACCTCCTGGGCTCAAGCAATCCTCCCATCTTAGCCTCCCAAATAGCTGGGATGACAGGTGCACACCACCGTGCCTGGCTAATTTTTTATTTTTTGAAGAGATAGGGTCTCACTATGTTGCCCAGGCTGGAGCCCAGTCTTCAGAGATGGAAAGACATGGGTCTATGTCATTTACCGGTTTCATGGCCTGTGTCAAGCTAATTCCACCCCCTGAGCCTCAGCTTGTTTCTTCCTTTCAAAAATGAAGATGCCAGTGGTTCTCACCTCATATTGTTGCAAGGAATGGAACAATGGGTGTAGGGCACCTGGTGTAGGGTAGGTGCTCAGTCACATGTAGTTGCTGTTGTTCTTTCCCAGATTATACAAACAAATTCTTGCTAAGCCAGGATGAAAACCCAGGTTTCAGGATTCTCAGGCTGATACTCATACCATGCCATTCCATCAAAGAGAAGGGCATTTTCCACCTGTATCTCTGGGTCTGTGTTCCAATCACTCTAAACTCTGACCAGCACCTCATAAGCTGAATGAAATATAAACGACTTCAATAAATCTCTTTTTTTTTTCAAATAAATGAAGTTTATCAAGCTGTCCCATAGCCCCATGCTAAATCTATAAAACTGTAGGCAGCTTCCTTTGGGACCAACATTTCCTGGCTAATTAAAATGAATGTTGTATCGATGAAAGATTATTTTAAAATGGCACTGATAGTGTTTAGACATTGTCATAACATCAGCCGGTGGATCACTAATTTGCAAATTTTACTAAAGATCTTGCCAATTAAAACCCCTTCTAGACACTCTCAAACACACTGTCAGTGACAGCTGAGAGACCACATGGTAAAGACATGATCACATTAAAATCACACAAGACTGTTCTCCCTGGAAGGGCTGAGGGAGAGAGACGGGGGCACGTCCCCAAAGCGGGTGCCACTGAGTCAACCCAGCCAGACTGTCATAAGAGAAAAGCAAATTTTTGGGTTTTATTTTACCCTAACTGCTTTCCAAAACAAACAGTGGAAATTCTTCTAAAAATCTGTAGGAAATTATCATCCTGAAAAATTGTTTCTCTTTGAGAGACAAGTGAAAAGAAGTGAATCTCTGAACTAAACTGAAACTCGCCAAGGTACAAGTCAGCTCACTGGGAGGCGGTGAGCTTTAGCCCAGAGTCTTCTGGGACAGTTTGTCCCTCTCCAGGGGTTGCAGAAGGGGCAACAATAGCGATGAGACTGTCTCTGGGAAGTCACCTCAATTAACAGCCACAGTGAATTCCTTTAAAAGTTAACTTTACAAGCTCTGCCCAGCAGTGGGTAACTGGGGGAAAGTTTCCAGATTTGGAAGTCAAGGTAGTATGACATGGCATGTATTTAAATGGTCAGATTTCATACAGATAACCCTAACAGCCAACACTTATTAAGGGCCTACCATGTGCATGATGTCATTTATTCATTACAACAATCCTATAAGATTGGTGCTATTATTATCTCCAAAGGATAGATGAGAAAATTAAGACTCAGAGATATTGCAACTCATCCTTGTACACACAGTTGCTATGCAATAGAGCTGGGATTCTAAACCCAGTCCCATTGAGGTCCGTGACCCTGGTAGTGAAACTCCACAGTGTGACAGGCCTTATCCCTGAGATTTGTGGTCTATCCACATACAGTCCATCAGAGATTATGGTCTTTTCTTATATCCATGTGTAATATTTCTCCATCCACTGAGTTATTCAGGAATATATCAAGTTGTGCAAGTGTAACCACATACTGGGTTACTGTACAGAGACATTTTATATAGAAACTGTGTATAGTACAAGTTTATTGAGAAGCCAGATTCAAAATATGTAATTATTTGTGAAGAACATGAGATTAAAATGGGCTTATTAAATAAATTGGTAAGTAAATAAGACGGTACTAGTGTTCCAATGTCTACAGTTGTGTAACACATTACCCTAAAGCTTAGAGGTATAAAACAACCACTTAGTATGCCCAACTCATCCTTAATCCATGATGTCTGGGCCTTCAGGTGGAAGACTTGAGGTTAATAGCAGGAGTCACCTGAAAGCTCTCTCACTCACATGACTCGGGGTTGATGCTGGCTGTGGGCTGGGGGCCTCAGTTCCTCACATAGACATCTTTGTGGGGTCTCCCCACGCAGTTCTCACAGCCTGGGGGCCGGGTTCTAAGGGAAAGCATACCAAGAGAGAAAGCCCAGGGGGAAATTGTATCACCTTTTATGACCTAGCCTTGTAAGCCTCACAGCATCATATCTGCTGCAATCTATTCATCAGAAGCAAGTCACTAAATCCATCTCATATTCAAGTGGAGGGTAATCAGACTCCCCCTCTTGTTGGGAGGAATGCCAAAGTCCTGAGTAAAAAGAAGGTGGGGCTGGAAATATTACTATGATCATTTTTAGAAAATAACATATGCCACCATTTGGAATATTTGCCATAGTTTAAAGAACAAATTACTTATATACATACTATATGCACAGATTAGAAGCATCCACTTCCCTATAAACATTCTTGTCTATTATCTAAAACAAACTTATGTACACCATATTAACTATACAGCATTTGTATATATTTTTTAAAGCAATCCATCAAAGTATGCCATCTGAAAACCATTGTCTAAATACCCATATGTTAGGTGTGAAGGTAATAAAATTATATTTGCCTTTAAATATGTTACAATGCATTTTAGAAATTTAAATTAGCTTTTCTCTTTCTATGAGTTTATGAGGGTTTTTGGTTTTTTTGTTTGTGGGTTGTTTTTTTGTTTCTTTTTTTTGGTTTTTTGGTTTTTTTTGGTTTTTTGCATGTGCACAAAGACCTTGAACTACAAAGACCATTGGTGTCAAACTGTTTCTTTCACTGTTCCTGGTTAGGAAAGACTGAATCTAAATCATCATTACTTTTTTATTGTTGTTATCTATTAAAATCCCAAACAGAGGAAAAATGTGGCCTAACACCTTCCACCAGGCTCAAAGATAAGCAGCGTGCACTATGCAGTTTCAAAATGTTGGAGATTTTCCAGAAATCTTTCTGTTATTGATTCTTAGTTTAATTCCATCATGGTAAGAGAAAACACTTTGAATGACTTAAACACTTTTTAAATGTTTTGAAACTTGTAATAAATGTTGTGTGCACTTGAGAATTTGTATTCTGATATATTTGGATAGAGTGTTCTAAAAATACCAATTAGGTCATGTTTGTTGATTGTGTTGTCCAAATTTTTAATATCCTTACTGATTATCAGTTTGCTTACTCTGTTATTAAGCTAGCAGTACTGAAATCTCTAACAGTAATTGAGAATGTATCTATTGCTACTTGAAATGCTACAATTTTTTGCTTCATGTTTTTTGAAGTTCTGTTATTAGAAGAATAAACACTTAGAATTGTTATGTTCTCCTGATAAAATGATCCTTTTACCTTTATGAAATGACCTTCTTTATACCTGATAATATTCTTTGCTATGATGTCAACTTTTTTCTGATAGTAATATAGCTTGTCTGACTTCCTTTTGGTTAGAGTTAACATATATATCTACTTCCATTCATTTTCTGTAAACTTATTTGTGTTTTTATTTAAAGTAATAAATAAAGTTATTATTTATATAGTTGGATCTTTTTTTGAAATCCAATCTGATAATGCCTGCCTCTTAATTGGGTATTAGGGCCTTTTAAATATAATGTGATTATTGATATGGTTAGGTTTGACTCTATCTTCTTGCTATTTGTTTTCTATTTTCCCATCAGTTCTTTGCTCTTCCTTTACTTTCTCTGCCTTCTTTTGGGTTAATTGATTTTTTGTGATTGATTTTATCTCTTTTGTTAGCTTACTAACTGTATATTTTCTTTTTGTATGACTGTAGTGGTTACTTTTTGGTGTATAGTATATATATTTAGCTAACCACAGTCTAGCTTCAAGTGATATTATACTACTTCCCATACAGTATAAGACCACACAGTAGTATACTTCTGTTTCTCAACCTCCAGCCTCTGAGTTATTGTCATAGATTTTACTTTTACATATGTTAGAAACCCATATTATATTGTTATTATTTTAGTGTAAAAAGTTGATATGGTTTGGATGTGTGTCTCTTCTCAATCTCAAGTTGAAATGTGATCATAAGGATGTTGGAGGCGGGTTTAGCGGCAAGTGTTTTGGTCATGGGGATGGATCTCTCATGAATGGCCTGGTGTCTTCCTGTGGTGATGAGTGAGTTCTCACTCTATTAGTCACCACAGATCTTGTTGTTTAAAGAGCCTGACACCTCCTGCTCTCTTGCTCCCTCTCTTATCATGTGACACGCCTGCTCCTCCTTTGCCTTCCACCATGATTATAGGCTTCCTGAGGCCTCACCAGAAGGAGATATCAGCACTATGCTTTGTGTACAGCCTGCAGAACCATGAGCCAAATAAACCTCTTTTCCTTTTCTTTCTTCTTTTTTTTTTCTTTTTTTTGACAGAGTCTCGCTCTGTCACCCACGCTGACGTGCACTGACATGATCTCAGCTCACTGCAACCTCTGCCTCCCAGGTTCCAGCAATTCTCCTGCCTCAGCCTCCTGAGTCACTGGGATAACAGGTGCCAGCCACCATGCCTGGGTAATTTTGTGTGTGTGTGTGTATTTTTAGCAGAGATGGGGTCACCATGTTGGCCGGGCTGGTCTCAAACTCCTGACCTCAAGTGATCCGCCCACCTCCGCATCCCAAAGTGCTAGGATTACAGGCATGAGCCACCACACTGGGCCCCTTTTTGCTTTATAAATGCCCAGACTCAGGTATTTCTGTATAGCAACACAAAATGGGATAACACAGAAAATCAATCATCTTTTAAAGAGATTTAAGTATTAAGAAAAATATTTATATTTACTCATGTAATTCCTCTGTTTAGAACAGAGACTTTTCAACTTCATTACTATTGACATTCTTTGTCATGGGGGGAAGTCATGTGCATTGTAGAATGTTTAGTAGCATCCCTGGCCTCTATCCACTAGAAGCTATAGCATTCCACACACCTTCCCCCAAATTGTGACAAACAAAAATATCTGCAGATATTGCCAAATGTCCAGAGGGCCAGGGATAAAATCGGCCTCAGTTGAGAATCATTGGTGTATATCCATATTTCCTTTTTTTTTTTTTTTTTGAGACGGAATCTCGCTCTGTCACCCAGGCTGGAGTGCAGTGGCGCGATCTCGGCTCACTGCAAGCTCCGCCTCCCGGGTTTACGCCATTCTCCTGCCTCAGCCTCCCCGAGTAGCTGGGACTACAGGGGCCTGCCACCACGCCCAGCTAATTTTTTTGTATTTTTAGTAGAGACGGGGTTTCACCGTAGTCTCGATCTCCTGACCTTGTGATCCGCCCGCCTCGGCCTCCCAAAGTGCTGGGATTACAAGCGTGAGCCACTGTGTCCGGCCGGTGTATATCCATATTTCTAACTGGTATCATTTGCTTCTTCTCAAAAGACTTCCATGAATATTTTGTGTAGTGAAAGGAATGCTGGTGATAAATTCTTTCAGCTTTTGTACTTTAGAAAAAGTCATTATTTCACCTTCATTTTCAAGAGCTATTTTCACTGGATGAAGACTCATAGGCTGATACCTTTGTTCTTCTAACAATTTAAAAGTGTGACTCCGTTGCCTTCTCATTTGCACCATCTCCTGCAAGAAATCTACTGTCATCCTTATCTTTGTTCTTCTGTATGTAATGCATGTTTTTTCCTCTGGCTGCTATAAAGATTTTCTCTTTATCACTGGTTTTGAGCAAATTGATTATGATATACCTCGATGTCATTTTCTTCATGCTTCTTGTGCTTAGGGCTCATTCATACTGGTATAAATCTTCATCTACAAACAGTTGTGAAACAAATATCAGATTTATTTTGTTATTTTAGCTCAAGTTAAATCTAACTTTGTACCAACCCTCCCCAACATGTGGGAAACTCAGTCATAGTCATTATTTTTCCTTCCCCCACAGAAGTGGGGATGTCCCCTGGACCTTACACAGATTGGGGGGGTCCCTTCAATCATGGGTCATTGATGTGCTTTGTTTGCCATGGAGATACTCGGTGTTCTTGTTCACAGCCAATGTTGTCTCTCATCTGTGCCTGGGACGTGGAACTCTTCAGGCGGCCAGAGTCCTGTGCCCATCTTTAGAATGGGAGCGGCTATAGTTTAGATGTTTGTACCATCCAAATCTCATGTTGAAATTTGATCCCCACTGTGGTGTTGGAAAGGGGGCCTAATGGTAATTGTTTTGGCAATGTGGGTGAATCTCTTATGAATAGATTAATGTCATCCCTGGGTTGGGAAGTGAGTTATTTCACACTCTATTAGTTCCGTAGAGAGCTGGTTGTTGAAAAGAGTCTGCCCTCTTCCTTCTCCCTCTTGCTTCCTGTCTCACCACGTGATCTGCACATGCTGGCACCCCTTTGTCTTCCACCATGAGCTGAAGCAGCCTGAGGCTCTCACCAGAAGAAGCTGCTGGTATCATGCTTCTTGTACAGCCTGAAGAACCATGAGTTAAATAAACCTATTTTCTTTATAAATTACCCAGTCTCAGGTATTCCTTTTTAGCAACACTACATAGACTAAAACAAGAGCTGGCTCCCTAAGTCCAGCATTTTCCTCCATTCTCTATGCCTCCTGCTCGCTCCTGGAGCACTGTGGTGGTACCCCGCCTCTCTCCATGGCAAGGGACTCTGTCTTTCACTACTCCCCAGGCTCTCCTCCCTCTTTTTTCCCCTTTTTTGGATATCCAGCATAATCTATTCAATAAGTTTGATTTTGAAGAACAACAAAGTCAAATAACTCCGAACATCTTCTGCTTTCCACCTTGAAAAAAAAAAATCCCCCAAACAAAGAAATGCCAATAGCATAGCCACCTACTTGAAAAGAGAATGAAAGGAAAAGTTTGAAGAACAAAATCTAAGTTTACACCAAAGACTGCCCTTCCATCTGTATAAATTATGACATAAGGTGATAAATGGTATAATATATATTAAGAAAGTGCTACGGGAACACTTAGGAGTAATCTGTAAAGGAGGCAACAATGAGCTGGATCTTGAAAAATAAGGAAGAGCGTACAAGGCCAAAAGAAAAGCATCCCAGGAAGAGTGAGAAGTTTTTGCAAAGCCCCAGGTTGTGGGGTATCTTGGGAACAATGAGAAAAAAGAGATCGTGTGTGGCAGTGTGAGCAGAGGGAGTGATGAAGCAATGGGAGAGTAACAGCAGAGGAATCTGGAAAACTTAGTAACTAATCCTAAATGGCTTTGTAAGCTAAACTAAGAAGCTGAAATGGGATACTGTAGAGAGCAGGCATTCAGCAGAAGTCCTTTAGGTGTGTGAACAACATACATAGCTCTATTTTTTATTACAATGAGATTATCAAAAATTAAGATACAGCAATTATGGTAAAAAGAAAACTATATTCATTTTCTATCACTGAGTAAAACATTACCACTTTAAACAACACACATTTAATATCTCACAATTTCTGTGATCAGGAATCCAGACACAACTTAACTGGGTCCTCTGCTCAGGGTCTCTCACAAGCCTGCAATCAAGATGTCAGCTAGGGCTGAGATGTCATTTGAAGGCTTGACTGGTGGAAGATTTGCTTCAAGTTCAGGTGGTTTTTGGCAGGGTTCAGTTCCTGAAGGATTGTTGGGTGGTGTATTAGTCTGTTCTCACACTACTAATAAAGACATACCCAAGAAAGGGGTTTAATAACTCACAGTTCCACGTGGCTAGGGAAGCCTCACTATCATAGCAGAAGGCAAAGGAGAAGCAAAGGCATGTCTTACATGGCGACAGGCAAGAGAGCTTGTGCAGGGGAACTCCCATTTTTAAAACCATCAGATCTTGTGAAACTTACTCACTACCATAAGAATAGTATGGGGGAAACTGCCCCCATTATCTCTACCTGACCCTACCCTTTACATGAGGAGATCATTACAATTTGAAGTGAGATTTGGGTGGGGACACAGCCAAGCCATATCAGATGGTGAGCCTCATTCTTTGCTGGATATTGGCCAGAAATGTCCCTCAGTTTCTTGACACTGGGTTTCTCTATAAGGCAGTTCACAATATGGCAGCCTGTTTCATCAAAGACAGAAACAGAAAGAGTCTACTAGCAAGATTGAAGTTACAATCTTATGTAACATCATCATGGAAGCAAAATCCCATCACCTTTGCAATATTTTATTAATTAAATGCTGGTTGCAGAGCCCCCCATTCCATATTCAGACAGAGGGATTACACAAGTGAATTAATACTAGGAGAAGAGAATTATTTGTCACCATCTCAGAGTTCATCTACCACAAAAAGAAAAGAAAAGCAATTATTCCCGGGCAGCTGCCTTCTAGGCTTGGAGTAGAAGGTCACAACTACTGGTCTAGCTAGGTCAGTATGTAAAAATTCTAATTGCCATGACACTGCACATGGACCTCCAAATAGGCTGCCACCTGTTCAGTATGGGCTTACCTCCAAGGAGAATCAAACAATTAGCAATTTCATGAATTAATGAAGAGGTTTCACTTACACTATGAAGGATAAATATTTCTGAGCTTACATAAAAATCCATGAATTTGTTAGAAAAGGCAGACATATTTATGAAGCCTGATTCCTTTTTTTAAATGCAAGATGTACATGCATAATAATCCCATTTTTATAAAACTCATGTACGTTACTGAAGAAATAATATTTGAGCAGCAATCTAAAGGATGCCCAGTAGTTAAACAGAAAAAAGGTGGAAGAAAACAATATGCCTGATGAGCAAAGGTCAAGGGAAAAAATGTTCCAAGAGGAGTCCAGGAAAATGTCAAAGCCAGATTATGAAGATCCTTCAGTATTGGGAAGCCATTGAAGAATTTTAAGCTAATGAGTAGTATCCAGTTTGAATTCTTAAAAGATCACTCTGGTAGCATGAGACCAGTTGGGAGGGGATATTCAAAATATTAAGCAAGAGATCATATTAGCTTGGATGAGGGTGAAGAAAAAGGAGATGGGGGGAGATGGACAGATTCCAGAGATATTTAGAAGTTCCCATTGGCAAGGTTTAATGGTAGATTCAGCAGAGGAAGTTAAGATGAAGTAGAGCTCCTAGGTGTGTAACTGGACAACTGGAGTGGGTGGTAGTGGATTTCACTAAACCAGGGAATATTAGGGGAAAGTCAGGCTTCAAGGGTAAGATCATGAGTATTGGCTAAACCACAATGAGTGTTGAGGTGCCTGTGCAACCTCCCATTGGAGGTTACAAACTGTCCGTTGTATACATGTTCTGGAGCTCAGGAGAGATTTCTGAACCAGGGATCAACATTTGGGAATCTTTGACACACAGGTGGCAACTGAAGACCCAGCTATGATAGATAGCATCTAGAGAAAGAATGTAGAGTGAGAAGAGAAAGAAGAACAGAACCAAACCTTGAGGGACCTCAATGTTCAATGGGCAGGTAAAGAAGGAATGACACTTTAAAGGAGGCTGGCAAGCACTACTAGCCAAGGATATGAAATAAAAATCAAGAAGGAAGAGATACACAAATGTTTCAAAGAGATACCGGTCCACATTTATGGGAGATCAACCACGATGGGATTTGAAGAATGTTCATTGTAGTCAGTGACATGGAGGTTGTAAGCAACTTAGAGTCATTTCAATGAAGTGATGGGGATTAAATGCATACTGAAATGGGCTGAGGAGAGAGTAAATGATGAGAAGAAAGTAGGTATGGCTTAGCTATAAAAGGGTGAAAGAGACTGGACATGAGCTAAAAGATAAGGTATAATTGAAAGAAGATGATTTTAAGATGAATGAGACTTTATGGTAGTGAAATGCTGAATAAAAAAACCAGTGGAGAAGTGAATCATAAAGACAGAGCAGAGAGATTATATTCAGAAATGTTCTGAAAAGCAAGAATGAATGGAAACCAAACACAAGAGAAGGAGGTGACTTTAGATAGGAGGAAGAACAACTTAGCTAACAGGAGGTTGAAAGAAAGAATGGATGTAGATACACGTAGGTTTGGAGGTTTGATTTTTAAAAGTTGGGGTAAAAGCAAAAAAAAAAGTAAAGTTGGGGTGTGCATGTGTGTCTGTAGGCAGAGAAATGCCTTTAAAATGGCTTCTATTTTCTTTAGGAATAGAAGTGAGTTCATTTGCTGATCCAGCAAATGGAAATGATAATAGATTTGGATTCTTACGTGACAGAATTTTTTTATGAGTACATGAGCTTGTATTCTCACAGTCTTAGCAACAAAGTGAAACATTAAGTCAACCAGTTTTCTAAATATTAGATACGGCTTTTTGTTTTTGTTTTGTTTTGTTTTGTTTTTTTGAGACAGAGTCTTGCTCTGTCACCCAGGCTAGAGTGCAGTGGTGTGATGTCAGCTCACAGCAACAAACAATTCTCCTGCCTCAGCCTCCTGAGTAGCTAGCTGGGATTACAGGCCCCTGCCACCACTCCTGGCTAATTTTTGTATTTTTTTTTTTAATAGAGACAGAGTTTCACTATGTTGGCCAAGCTGATCTCGAACTCCTGACGTAAAGTGATCTGCCTGCCTCAACCTCCCAAAGTGCTGGGATTACTGGTGTGAGCCACCACATGTGACCTAGGTAAGTTCTTAATGGCTTTCTTTACTTAATTTAATCATTTTGGCTTTGGTCTGGGTGATGTTTGCTTTTTGTTTACTAAAATAATCTAGTTTATCCACATGGACACAAACTCAAATAACATTTTCAGAAGCAGTGGGCTTAAGCATGTTACCAATACTTCTTTCTTTCCTGACTACTGTATTCAGGATACAGCTTCTTGGATCTTGTTGAGAGTTTCAGTAATGCCAAGCTACATTTCAGCTATTACTAGAACATTTCGCTGTCAATGTAATTTCAGTAATAACTTGGATTCTAACCATTTCAAGGAGGCAGCCTCTCAAAAATATTCTGGTGCTTTTCCAACAGTTTCGAAAGCTAAGTGTGGCCAAAATGTTGCAGGTAGCCTAGAAGTTAATGTTCAAGTTTACACAAATCTCCCAAATTCCAAACTTATCATCACTTCATCTAATATTTCCTGGGGCTTACTGATTTCCTTCATATCTCCCTAATCAATG
Source organism: Nomascus leucogenys (assembly GCF_006542625.1). Classification (NCBI taxonomy): domain Eukaryota; kingdom Metazoa; phylum Chordata; class Mammalia; order Primates; family Hylobatidae; genus Nomascus; species Nomascus leucogenys. Next base: position 23,354,710 of record NC_044384.1, on the reverse strand, counting down.
TTTTCTTGTTCCTATTTGTGCCATATCAAACACACTTTAACTTACGGGTTTTTTTGGCTCTGGCCTCTGAAATTATGTTTATTTTTAAGTTGTTCTTTGATTCTGAAGACTTATTAAGGCATTAATGAAGAGAGTAACTTGATGGATGTCAAAGGAGTTTCCAGTGAAGAGTTGCCAAGGATGGGCTTGATTACAGGGGCCTGTCTATGAAAATAACAGAGAAAGGTTGAGCTCTGTAATTAAATCTCTAGGTGCCTAAGCTCATAAGGACCTCCAAAACACATAAGTTGAACCCAATATAGGTGATTATTCCAGGCTATCAGCAAGAAAAGCAAAATGCATAATCATAACTCATAATTTAGGAGATTTAATTTTAAAAACAAATGTTGAAAGACTTTCTCCAGCTATGAGTGGTTTGTTACCTGAAAAATGAAAGCAGTTGTGTCCACACTCCAGAAAATGTTCCTTCTCCACTTCACTTTAGAATGACACACCGTTTTTTTCTTTTTCCTATTCCTCTCTTTGATTCAAATCACTCTTTTCCAGAAGCATTGGACCAGCTTTTTTAAGAGGGTCATCTATTCTTTCTCACTCCATCAAATTTATCACCACATCATCATGACTGCCCTGCCACTCCTGTTATCATCCTTCTGATATGATTAATACCATCTCAAATAAGATGTGTGGTCTGCAGGACAATATGCCAGGTAAAAGCTGCACACAGAAGGAACATGTGGGAAAGGAACTTCCCAGGAACCTGTCAAGACAAGAAGCGTGTTGTTCAGGAGCAACTGGAGCCAAGAATCCAAATTAGCAAGAAAAGACTGGATCATGCATGTGGTTGAATAGGCAAGGGAGGAGCATAATGATAAGAAGTAATGATCTCTCAGTAGGGAAGCCAAGAGTGGGTGAGGTTAAGTAGAAGGATGAATGAAGATCGTGCATGGACGCACATTCTCCATTGCCATTCTCACGAGACATAGCATGCACAGAAGGAATATTTCATCAATGAGAATGATGCTTTTATTTATTCCCACACAAAGCTTAGTTTGACATTAAAATATAAATGTATAAATGGCATAAAGGGAGACCATAAACTAAATTCCATTTATTTCCTCCCTGAAAATTATCTCTGTACTTTAAACACTTATTTTTAAAGAACTTGACTAGTATGCATCAAGATGGAACACAGGCCATGAAATTTACTCCTATGCCCCATTGTAGTATTGTTTATTGGATACCTCCCATAGATATGTGAAATGATCCCATGTTTAGTTAGAATAACTCTTTTTAGGGCTGGGTGCAGTGGCTCATGCCTGTAATCCTGGCACTTTGGGAGGCCGAGGCAGGCAGATCACTTAAGGCCAGGAGTTCAAGACCATCCTGGCCAACATGGTGAAACCCCATCTCTACTAAATATACAAAAATTAGCCAGGTATGGTGGTGTGCACCTGTAATCCCAGCTACTCAGGAGGCTGAGGCACAAGAATCTCTTGAACCCGGGAGATGGAGATTGCAGTGAGCTGAGATCACACCACTGAACTCCAGCTTGGATGACAGAGTGAGAGACTCTGTCAAAAAAAAAAAGAGAGAGAGAGAGAGTATAATAGTAACTCTTTTTAGGTATAACATTATGTGGTACCCAGACCACATGAAACTCATGATACAAAAGATTGTGACATTTGTTCTTTTTTTTTCGAAATGGATTTTTGCTCTTGTTGCCCAGGCTGGAGTGCAATGGTATGATCTCGGCTCACCACAACCTCTGCTTCCCTGGTTCAAGCGATTCTCCTGCCTCAGCCTCCCAAGTAGCTGGGATTACAGGCATGCACCACCATGCCTGGCTAATTTTGTATTTTTTGTAGAGATGGGGTTTCTCCATGTTGGTCAAGCTGGTCTCGAACTCCCAACCTCAGGTGATCCGCCCACCTCAGCCTCCCAAAGTGCTGGGATTACAGGCATGAGCCACCACGCTCGGCCCATTTGTTCTTTTTGTAGTCTTGATTTTAGATTGCATATAGAAGAGAGACCAAACTGCACAGAAAAGGGCCTTTCACAAAAGAAAGAAAATCTGTCACTTGTCATTTCTTTGGCTCAATGTCCCTTCTCCTCAAAGCATTCTCCCTTCCTCTAACTACCTCTTTCCAGAACAAACCAATTTTCCCTCTATCTCCTACTCCTGGTACCCAGCTCAACTTTCCAAATCCTAGACACGTTATCTAAGTTATGAAAGTTGATGTTCATCCCCAAGAAGCTTCATTAGCCCATGCTCCCAAAAAATGGGGATCTCTGCAGGGAGGAAGGCAGCTAAGCAACATTGAAAGGCAGCATGCACCCAAAGGAAAAGCACAGACCTCTGAACAGGAGACCAGCATGAAACATATGGATCAAGGAAAGCCTCAGGGAGTACTGGGCCTAGATTGATGAAGAGATTGGAACCAGGAGGACTCACTCAGATGGGCAAATGAAAAAGGAGGCTACACTGGGGCAGAGAGGAAGTAGAAATGCACAAAGATGCAGGAATAAGCATAGACTCTCTCCAGTCTGATTAATATGTCCAAAAGTAATAACAATTAGGTAGGTAGTCCCAATCCCATAGGTACCTTGTGCCAAGGGCAAAACCTTAGAGGGCAACTGATGTCAGAACCAGAAGAGACAGGGATGGTCCCTGAGCCAAGAAGGTCAGACAAGATAATTATTTAACATGAGAATTGAAGCTAGTCAGGTAGCCAAGAGGTTAGGAACAAACTCTGGAATGGGTCAATGGTTTTACATGCTAAGACTAAACTGGGGTACAGGTGATAGTTGATCTTATGCTTCCACTTGGCTGGGTCACAGAGTGCCCAAATTAAACATTATTTCTGGGTGTGTCTGTGAGGGTGTTTCAGGATGGGATTAGCATTTAAATTGGCAGATTCAATAAAGCAGATGGCACTCCTCAACATAATAATAATAACAGACTTGAGTGTTCTCTCCAGCCCCTTGCTCCTTTATTTTCTGGTCCGGAATCTTTTTTAGTGGATAGTTCTTTAACAGCACTAAGGTAGATTTAGAAACAAAACAAAGCTAAATTTAAAAAACAAAAACACCTTTCAAACTTTGACCAGAGAACCAAGAAAAATAAGTATTTCAGAGACAAGCTGGTAGGAAAAGAAGGCTAGGCCGCTTTATATAACTAATGCTGACTTCAGAATGATGTGGAAAGACAGGGTTTGTTAAGAATCCAGAGACTTCATTAGGGTCTATACTGTAATTTTGTCTAATTAGGCCCCAATAATTAGTGTTGTTCAGTATAGTAGAGAAGCAATAGGACAAAATGCTGGTGTGCAAAGCCCCATGAAAGTAATACATTTTCTCCTAGTAATGATAATGTTCCTTTTTATTATTAAAGATACAATTAAAAGGATTTGTGTTTTTCCCTTTTGCATGAGGAAAAAATAAACATTATATTTGATATTCTGATTTTCCATATATAGTGACACTGGAAATGTAATTAGCTATACTTTTTAACGAATGATATTAAATGACTGCAGTGACAACTTAAAGATGCTAAAACAGAATATGGACTCATTATTTGAGTGGAAATACAGTACTAGTATTCTGTTAACCTAACTTGCTGAACATATATCTACCATTTTTTTTAAAGGTCAGGCATACACTGCTTAAAAGTAATATTTGCCTCCTATGAAATGACTGCTGGCAAAAACGCTAGGAATGGAGTGATTCTTAGTGATTTAAAAGAAAAGAGGGTGAGAGGGAGGAAAGGATAGGGAGAGCAGAATGCCTTTTCTGGATGACTCTTTATGTTCATATTTACTCATTAAAGTCTAATAGCCAAAATCAACAGCATTCAGTAACTGGTGGAGATTGACTATGGTTTTGATCACAACAATCATGACAAATATAACTTTCTTTCTAATCCTCAAGAGGTATATTAACAGGAAATATCATCATCTCCAATTTGCAGACAAGGGAAAGCGGAGGAAGTTTAAAATTTTGATAACAATTCTCTTTTTTTTTTTTTTTTTTTTTTTTTTTTTTTTTTTTGAGACGGAGTCTCGCTCTGTCGCCCAGGCTGGAGTGCAGTGGCGCGATCACGGCTCACTGCAAGCTCCGCCTCCCGGGTTCACGCCATTCTCCTGCCTCAGCCTCTCCAAGTAGCTGGGACTACAGGCGCCCGCCACCACGCCCGGCTAATTTTTTGTATTTTTAGTAGAGACAGGGTTTCACCGTGGTCTCGATCTCCTGACCTCGTGATCCGCCCGCCTCGGCCTCCCAAAGTGCTGGGATTACAAGCGTGAGCCACCACGCCCGGCCACAATTCTCTCTTTTTAAAATTATTTTATTTTTTAAAAAACATTCTGGGGTACATGTGCAGAATGTGCAGGTTTGTTACACACTTAAACATGTACCATGGTGGTTTACTGCACCTAATGACCCATCACCTAGGTATGAAGCCCAGCATACATTAACTCTTTTCCCTAATTCTCTCCCACCACCCCCCGACCCTGCCCTCCCACTACAGGCCCCAGGGAGTGTTGTTCCCCTCCCTGTGTCCATGTGTTCTCATTGCTCAGCTCCCACTTATAAGTGAGAACGTGCAGTGTTTGGTTTTCTGTTTCTGCGTTAGTTTGCTGAGGATAATGGCTTCCAGGTTCACCCATGTTCCTACAAAGGACATGATCTCATTCCTTTTTATGGCTGCATAGTATTCCATGGTGTATATGTACCACATTTTCTTTATCCAGTCTATCATTGTTGGGCATTTAGGTTGATTCCATGCCTTTGCTATTGTGAGTAGTGCTGCAATAAACATATGCATGCATGTATCTTTGCAATTCTCTTTTTGTCTAAGATATTATTTGTGCTGAAGGAAGAAATACATAACAACAACAAAACTTGAAAGATGTCCAATACTATCACTTTAAGATCTGGGAATTACCTTTGTAAAATAAATACTCCCTCCTGACTGCCTTTCCCCCTTTTGGCTCACTATGCATCATGGTTATATGGTGCACATTCTAATTATATTTCAGTATCAGTCTAACAGGAGGTCGTAGGTATCACTTGATTTTCCACATGCTGGTTGCAATATCCCCATAAATTGTCACGTTTTCAGAGTTAACAAAATGAGCATAAACCTGTTGCAAGTGAAGAGCCAGAACCTCCTACTGAAGGGATTTTAAGGCTCTAGCACAATTCGTGTGATTCCATATGAAGCGTGAGTAGCCTAGCCCTGTTAACGAGCTTCCCACTCAGAAAAAGGGCCACTGTTTGAGCAGTATTGGAGAGGAGGATGGAGCATGAGCTAATGGCAGCAGACAGAGTCCAGAGAAAGGACAGTGCTGCTAACACCTGCACTCCTGGGAATGTCGATGTCAGGCTGCTGTAAAAGCCGACTATCATGAAAATACTGCCCCACATGTAGGAAAAGGCTCAATCAATATAAACACTCATGTTTACTCTTAGCAAATATTTTTTTTCCTAATTGCATGGAGAACATTTCCATAGCCACATCTTTTTACCTTTGTAACAAATAAGAGTCAGAAAACTTACTTTGCCAGTGCCACTTTGAGGATGCCTCTCCAGCCATCAGGAATGCTTGAATGACACAGTGCTTCTACCTTGGGTGTCTTCAGAACATCCCTGTGGAGCAAGCAGGATGCGGTATTATCATCCCCAGAATACAGATATGGAAACTTCAGCTCAAACTCAGCATCACATAGGGAGTCATCAGTTATCAAAGCACTAAGCAATACTTTCTGACTATAAGCCTAGATTTCTGAGTCACAACCAGAATAATAAACTACATCTAAAAATGAATGACAATTATATAGAACAAACTCTTCTGGTTGAACAGGTAGGTGAAGGATATTGAAACATTACAGCTGGCCTGCTCTCACCTGCTGTACCTGCCCCTTACTACTTCTGGGGAAGCCAAAGGCTTTAAGGGACCAAGATTTGATGTCTCTGACTCTCTCTCTCTATGCATTAGCCACTAGAGTTTATGGCCTACTTCTAGAATAGGTAGAAGACCTGCTAAACTCATTCTTAGCTTTATTTCTTCTTACTATTTTGTCTGTATCTCATTTTTTGTAACTGTTACTTTATAATTTTATATTTTGTAAGGCATCTCAACTTATTTCTGATACACGGCATAGAAAAGGTAGATATATGGGTGGATCACTACAAAACTAGTTCTAGAGCTATAATATTAATTGGCAAACAAGGTACACATGCACTTGTGAAAAAAACTCAATAATCAACAGCTACATATAAAACCAGTAGAAACTTTCCAGAGTGTACCACCATTCCTTCATAGTAGAGGCATGCTTGGACTCTGCGCAGGGCAGAGCCACTGCAATCCATAGTACAAACCACACCTGCATAAATGTAAGTGGAACATAGAAAAAAAGTGTTGAAAGATTTCCTCTTAATAATTATTGCTAAAAAGTTAAAATCTTCACACTGCTATATGGAGTATTATGGTTGAAAACTTTCAAACTGGGAAATTAGTCTACGTGATGATAAAAGTCAGCTCTCAAATGTGTGTTCTAATAGAAGGAGGTAGTGAAATGATAACAGAGCAGTAGTGGATATTCCTACTCATTTCAGTTTCTTCTCATAGATCATTATTTCTCAGGAAATTTCTGACCTCAATAAATTTCCTTTATCTTCATATTAACATTGTTCTCCACTGATTTTATTTGTCTAATGCTATTATGGTTGCCTATCCTGTTAGTTTGCTGTGATCTTGGCATCAAAACTTCCCCAGACCTGCTTGCTGATGACTATATAAAGTTCAGGACCAATAGTTTTCAATGGTTCTTACATGAGTGAATAGAAATGTCGATTAAAGACTGGTAATGAAATGCCACACTTTCCTGTGGATCTCAAAGCAATTTACCAAGTATTGTTATACGATCTTATGATGTTGAGGGCAAGTGATTGTGTCCGCATTTGCTCATGGAGCTGCAAAACCCAGGGCCCATTTCTCTCATTGCATTATGCCCCACCGAGCTAACGATAAGCCTGGGAACTCTTCAGAAGCGAGTGGGGAAGCTAGTGGAAACGTTGCACTGTGGGGGGTTAGAGGTTAAGCCTGCCGCTCAGTTGTCCCACCAGGAATCACACAGCAGATTGGTTACTTCCAGAGATTAGCTCCTTCAGGTTGAACTATTGGGTATCCTTTTAGGTTCAACCAGAGGTTCACATTGTGGAGCTGTTGACTCAGATCCCCATTCAGAGACTGGACTCTACTGCCTGCTGAGTGGAGATCCAGGAGACGCAGGGTGGATTTTCCCCACTGACTCGGGAAAACAAAGACTTACATTCTGCCTGCTTTGCCTGCTTCTCCCAATGACTAAGGCAAAACCTTCCCTTTCACTTTCCACATACACCTTTTCAGTTGCCTTTCTGTTTAATAAACATTTACTAGGTCATGCCTTTCTGGGTATAAAAGCAACTACCAGCGTAGGAATGTTTGAAAATACAGAAAAAGCAAAAAGACAGGATCATTTAAATCATGCAAAGTTTCACTTCCCAGAATTAAGCAGTTATCATTCTTTAAATATTTCCTTCTAGTCTTTTTTCTATACAGTTACACATAACACACATATAATGAGGCCAAACTGAATGTACTATATATAATGTTTCAGCTTTTTGCCTTTACAAATACATCATGAATAGTTTTGCAGGTAAATAAATGTTCTTCACAACATGATTTCTAAAGGTTTCACAGTAGTCCATGTCAAGTCATTTTTTAATTTATTAAATCATTTTACCAATGAAGTTTTCTCAATTCCAAGTTTTTGCTATTTAAAAAAAATACTGTATGAATATGGTTGTATGAAAGTTGTTATATGCATGTATCTCTGATCATTTGCTTATGATCCCATGAAATTGATTGCCTAAAGGCCACGAACATTTTAAAGGTCTTGGTACATGTCCTTTAGTTGCACACCCCCTCCAAAAAACAACCAAGTTATACACTGATCAGCAAGCATTAGTGTTCCCAAAATATTCTTTTGTAATTTTTTTCCCCACTGAAGTTTGCTTTCAAGGTTCATTTTTCACAGGATTTTTTCTGGATAGAAATATTGTGGGGGTAGGGGAAGTGGTGTGCGATATTTTGAACACAGCATAATTTCCACTAAGGCCCCAAACCCTCTATGGCCCTCAGTGTTGGGAATAGGAGGGGTGGGGAAGCAAACCCATACTTTCTTTTCCCTCCCAAACAAAAAGAGCTCCAAACCCAGATCTTGCCCCATGATCTCCTACATTCACAAACCTACATTCCTACTAAATACTGACTGGTTTTTCTGCCTGTAAAGAATCAAGTCAGATGAATAATCTCTGCACAACTAACTTGAAATATTTTTCCTCTGCTAATAAAGAGGACAGCTTTCTTATTTTTCAACCTGTGTAAATGACAAAGTTTCTATTTTTCTCAAACTGTCAAGAAAAGGATTCATTATTCCTTGCACATATACTTCTACATTTTGCTGTGAAAGTCAATATTTATTGCACTTTTTTCTGCATTTCTTAATGGAACATGTGTGTGATTACTGAATAAACATGAATGTATTCAGTTTTGCAACACTTCTACTCCCGTAATTTGTTAGGATTTTTTCAGTCTTCTAACTCAAAACAGATTTATTTTTCTAATAAGATTTTGCAAGTTCTTCATCCATAGTATCCACTAGATTTATTTCATTTTCAAAATAGAAACTGCTACACCTGGGCAGCAATTTTTTGATCACCCCAAATGGTTTATAATGGTTTCTAGCATAGAGCAGCGGCATGCATACTCACCAGATGTACTTCAGTTCATGCATTACATTTTGGTTCACATTTTTTGGTCTGCTTATTTCATCTCAGTCTCCCTGACCACATTCCTAGGCTTTATTTCATCCGCATTTGCACATCGTGCAAGAGAGTATTTCAGCTGCATAAAGCATCCTTTCAAAGATTCCACATGGAGACAGAAAATCTAATAAATTTCTGTTGAGTCACTTTATTATTATTAATATGATTATATTTATTGAAGTATTTTACTCATTATTTATTATTACCAGATGATTATTTATCAATATTAAAATATATGTGAAAATTATTTAATGATTTTTATTATTGTTTTTATAACAACTTTATTGAGATATAATTCACATACCATAAAATCCACCCATTTAAAGTATACATTTCAGTGACTTTTTAAAAATTTTATTTTTCAGTTCAAGGGTATAAGTGTAGGTTTGTTACATAGGTAAACTTGTGTCATGGGGGTTTGGTGTACAAATTATTTCATCACCCACGTATTAAGCCTAGTACCATTGGTTATTTTTCCTGATCTTCTCCCTCCCCCAACCCTCCACCCTCCAAAAGGCCCCAGTGTGTGTTTTTCCCTTCTATGTGTCCATGTATTCTCATCATTTAGCTCCCACTTATAAGTGAGAACATGTGCTATTTGGTTTTCTGTTCCTGTGTTACTTTGCTAAGGATAATAGTCTCCAGCTCCATTCATGTCCCTGCAAAGGACATAATCTCATTCTTTTTTACGGCTGCATAGTATTCCATGGTATATATGTACCACATTTTCTTTACCTAGTCTATCATTAATGAGCATTTAGGTTGATTCCATGTCCTTGCTATTGTGAATAGTGCTGCAATGAATATACATGTACATGGGTCTATGTAACAGAATGATTTATATTCCTTTGGGTATGTACCTAATAATGGGAATGGTGGGTTGAATGGTATTTCTGTCTTTTGGTCTTTGAGGAATCACCACAGTGTCTTCCATAATGGCTGAACTAATTTACACTCCCACCAACAGTGTAAAAGCATCCCCTTTTCTCCACAACCTTGCCAGCATTTTTTATTTTTTGGCATTTTAATAATTGCCCTTCTGACTGGTGTGAGATGGTATCTCATGGTGGTTTTGACTTGTGGCAGAGAAATGCAAATTAAAACCACCATGAGATACCATCTAACAGAGCTTTTTTTCATATGATTTTTGGCCACATGTATGTCTTCTTTTGAAAAGTGTCTGTTCATGTCCTTTGCCCTTATTTATTGATGCATTCCTGTAATATTTTTAGCTTTACAGAGCCTTTAGGTAGTATTCTCTTCTAAAGAATCCTGGTAGTATTTCTCAATCATTTTCTTTTCGTTAATTCCATGGCCCAATAATTAGAAATTCAGAAACCATGAAGGAAAAATTTCAGTTTCGAATTTAAAAGATGCTATAATGGTTAGACTAGAATATGTAGACTACCTTTTTTTTTCTACTGCGCTCAAAATATTTCATAAATCATCAACAAGATTTTCCTCAACACTTGATAGCATAACTAATCTCAACAAAAATAAAAAATTAAATACAAAATGTGCATTTATTTTGATTTACAATTCACACCATTGTAACTACTGTATTAGTAGTTTCTATTTGGTCTTGTTTGGGGGTTTGCTTGGTTTGGGTCAAATGGCCAATAGTTTCTGTGGGATCAACCAATAGACAATAGAACAGATCTAATGTACTCATTAAGAAGACCACAACTTCAAACCAAACCAGTTGAAAAATGTTTCAACTTCTATAGTTTTCCTCCCTGTTGACAAGGAATTTAGTTATTTTTTTAAAATGTATAGAGAGAGCTAATTTATTTAACTTTGAAAAATGTCCCAAGTCTACAAGAAGATTTTACTGGCCCAGGAATACCCCCTAGACCTTCCTATATCTCATCATAGCATAATGAATTCACAGAAATAAATGCAGGCATTTGCACTACGCAAGTCTTTGAAAGTTTACAACTTAGTCAAAGTTAATATTTTCATTTTTATTCTTTTTTCCTCAACAAAACGATGATGCTTTTAGGCTTAGAATATTAGGCTGGGGATTAAACAATCTTTTTCATAGATATTTCAATATTCACGGAGTTTTAAGTATCATTAGTAATTTACCCCCACCCCTCCCAAAAAAAACCCCACACAGACTTTTACAAAAGAAAATAAGTCAACTCACATTATCTACTCCTCTAGGCTAAGTACATGTCTAAATACATTATTGCCAACCATGACCTTTTCCCTGAGGTCAGAAAAGCAACTCACATAATAGCCATTATCTAGACATCACCACTTGGATGATCAGTAAGCAACTCAAACTTAATAATCTACCTAAAAAATACTCTTGATGTACCCTTTAAATCAGTCAATCTTTCTTCCAGCCTTTCCTGTCCCAGCAAATGACAAATCACCTGCTCAGACTAAGACCCTACAGGCCATCTTTTGTTGTTCTTTCCCTTTACCCAACATCCAATTCAACACCAAGTCCTATGGGCACTAACTTCAAATATATGCCAAGGTAGTCACCTTCTCTCCATATCCAGCAGTGCCACCATGTCCAAGCCACCATCATCTTTCACCTTTTGAAATTCAAGAGCCTCTCCATGGATCTCTCTGTTTCTACCCTTAATATACCACAGTCAGTTCACTGCAGAGAAAAGTGCAAGCCAGAATGTGCTACTTCCCTGTCTAACCCCACACTGGCTTCCCATTACACTCAGAATAGAACCCAAGCTCTACCATGGCCTGCAAGGCCCCACATGAACAGGCCGTGCTCCCTCTATAACCGCGTCTCATACCATTTGTCCCCTCACTTTCTGTGCTCTGGACTTCCTGGTCTTTTGTTCCTCAAACATGCCAAACACGTTCCTCTCTTGGAGGTTGTTCTTTCCGACTTCTTGGCATCAAAATCTCTCCCCACTTACCTTTGCATGACTGACAGCTTCTCCTTAGTTAAGAAGACAGAATAGGGGTAGTCAAGGCCCATTCTGACCTTAGGTCGCAACACAAATATCATATCCTCAGAGAGGTCAACCTTGACCACCCCCATTATGTCTCTCTCACCTCACTCTGCTTTATTTCCTTCCCAGCAATTATTTATCTTTCAAATTATCTTCCCAAGTTACTTGTCTGTTTTTTATTTTTAATGGCCTAGCTCCCCAACTAGAATACGAGCCCCATTGCAGAAGAGAACTTTTCTCTCTCATTCACCACTATAACCACAATGTCAATGTTTACATGGAAGGTATTCACTAAATACCCATTGAATAAATTAATTTTTTCATCAATCAGAAAGTCAAACTCATTGGCATGTCATTGAAGGCCCCTCACAATCCTGCCCCAACATACATTTGTAGCCTGTCTCCCAATATGCTACATAAAAGCCATATCAGACTAGTCACTGTTTCTTAAATATACAATGAAATTTCACAACCCAATGTCTTTGATCAGGCCCTTAATTCACTCTCAAATGTCCTTTCTTACCCTTCCCCAATGCCCCCATGCCTCAATTCCACTGGAATAAATTCTACTCAGTCTTCAAGGCCCAGCTCAAATGTTCTTTTGTCCACTGAGCCATTGCAGTTTTCTCCTAAGGATCCAAGGCACCCTTTTCTTTCCATTGGGTAGAAGGTCCCTAATGCAGCCCTCTTTTCATAATTAGCTGTGTCTATCTCAACTGGGATAGTTTTTTCCCCTTGTGGATATGAATGTTGTGATATATAAATGTGATTAAAAATATATATATTTAGCTCCCTCTATAGATACATAGATGGAGATATACATATATGGAGCTAGTTTTTCTTTTTGCTTCTCTTTGAAAAAAAATTTTTGCTTCCCCAGCATATGCTATGTTGTTTGAAAGCAGAAACTTAGTCATTCACACATCCTTTGTAATACACAGTCTAGTCCACAGTAAGGGGTCAATAAATATTTTTTTGGATTGAACTGAATTGAACTAAACCAGACTATGAGAAAAATGACCCAGAAATTAAACTCGATGTCACCAATCAGGAGTATTCAATTCTCAATTGATTGTGAAACATATAGCTCTCTAATTTAATGGGGTGGAGGTGGCTTTTCTGTGGGCCGAGAAACCTTCTGAGTTTGTTCTGCCTATTGCAAAGAGAGACATGGTCAGCAATCATTGACCTTGTGTTATCTGTATCTCTGTCTTAAATTTCCAGATACTTGGTTAGCCTTTATCCCTATGTTTGGAAGAAGCTAAGTTGCCTCTCACACATGTTTTTCCTTCAGAGTGCTGATATTGGGCTGTATCCTATATGTTAACAAAATACCAGATTTCTCAGGTCATTGATTTAATGCAGCTGTGGTTGGTTGAGTTTCAGGAAAGTCACCACTTGTCTTCTGTCTATATCACTTCCCTAGTGACATTAGGGCTTTTCTTTGCTAGAGAGTCAGAGATTTTATCCTCAGATCCAGAACATTCCCCCTACTTCTTGTTAACCAGCATGAAAATGGGGAATTGCATGGGGCAAGTTATCCTGTAAACATTCAGAAAAGACTCCATAGCAACTTGGTAGGGAGCCTAGGAGGAAATAGGCTTCACTAGTTTCTTCTTGAATTAATCCACTCTCAATCCATCAGAGTCAGGGAACAATCTGTAGTGTAGCAGAGGGGGACATTGTATTCTTAGACAAGGCCAGCTAGAAGGAAGATGCACCTAGAGGACACAAAAGAATATTAAGTATGCCAGATGGTGAAGTGGTTCTATGCAGGCATTCCTGAAGCTCTAAAATACAGGGCCAAGGCCTAGCTGAAGCAAGGCCATGGTACAGCACAGCTGTGCAAAATGCAATGGGCTGGGGATAGCCCAACACCAGCTAGATTGTTGCCAGCAAACATCCCCTCCTCAGCTTTGATCCACAAGTCTCCAGCTACATAGAGGACATCTACTCCTGATATGCCCACACAGGGAAAGGTGAGTATATTATACTACCACTTGGTGGTAGTATCTGCCACGAATAGGGTATGAGATGCCTGAAACTGATCAAAGGCCTGCACCTCTTTTTCTTTCTTCATCCTTAACAACTTCCCTACTTTTCTGGTACCTCACAGCATCCCTCCTGATATGGTTTGGATGTGTCCCCACCCAAATCTCATCTTGAATTGTAACTCCCACAATTCCCATGAGCTGGGGGAGAGGCCCAGTGGGAAGTAATGGATCATGGGGGCGGGTCTTTCTCGTGTTGTTCTCACAATAGTGAATAAGTGTCATGAGATCTGACAGTTTTAAAAAGAGGAGTTCCCCTAAACAAACCCTCTCTCTTTGCCTGCCACCATCCATGTAAGACATGACTTGCTCCTCTTTGCCTTCTGCCATGACTGGGGGGACTCCCCAGCTATGTGGAAGTGTAAGTCCATTAAACCTCTTTTTTTTGCCCAGTCTCAGATATGTCTTTATCAGCAGTGTGAAATGGGCTAATGCACCTCCTCTTGCCGCCTCCTTCTCAAAGACAGAGAAGTCACTATTCTAAAGGAAAAACAAGTTTCAAGCAATGGACTAAGAGAAGAGTAGACCAAAAAAGCTTTAGTTCTGGATGGCTACTAAGGTTACAGCAGGAAAAAAAAAAAAAAAAAAGAAAAGGAAGACTGGTTCAGGACTAGCTGACAGCAACTTCTTCAACCAATTTGATTCGGTTCAGTTTCATTTAATTGTTCAGGTAAGAGGAGATGGGAAAGGGTAATAGAATGAATGGTTAGGTCATTGCTGTATTGGGTGATATGGCTCTAAAAGGTTTACTAAATGCAGTTAAGAAATAAAGACATAAACCATACGCAGATGTATACAAACTGTGCTGGTAAGGAAGAGCATGACATCAGAAGAGGGCAGTGCAATTCCTCAGAGCCCAAACGCGGCCTCTCCTAATGTGGTCTCCCCAGTCTGATCCTGACTTGGAGGTCAGTCAGGGTATACTCAGCTCCCCTGATTCCTTGGGAAGTACCAGTAGACCATGATATGTAAACAAAGACGATCATTTTAAATGTTGTCTGTAAATTAAGCCTTTGAAGGTCCTGTAGAGCTTGCCGCACAGATCAAAAAGGAGGCAGCATCTGACCCTTCTCCACTTCCCTTCACTGTAGATTCTGAAATGTGTTTCCATGACTTCATGATAACAAAAATACGTCTGATGTTGAGGAACTGACCTTACTTCAAACAAAACAAAGAAGCCCTATTGAAAAGATGTCCCTCCTGGGGCCCTTACAAGAAACTCCTCCCTTCCCAGAATCTAACAAAGTATCTCCCTCTCTGGACACATCCTCTCTTAAGATACCTTAGCTTACAGTGGTGGATAAAGAGGCTCTTCTCTCTGTGTGTGTGAGTGCTGTACCCACATGTGTGCCTACATGCACACGTGTGTGTTTCAGTGTATGCAGGAAAGTATTTGTGTCTCTTAAAGAACTACCTGCTGAGTTGCATGTTCTATAGAGAAGTAAAAGTAAACAAGGAATAATAAATAATAATAAAATGTATTGATATAAGACCTTACCATCCACCCCACAGAACTTTGAAAATACTTTAAAAGCATGTTTTTTCCAAGAACAATTTACAGGGTGGATATTCAACTAAAGACTTGTGTACTTAAGACACAAAATGTTACTGAGACAAATTCTAGTAATTACTTTACACCAGAAGTATTTAATATTATCTTCCCACTGTATAGAGTAAAAACTACTACGTTCCACTAAGTTTCATCAAAGTTCCTAAGAAATGTTAGGAAGAACAGCAGCATGATCCCCCAAGGCCTCAGGACTGCCTTTTCATTCAAGTATCTCCTAGAAATTTCCACTGAAGTAAAATGACTGCTTTGTCCCAGGAAGACAAAGTAGAGCCTTATAAATGAGCAAACCCTTATATACTTAAGCTCTGGCTAGATTATGTAACAAGAGATATTAGAAGACAAGCAAGACTTGTTGGGATTCTGAATCAAATGTAATGAAAGTGGCATAGTGTTTACCGCCAGGTTTAGTTCTCTTAAAACATCAAAATTATATATGGAGGAGGCAGGTGTGGGGAAGTGGGTCACATTCATTTGGATCCTGTAATTGCAATATTCAGGCCAAGAGAGTGATATGCACCTGCACTCTGGTTGGCTAGCTGCACCTGGAACTGGGTTCAATTCGGGGGGTGGAGGGGGGATCTATTTTGAGAAAGATAGCTGGAAAGTCTCCAGAGTCAGAAGCCAGAGTGGTGAATGCCTCAGGAATTATTTCATGGGGAGCACATTCGAGATAACTTGGACTGTAAATCTGGACAAGAAGAGAATGGAGGAGATTAAAAACCCAAATGTCTGAATGTTTTTCAAGTTGCATTTCTTTTTATTTATTTTTATTTATTTATTTATTTATTTAAGACAGAGTTTTGCTCTTGTCACCCAGGCTGGAGTGCAATGGCACGATCTGGGCTCTTTGCAACATCCACTTTCTGGGTTCAAGTGATTCTCCTGTCTCAGCCTCCCTAGTAGCTGGTATTACAGGCACATGCCCTCATGCCCAGCTAATTTTTGTATTTTTAGTAGAGATGGGGTTTCACCATGTTGGCCAGGCTGGTCTCAAACTCCTGACCTCAGGTGATCTGCCTGCCTCAGCCTCCCAAAGTGCTGGGATTACAGGCATCAGCCACTGTACCCAGCCCATGCTGCATTTCTTATATTTTCCAAAACAGGCTGTAAAGTCTCTACCTGTTCAGTTTCTTCTACTTCAAGTGCTCCTCCCCCTCCTCTTGCCTGTTGATCCCTCCAGATCCAGTTCAGCAACACCTTCTCCAGAGACCTTCCATGAGTCCTTTTTCATTTTCTTGCTCCCTGCCATGGGCAGAGGACTAGACATTCTCCCTCTTTGTACCTTGTTATTATCCATAAAAGCCCCTTCATATTGTAGCAGAACTTTGTATTCCAATGTTTGTCTCTCTTCTCTCCCCCATTAACTGCGGGCAAGAAGTGAATTCTACATTTCTTACATTAATTTTTTGATCACCCTTTACTGAATATTTGCTATGTCCTAAATAATGTGCTAAGGAGTAGGGATCCAAAGAGGAAAAAATATAGGCTCTTTCTCTGCAAAACGTAAAACAAGAAAAAGAGTTGCAAACATCAGAAATAAGACAAGGATGTCTTCCCTCACATCTTCTCTTCAATATTGTATTAGAGATTTCAACCAATGCAATAAGGCAAGAAAAAGAATAAAAGGAACCCAGATTGAAAAGGAAGATGTAAATTATATTTGTTTACTAATGACATGGTGGTCCATATAGAAAATCCAAGAGAATCTAAAACTAATGAATGAATTTAGTAAGACTGTATGGTAGATGATCTATACAAAATCAACTATCTCTACATATTAGGAACAATTCAAAATTGAAATGTAAAAATACCATCTCTCTAATAGCATCAAAAATATGAAACAGAGATAAATCTTTACAAAAATGTTAATGGCTTATACACTGAAAACTACAAAATATTGCTGAGAAAAATTTTAAAGATTTAAATAAAAGAAGAAATATTTGTGTTTATGGGGTGGAAAACTCAATATTGTAAGATATCAAATATGTCTAGGTTAATAGCTAGATTCAATAAAAAATTTGCCTCAATAAAAAATCACAGGAGGCTTATTTTTTAATAACAAATGACCAGCTGATTCTAAAATGGTTTTTTTTCATTATTATTATTTTTGTGATGGAGTCTGGCTATGTCATCCAGGCTGGAGTGCAATGGTGCGGTCTTTGCTCACTGCAACCTCCACTTCCCAGGTTCAAGCAATTCTCCTGCCTCAGCATCCCAAGTTGCTGGGATTACAGGTGCCCACCACCATGCCTGGCTAATTTTTGTATTTTTAGTAGAGACAAGATTTCACCATGTTGGCCAGGCTGGTCTCAAACTGACCTCAGGTGATCCACCTGCCTCGGCCTCCCAAAGTGCTGGGATTACAGGTGTGAGCCACTGCATCCAGCCTAAAATGTTACTTCTTTTCAAAGTTGTTTTGACTCTTCTCTATTCTTTGCGTGTACTCTGGTGGTTAGTCGCACCTGGAACTGTACATTCTTTGCATGCAAAAAATAGAGAATAGTCAAAACAACTTTGAAAAAGAATAACATGTTTAGAGGATGAATACTACCTGATTTCAAAACTACTTAATAGGTATTACAATCAAGACAGTGTGGTATTTATCTTAAAAAGAGGAATAGATAAATGGAACAGGATACAAATTACAGAAATAGACCCATACATATATGACCATATGTGATTTTCAATGAAGTGGCAAAGGCAATTCATTGGAGAAAGAATAGTCTTCTCAACAAATGCTATTGTAACCACTGGATATCTGTATGCAAAAAAAAAAAAGAACCTGATCAATACATTTTGCTACATATACAAATTATCTCAAAATGAATTATTGAACTAAATGTAAAACTTAAAACTATAAAACTAGATGAAAAATAGAAGAAAACCTTTGTGACTTTGGATTTGGCAAAGATTTCTTAGATGCAACATTAAATTCATGCTCCATAAAAGAAAAATTAATAATTATTCTTCAACAAAATTTAAAACTTCTGCTCTTTAGAAGACACTGTTAAGAGAATAAAAAGACAAACCACAGACTGAGAGAAAAAAGTTTGTAGTATATATCTCTAATAAAGGACCAGTATCTTGATTGTATAAGAAAGTATTAAAATGCAATAATAAGAAAACAAACATCCCAATCTTTTTAATGGTGAAAAGATTTGAACAGATACTTTATGCTAAAAAAGGTATATTATGACAAATGAACATTTAAAAAACTCTTCAATGTAATTAGTTTTAGAAAAATGCAAAGTAAAAACCACAATGAGATATAACAACATACTTACTAGAAACTAAAAAGACTACACCAAACGTTGGAAAGAATTTGGAGTGACTACAACACTGATGCCCTGCAAGTAAGAATGCAAGATACTAGCATTGCTTTGGAAAACACTGGCAGCTTTTCAACAAGTTAAACATACACCTACCATATGACCCAACCGTTACACTCCTAGGTATTTATTAAAGAGACATGAAAGTTTATGTCCATTCCAAGGCTTGAATCCTAATGTTCATAGAACTTTGTTTATTTTAGGCAAAAACTTGAAACAACCCAAATGCTCATAAATAAAGTATGCTATAGCCATACAATGTACTACTGCTCAGCAATAAAAAGGAATGAACTATTGATATGCTCTACAACGTGGATAAATCTCAAAATAATTAAAATGGTTCTTTTGAGAGAGGGATTTTTAAAGGCATGAGGAAGCTTTTGAAGGTGAAAAGTGTGTTCATTATCTTGATTGTGATGATGATTTCACAGATATTTACAAAATGTATTGAATATTGCACTTTAAACGTGTAGTTTATTTGTCAGTAATGCCTCAAAAAAAGCTATTTTAAAAAGCATAGTGACAGTAAAGTTTTTGTCTTTTTATTTTTTATTTTTTAGATTTTATTTTTAAATTTTTTTTAATTTTGTTTTTCCATAAGTTATTGGGGTACAGGTGGTATTTGTTACGTGAGTAAGTTCTTTAGTGGTGATTTGTGAGATTTTGGTGTGCACATCACCCAAGCAGTATACACTGCACCATATTTGTAGCCTTTTATCCCTCACCCCGCTTCCACTCTTCCCCACAGGCCCCCAAAGTGCACTGTATGGTTCTTATTCCTTTGCATCCTTATAGCTTAGTTCCCACATATTAGTGAGAACATACAATGTTTGGTTTTCCATTCCTGAGTTACTTCACTTAGAATAATAGTTTCCAATCTCATCCAGGTCACTGCAAATGCTGTTAATTCATTCCCTTGCATGGCTGAGTAGTATTCCATTGTGTGCATATAGATATATATCACAGTTGCTTTATCCACTCATTGATTGATGGGCATTTGGGTTGGTTCCAAGATTTTACAATTGTGAATTGTGCTGCTATAAACATCCATGTGCAAGTATCTTTTTCAAATGACTGCTTTTCTTCTGGGTAGATACCCAGTAGAAGGATTGCTAGATCAAACAGTAGTTCTACTTTTAGTTCTTTGAGGAATCGCCACACTACTTTCCATAGTGACTATACGAGTTTACATTCCTGTCAGCAGTGTAGAAGTGTTCCCTGATCACTGCATCCATGCCAATACCTACTGTTTTTTGATTTTTTGATTATGGCCATTCTTGCAGGAGTGAGGTGGTGTCGCATTGTGGTTTTGATTTGCATTTCTCTGATCGTTAGTGATGTTGAGCATTTTTTTTGTATGCTTGGTGGCCATTGTGTATCTTCTCTTGAGAACTGTCTATTCGTGTTGTTAGCCCACTTTTGATGGGATTTTTTTTCTTACCAATTTGTTTGAGTTCGTTGTAGATTCTGGATATTAGTCTTTTGTCAGATATGTAGATTGTGAAGATTTTCTCCCACTCTGTAGGTTGTCTGTTTACTCTGCTGGCTGTTCCTTTTGCCATGCAAAAGCTCTTTAGTTTAATTAGGTCCCAGATATTTATCTTTGTTTTTATTGCATTTGCTTTTGGGCTCTTGGTCATGAAATCCTTGCCTAAGCCAATGTCTAGAAGGGTTTTTCCAATGTTATCTTCTGGAATTTTTATAGTTTCAGGTCTTAGATTTAAGTCCTTAATCCATCTTGAGTTGATTTTTGTATAAGGTGAGAGATGAGGATCCAGTTTTATTCTCCTACATGTGACTAGCCAATTGTCCCAGCACAATTTGTTGAAAACAGTGACCTTTCCCCACTTTACGTTTTTGTTTGCTTTGTCGAAGATCAGTTAGCTGTAAGTATTTGGGTTTATTTCTGCATTCTCTATTCTGTTCCATTGGTCTCTGTGCCTATTTTTATACCAGTGCTATGCTGTTTTGGTGACTATGGCCTTATAGTTTGAAATCAGGTAGTGTGATGCCTCTAGATTTGTTCTTTTTGCTTAGTCTTGCTTTGGCTATGAGGGCTCTTTTTTGGTTCCATATGCATTTTATAATTGTTTTTTCTAACTCTGTGAAGAATGATGATGGTAATTTGATGGGGATTGCGTTGAATCTGCAGATTGCTTTTGGCAGTATGGTCATTTTCACAATATTGGTTCCACCCATCCATGACCATGGGATGTGTTTCCATTTGTTTGTGTTGTCTATGATTTCTTTCAGTAGTATTTTGTAGTTTTCCTTGTAGAAGTCTTTCGCCTCCTTGGTTAGGTATATTCATAATGTTTTTTTGTGTGTGGCTATTGTAAAAGGAGTTGAGTTCTTGATTTGATTCTCTGCTTGCTCGCTGTTGGTGTACAGAAGAGCTACTGACTTGTGTACATTAATCTCATACCCAGAAACTTTGCTGAATTCTTTTATCAGGTCTAGGAGCTTTCAGGAGGAGTCCTTAGGGTTTTCAAGGCAAATGATCGGATCATTTGACTTCCTCTTTACTGATTTGGATGCCCTTTCTTTCTTTCTCTTGTCTGATTGCTCCGGCTAGGATTTTCAGTATTATGTTGAAGAGGAGTAGTGAGAGTGGGCATCTTTGTCCTGTTCCAGTTCTCAGAGGGAATGCTTTCAACTTTTCCCCATTCAGTATTATGTTTGCTGTGGGTTTGTCATAGATGGCTTTTATTATGTTAAGTCATGTCCCTTGTATGCCAATTTTGCTGAAGGTTTTAATCATAAAGGAATGCTGGATTTTGTCAAATGCTTTTTCAGCATCTATTGAGATGTTCATGTGATTTTTGTTTTTAATTCTGTTTATGTAGTGTATCACATTTACTGACTTGTGTATGTTAAACTATCCCTGAATCACTGGTATGAAACCCACTTGATCATGGTGGATTATCTTTTTGATATGCTGTTGGATTCAGTTATCTAGTATTTTGTTAAGGATTTTAGCATCTATGTTCTTCAAGGATATCGGTCTGTAGTTTTCTTTTTAGGTTGCATCCTCTCCTGGTTTTGGTATTAGGGTGATGCTGGCTTCATAGAATGAATTAAGGATAGTTCCCTCTTTCTCTATCTTGTGGAATAGTATCAAAAGGATTGGTACCAATTCTTCTTTGAATGCCTGGTAGAATTCTGCTGTGATTCCATCTGGTCCTGGACTTCTTTTTGCTGGTAATTTTTAAACTACCATTTCAATCTCGCTGCTTGTTATTTGTCTGTTCAGGGTATCTAATTCTTCCTGGTTTAAGCTAAGAGGGCCGTATTTTTCCAGGAATTTATCCATCTCTTCTAGGTTTTCTAGTTTATGTGCGTAAAGATGTTCATAGTAGCCTTGAATCATGTTTAGTATTTCAGTGGTGTCAGTTGTAAAATCTCCTGTTTTGTTTCTTAGGAGGTTATTTGGATTTTCTCTCCTTTTCTTGGTTAATCTTGCTAATCATCTATCAATTTTATTTATCTTTTCGAAGAACCAGCTTTTTGTTTCATTTATCTTTTGATTTCGTTGCATTGGGCTTTGCCTTTCTCTGGTTCCTCCCTGATTAGCTTAATGACTAACCTCCTGAATTCAGAAATCAGGGATTTCTTCTTGGTTTGGATCCATTGCTGGTGAACTAGTGTGATTCTGGGGAACTGTGACGAGCCTTGTTTTGCCATATTACCAGGGTTGGTTTTCTGTTTCTTTCTCATTCGGGTAGGCTCTGTCAAAGGGAAGGTCTATGGTTGAAGGCTGTTGTTCAGATTTTTTGTCCCATGGGGTGTTCCCTTGATGTAGTACTCTCCCCCTTTTCCTGTGGATGTGGCTTCCTGTGAGCCGAACTGCAGTGATTGTTGTCTCTTTTCTCAGTCTAGCCACCCAGTGAGTCTACCTGGCACCAGGCTGGTACTGGGAGTTGTCTGCACAGAGTCCTGTGATGTGAACCATCTATGGGTCTCTCAGCCATGGATACCAGCGCTTGTTCCAGTGGAGGTGGTGGAGGATGCAACAGACTCTTTGAGGGTCCTTTGCTTTGGTGGTTTAATGCTCTATTTTTGTGCTGGTTGGCCTCCTGCCAGGAGGTGGTGCTTTCCAGAGTGCACCAGCTGTAGTAGTGTAGAGAGGGACTAGCGGTGGGCGGGGCCCTATAACTCCCAAGAGTATATGCCCTTTGTCTTCCGCTACCAGGGTGGATAGGGAAGGACCATCAGGTGGGGGCGGGGCTAGGCATGTCTGAGCTCAGACTCTCCTTGGGCGGTTCTTGCTGCAGCTGCTATAGGGGATGAGGTTGAGATTCCCATGTCACTGGAGCTGTGTACCTAGAAGGATTATGGCTGCCTCTGTTGAGTCTTGCAGGTTGTCAGGGAAGTAGGGGAAAGCTAGCTGTCACAGGTCTCACCCAGCTCCCATACAAACCAAAGGGCCAGTCACTCCCACCATGCCCCCACCAACAGCCCAGAGTCTGTTTCCAGGTGGAGGGCAAGACGGGCTTGAAAACTTGCCTGAGGCTTTCCGCCTCCCAACTGCGAAAGAAGTAGGCCTTAGTTCATCCCCGGCCTGTGAAGTCTGCAAGCCAGTTTCGCACCCTCCCCTGAGTTCTGGCCAGGAGGCTTCTCTCCCCATGCAAATTGTTACAAAGTTCAGCTAGAGATTTCCTTCTCCCTGTGGAGCTTCACCCCCTACTCCTCTGGCCACCCTCCTGTTGGATCCCTGTGGTGCCAGGCAGGAATGGGCTGCTTGGGGACCCAGCGAGCTCCCAGGGCCTCTCCACTGCTTCCTCTACCCCTGTATTTCACTCAGCTCTCTAACTTGACTCAGCTCCAGGTAAAGTTGTAATTTCTCCCACAAACAGACCTTCAGCTTCTCCAGTGGGGGTGTTCGGGAGAGGAGGGTCTCCCTTTCCCACTTCTGCAATTGGAGCACTCACAGTATTTGAAGTGTCTCTTGGGTCCTGCAGGAGCAGTCCACTTCCTTCGGAGGGTCTGCAGTTCCACTCAGGATTGCTGGTTGGTTCTTGCAGTTGATCTGGAGCTAAAATTCACAATGCAAGCCTCCACATGCTGCTCTGTCCAGAGCTGAAATCTAGTCCTGCTTCCCATCTGCCATGTTCTAACAGTAATTTTTAGAAGCTTAATTTTTAGTGTGCCTGGAAAATAGCAGAGGCCCAATATGTGTTGAAGCATGTGAGTAGTCTAATTAGATTAGTTCTCTGTTACTCCAAAGTACAGAACTAGACCAAAAGGCAGATTTCAGTTTAATGCATTCATTAGAGATGTCCAATAATGAAATGAACTTCTAAATTAGGAAAGATGTGTAGCAGAGTGATTAAAAGTGTGATTATAAAGAAAACTATAGTTCAAATTCTGGTTTTGCTTCTTATTGTGTGACCTAAGCAAGTCACTTGAATTCTCTAAGCCTCTGTTTTCTCATCTATAAAGCAGAGATAACAATAGCATCCATACCACAGAGATGTTATGAATCATAACAAGATAAACATGTAAAATATATTATTGAACTGACTGCTGCACTGCGTGGGAGGTTGAGCCAGTTGATTGCAAGTTGTTCATAAGGGTACTTGGGTAAATATGGTAATAATTGAGCATTTCATTCAGGGCATACAGACACTGAGAAGGCAATGGAGCCAAAGGGAGGCTCAGAAAAACTCAGGGCAAGCCTTGTTCTCATTGTTGCTTAACTCTCAATTTCCCTAAATACTATGGTTAATTTCACTGGATATTAATAATTACACCTGTCCCCTTTGACCACTTCAACATTTGTAGGCATCCTATGCTGCAAAGTCAGGCCCCCACTAAACCTCCACACCCTTCCTCTAAGGCATAGTGATAAAGTCAAAAAAGCTCAGTTACTTTGCCTGTAAATATTTTGAATTATACAATGTTTCTAATAGAGAAGCACATCCCAAATTCATTTTTGCAGAAACTCTTTCCCCAAAAAATACTATTTTATAATATTATAATTATAATTATAATAAAAGTTATATCATTATATAATTATAATATTATAATATTGCTATAAGGCACTAAGGGCAACAAACATCCCTAAAGGGGATTTTAAAGAGCTTGCCTTGACAACATTCTTTATGATGAATTTCTCTTTGGTGAGTTCCCAGTTATCAATGCTTATCTAAAAGCTTGATTCACGAAAATGAATTCAGCAACTATAGAACTGCCTCTTTGAAGGCTCTAATTGGCCATCCAAACTGTGTTCCTTAGTGTTTCCTCCATTTTATAGGCCAG
This sequence comes from Nomascus leucogenys, assembly GCF_006542625.1. NCBI lineage: Eukaryota > Metazoa > Chordata > Mammalia > Primates > Hylobatidae > Nomascus > Nomascus leucogenys. The sequence continues at coordinate 23,329,701 of NC_044384.1, read as the reverse complement.
GAAAAGGAATAATTTTCTTGCTCAAGGCCATGCAGAAGGAGAGCGCTAGAGGAGTCAAAGGAACTCAAGAGTTCCCGATTGCAGATCCCAAGTATGATTTCCTGTGGCCCAGTGGTTCTAACATCTGTGGCCAGTTAGCTCTTTGTTCACTTGATGCTGGGATAAAACCAAGGGCTGCCTTCTTCCAGGCCCAGGCTTTTGTTTCTTTAGACTGATGATCTTAAAACTACAGATGCATGATGTTCACTCATAGGGTGGACATGGGTTTATTTTTCTATTTTTGACTCAGCAGGTTTCAACTCTAATGATGAGCAATTACAAATCTGGCAGACTGTTTCATTCCACATGCTGAAAGAAGGCTACAGGAAATATTTCCATTCTGAATGCCATAGAATTTGTGATTTGCATATACCTTTTGAGTAAAAATAAAACATTTGCCCTGTATTGGCCCGAGTTTAATTAAAATGATGAGAATGTGTGATAGGCATTTGGTCTAAGGCAAAAGAGATGCACAGTATAGAAATTTGGAACAAACATTTTTTTTAATGAGAAATGCATGGTTGGCAGTGATAAGAAATGCCAAGACTATGTATTACATGGGATCACAGGTTGAAAATAGAAAATATCCTAATAATTCTGGCACAATGTGAAACTGTTATAGGAAGGTTTGGATAGGATTACATGCTTTATGGGTAATGTCCCTGTAACTAACACTGTAGATGTTTATAATCTTTTCTATAGTCTTTTTGTGGCTGACCATGTATAGCTGATGGGCTGCTCATCAGTCCTGGCAGATTTTCCCATTTAACCATGTAGGGAAGAAGGAAGAGGATTTCTTTATCTCTGAGGGTTAAGTTCTGCAAAATTGATGATCATCCAAGAACACCAATGAAACAAAGTCAAAATGGCCAAGCACAGAAAGTGGATAACTCATCACTTGAATTGAGGATTATTAAAATTGACCACATTCTCCATTGCAAAAAATTGTAATAGGGTGGATGTTAAAGAATGTTTCCTATTATATACCAAGTTCTAATTTAAAAAATACACACATATATAGTAGGCTAAGTAGATTTGCAGGTACATGTTGCTGGAGTCTTGGAGTGAATACAGTGGAATGAGGAAAAATCTGGGCTATGGATACTCTCATTTTACAGAACACCTTTAAGCTTCGTAGCTTACTAAGTAAATATTAAAATTCCTAAATAAGAGATGTGGAATCATTTACAAGGAGAATTATCACATTGTGAAGATACACCATCTTCATTATTGAGGAAGATTGACGTAACAAAATAGAACTCAAACGAATGCATAAATCATGAATTGAGTTATTTCCATAGATGAGAAGTCTAATGTTTGGATAACTGGGATCAATTGTTTTGTTAATCTGTACCAATATCCATGAAGACATTCCAAATTTCATTAAAAAATGGTGATTAAATGGCCCCTTATACTCTCTCCATGAGACCCAAATTCCCAACTTGAATCTCATCTCGGAAGTCTCCAAGTCTGGCCTTGACCCCTGTATACCTCGACTCAAATAAGTAAAATAGAAAATAGGCCAGAAAAATGGCAAATGGCTTGTATCCTCCCTCCTCAAGGAGAAACAGACAGCTACTACAAAAGATAACTAGTGTGAATTTTCACTTAGACTGCAAAGAGATCCGTGGTCTGCCTTTATCTTTATGAATAATGTTTGTCTTCCATATAGCTCCTACCCAAGTTTCAGTGTTTAGTTTTGAACGGTAACAGACATTGTTTCAGCATCCTCAGAGTGCAATAAGAGTGTTAAAAAAAAAAAGCGTTTAATTTAAACCTGACCTTTCTCCTATTTACTCCAAACACTTAAAAAATATAACCTTGAATTTCAGAAGCTGCAAAATTCTACTTTGTTAACATGGCAGCATCTTAGGTAATAATATTGAGAAATAAACAAATGACAAAAGATCGCCAAATATCCTAAATATGAAATTAGGGTATAAGTGTGCAATTGGACCAAAACCCCACATCGGTTCAAACATACCCAAAGGGAAGAGTGACTGCCTTAATCCAACTGAGGTGTGAACATCTGCTCCAAACAGTCTCTCTTGGGTAGAGTTGGGCTCATTTAAACAACTTTGTATGCCAGACAAATATACTTTATGAGAAAATGTGTGGCTGAAGACCTCACAGAATCAAAACTCACCTTATTAAGACTTTGTTTCCATAAGAATAGATGTAAATAGAAGAATGTATAAAAATCTACAACCCTTGTATCTTAATCTATTTTTAAAACTCTTTTTTTTTTTGAGATGGAGCCTCATTCTGTCACCAGGCTGGAGTCCAGTGGCGCAATCTCAGCTCACTGCAACCTCTGCCTCCTGGGTTCAAGCAATTCTTCTGTCTTAGCCTCCCGAGTAGCTGGGACTACAGGCGCATGCCACCACACCCAACTAATTTTTGTATTTTTAGTAGAGACAGGGTTTCACAATGTTGGCCAGTGAAACTCATTTTAAAGCACAGGCTTTCTCTCTCCTCTTCTCTCTCTCTCTCTCTCTCTCTCTCTCTCTCCCCCTCATATACACACACACACACACAATCAAATTAATAGATATGTAATAACAGGATCACATCTAACTTCAATACTTCAATACCAATATTATTTATCTTTTCAGTACATTTTGAGACTGGTATTAACATCGTCATTTAATGAATGCTAGGATGATACCCTTAGAGGATGTAAAGAAAAAAAAATTAGCTAATTCATTTTCCAGGGCTTACTGAGCACTATGAGCCAGGTACTCTTCTAGGTAACAGATTTTTAATTGTAATAATGGTAAATGTCAAAATAATAGTACAGTAGTCTTCCAAATCATAGAGATTCTCAAGCAGGTTAAAAAAAAAACAAGATAATGGTAAAGAAGGGTGAGTAGTTCTGTGGCCAATCTCAAGTGACACTACCAAGTGGCAAGGGCCTTACTAACTGTATAATGCTCCTGGCTCCCCCAGCTTTGGAATTATAGAGTATTTTATACTTTTTTGGAATTCACATTATTTTTATTTCTGTTCATAAAGTTATTAATATTTTATCTAGTGCTATTTTATATATGTATACTATGCAGTCATGTTGTTTTGGTTGTTAGTCGGTGAGATACCTTCCAAATGTCACTAGATAACCATGTTAATTCTTTCATTTAAAGAATCTAATCTGATATTCGTGGTTATATCTTGATATAAAAATCAAAGAATGCTGATGTACTATGCTGTACAGCTGCCATCAGGATGCATGCTGTAGTACTATACAGCCAAAAATCTTAATGACAAATGGCCTATTAGAGCACAGAAATTTGCATTTCCTTTTTAAATTATGTTTTCTTCTATGAAACCTAATGTTTATAAAGTTTAGTCATCTAAAAAGTTACTAAACAAAAAATTACCTTGTTTTTCAACATTTTACTTTTGCAGACCCAGATGACAGTCAGTAAGAACTTTAGACCAGATCAACCACACTGAGTGTGAATAACTTCATTGCAATCTTATTTCTGGTAAGTATGCAATATCCATCATCAGGGCTTTTGAATAAAAAGAGCTCACAGATTCCTACATTTCATTTCAGGGTTCCTAGGATTCCCACAGAAACGGAGAGAAAAACTTTCAGGCAGAAATGAGGTTGACCTATCTCTTTTTCTCCTGTAGAGTATTCTGCCTTGAAGAAAATTTGAAAATATTTTGCAATATCTTTGATTACACAATTCAAGTAGGTGATTTCATGCACCGTCCTGTTTTATGTTCTCAGCTGCTTTGGAGTTTTTACAGGTTTTCATTGTGAAATATCATCTTATGCCATGGATGGGCATGGGATGGGAGAGGAGAAATTACCCCTCACCTGGTCTGAGGATCCTGCTAATAATCTGTAACAAAACAGGGGTCATCAAGATGAAAGCAAAACAGAAATATTAAGGCAGGTCACTTTCAGTTATAAACTCTATTGTAATAAACCGAGATGAGTTTGGGATTTAGCCTTCTTGGAATTATTGGAAGCAGAATCTAAAGTCTCCCTTGTACTGGCTGATGTAAACAAACATTGAAGTCTTTATCCATGTACCCAAAAATGCTGGAACTTCTTTTCCCCTTGTTCCCTGCAAGTCATTAATGACCTTGTGCTATTCCTTTAAGAAAAGCATATTTGAGAGTCGAAGGTAACTAGAACAGACATCACCAGAGGCTGAATGTAAATGACTCAGCACAAGTTAAATGGAAGGAGAAATAGAAGCAAAATATTTTCATTGAAAAGTATGCATTCACAAGCCCTTAGACTAAATATTGTTCCTTAAATGAGTGGTAATGCATCAGGAAAGAGAAACCCCAAACTTACATGGATTGCCCTTTAACTACAGAACAAATTTGGTGGAATTTCTAGAACACCTGTTCACACCAAGCCCTCTGGTTTCAGAAGTTTCATTTTCTTAGATCAGAGCTTGCTGCCAACAAACAAACTCCAGTGAGTGGCACAGCCCTCCTCCTCCTTCCCCTGCCTCTTCTTCTTTCTCTCATGGTTTGCCATTTCTGAAACCCTAAAGGTCAGAATAATCAGAGGAGACTCAGGAGAAGGATCCAATGATCCAATGTTCCTGGTACCTTCCCATTTTGCCTCAGGTCATTAAAAATCAGGTATTAAAACTCTGAGTTTTCTTTTTTTTTTTTTTTTTTTTTTTTTTTAGACTTTAGACTGAGTCTCCCTCCATTGCCCGGGCTGGAGTGCAGAAGTGAGATCTCGGCTCACTGCAACCTCTGCCTCCCAGTGCAACCTCTGCCTTCCAGGTTCAAGCAATTCTCATGCCTCAGCCTCCTGAGTAGCTGGGACTACAGGTGCACGCCACCATGCCTGGCTAATTTTTGTATTTTTAGTAGACACAGGGTTTCACCATGTTGGCCAGGCTGGTCTCGAACTCCCGACCTCAAATGATCCACCCGTCTCGGCCTCCCGAAGTGCTAGGATTACATGCGTGAGCCACCGCATTTGGCCAAAACTCTGAGTTTTCAAAGGAAGACATTATTTGAACATAGACACTTGTAGATCACAGTTCCTATTTCAAACTGGTATCTTAATGTAAAACTCTTCTCCCCCTCCCATCTTGGTGGCTCACATGTCAGCTTCCTCTTGGCTCTATCTCTCTTTTTCCCCCTTCACCTTCACTACCTAGTCCTGAATTGGGGGTCTTGCCTGAATTAGAGCTCAGTCCCAGGAATTTCCACTAAGAACGCCTAAGTTTCTTCTTATAAAAGGTAGAGAAAGGCCACCCCATATGTTCTAGGTAGATGATAAAGTTTCAGTGGAACCCATCTGCCTCTCTTTCAGTTTCCAAATCCTGAGAAGGTTTCTCTGATATAAATTGATTCCAAAGCCTGTCCCATGCATGAGCGTGGGTGTGGCTCTCTGTTCACAGCACTACCTGCTTCAAATTGGTTAAAGAGCCTTTCCAGATTCATAGACCAGATCAAAGGCATGGTGCTGGCAGCCAGAGGACAGGGGCTGTCACACCCCAATTCACAAAGAAGGGAACTCCAGGATTTTCATCTGGTTTTGCAGAATGCCAAATGTGCTCCTGGCTTTTGTAATAATACTAATTATGCCTTCCAAATTATAGGCTGGACAGATGTGTTAACCAGGCCCTGAGGTGCATTTGTCAGTAGGTGTCCAACTGTGAGCACCGGGCATGTCTGTGGAAGAGCCCAAAGGGCATAGGCAAACACATAGCAAACTTCGAGGAGCTGTTCAGCTACTTGGACTCAAACTTCACTTGCTCTTCGCTGTCTGGTTGTAAATTGCTTCATGTGAAAGCACATACACACTCATTAAACATTAAGGCTTTCCACGTATTTCAGACCATTTTCTCCCTAAGTCCACTTTTTCAGTTTTCTATTTTCTGTTTGGCCTGTCCTTTCTTCTGAAGTGTGCACAAGCTTCTCCTAGCTTAGAGATGTGGGTGACAGCATTTCAATACCCAAAGATCCCACAGGTCACCAACTGCCTCAAGGACAAATTCTTCTGCTCCAAAATACACCTTCCTCATCCATTATTTTTGGTGCCTAAAATACTGAAGTTCAGGCTTAGTTGTTTGTTTTTTAACTTTTTATTTCCTTTAGATAACTTCCTGATATTTGTGTGTCAAGGAGGGGTCATATTTTAGTTATCTGTGTGAGATTTTTTTCAGATGTTTTAGAAGAAGTAAGTTTTGATAAGAAAAAAAGAATGTGATGATATATGAGAAAGGGAGTTAAAGAGAGGAAAGGAAGCAAAAAGGAGAGAAAAGGAAAAAAGGGTGAGAAGAAGGAAAAAGAAAAGAAAAGAGAGAAGAGGAGAGGAGAAAAGGAAAGAAAAATCATGAGGAGTTGAGAGGAATGAAGCGGGGAGACATCATGGGGCCTAGAAGAGGAGTTTGGAAAGTACAACAGACAAGTGTCACCTTCTCAGAATAGACCAAGGACAGCCTCTGTTACCTCCTATTCCAAATAGTTATTTCTGCAGGGAATTTTCCAGACCCAAAGATTTTGCTTCCAGTCTGAGGAATTAGATTCACAGTCAAATTTTTCTGAATTGCTGAAAGCGAGTGAAGTCCATAATTATCCCCAGAAACTAAAGAGTCTGCTGAGTCATTTAAAAATATAATTTAAGTGACACTCCCTCAGTTATATCTCTCTTGTGTTAGCATTTTATTTTAAAGGTGGTATAAATAGTCATTTTGAAAGTAGTTGCCATCAGGAGCCCCAAGCTGACTCTGCTAAAGGGGTACGCAGACAGAAGAGTTCCATGTCCAATAAGCCCACTCCCCTTAACCCACCTGGGGCTCCTGCCCTGGGGGCTGAAACTTCAGATTGTCTCTTTTCAGGGATGTTCAGGGTAGAAGGATGGAAAAGTTTGAAGTGAAAATGCCTGATTTTAAACTTTGTTCTGAGCATCACTCAGAAGACTGTCCATAGATGTTCTTCCCACCGACTCCTTCCAGAATATTCCTTCTCAGAAAATAGATTGTTGTCAGCTTCACTTTGATGCCAAGCACGAAAGACTTCCAAAGATATAAGCTCATGTCTAAGGTGCTAGATAAACATCTCCAGGTGTGGGAATGAAGCTACTACACACTGCAATTGTAACAGAATCGTAACCAACCACGTACGTACATTTCTTTTTTCAACTCTTAGATCAGACATGATGTAAAAATATCAAGATGTTTACCAAAGTATTCCCAACCACAGTTTGAGCTATCAATCCATCCACTACTAAAACGTAAGCTTCGGTATTTTCAACAACTCGAAGAAAATTAACTCTAGCAATCGCCTCCTACTTTTTACAGAACTGCTCAGCTTCCGCGGCAGCAGGAAACACTGTTTGAATCAACGGCTGTAATAATACTCCTCATTCCTGCTAATGCAAAGCAGCAAGGCCTGGGCCCTTCTGTTTTACGCTGCACACTGATTTGGAAGCAAATATTTTTCCAACAACATCACTAAATTGAAAGCATTTTGAAAAATCTGAAGCTTTCACAGAATATTGTTTTGGAAAAACCAACCCTAGTAGATCTGTCAGTGACATAAGCCATCCCCTTCAATTTAGCTTGAAAATGCGAGCTCACCCTGTCAAACAGCTCTAAATTACATATATCTTTGCACAGGGCATTCCAAGATCCAATTAAAAAGGTGGGGAAAGTGGGGAGTAAAAAATGTTATATTTTTCCATTATGCTCTTCTTATTGATTAATAAAAACAGTGACATCTGTCTGCCTTTAATATTGCTGAGGCACATGTATTTGTAAATAAGGAATCCAGGCACAGTTGTGAATCTAAAATGCTTAATCACATATTAATTTTTAAAGTTATAATTCACCCAGTACCCAAATAGGTACTAAGAGCTTACTACAGACAATGGTCAATATTAGGTTCTTTGATAGGTATAAAGTTATTCAAGAAATTAAGCCATCAATTTAAGGTACTTATCCTCTATTCGAGGATATAATAAAACATGAAAATACTTGAATTCTAAGACATCATTCTTCTATGAAAATGAATCACTTGGCACATCTTTTCCTGTGCTTTCTAATCTCTGTTGATTTGAGCATCGGAGCTTCTAATGGTCATCCCGCATGTCTCTATCGTCTTATTTATCAATATTTAGGGGGAACCTTGTAAAAGAAACTATACCCAACTGTGTTTTGCTATCTTAACGTCTCTTATAAAACACTCTAATATTTAAATACGCTGCAGTTTGTTACATTGATTTCCCTCCAATCCTTTTACTTTTCTTATAGACAATTTCAAAAATATAAAAAGTACAAGGAATGTGTAATGCTCCCTCAGTGCCCTTCACACAGTTCCAATGATGATCAGTACTTAGTCAGTTTCCATCTGAATGCCCACCTGACCTCTCTTTCATAACACCCAAACCAGATTATTTTGAAACGAATCCCAAACATCGTATCATTTCATCTGTAAATATTTCAATGTTGTCACATTGAGTTTCAAGTTTCCTTTATATTTTAATGAATCCTTGATATTTTTAGGTATTTATCAGGCTACTTCACATCCTACAAAGTATGCTAATTTGCATTCTATCTACACACATAAGTGGTGGAGTTGGCCCCTCTATTTTAAACGAATTATCATTGAAATAGTCTATATGCATCATCATTTTTAATCATCACGGAGTTTTGCACAGCTATGTATCTGAGTTTACAAGCTCACACTTTGTCAGTCACTTCCACACTATTATTTTGAGCATGTTAGTACTTGCCATTTATTTATTTAGAATATTTTTATATTATAATGAGTTTCTCACATTCTTGTTTTCTTTCATGCTCCCAGGCCGTTATTGATCTGTGAAAGTCTCCTCATTCCAGGGAGCAATCTGTTTTGTGGGAGGGAGCTGTGCCCAGTTCATGGGTCTTTCCATGTGGCTTTGAAGGGACAAAAGCATCAAGTTCAAGGATATTATTAGGAAAAGCATCCAAATACCTTGGAGATTCTCACAGGGAGGGGCTGAGGTGATGGGGGTAGGACAAACTCCTCGTGGTAGAATAAGTAAGAAAGTGAAAGCTACATCATGAGGTTAAATAAGCAAGAGGAATCAAAATGCCAAGCTTCTTTATTCTAAGTGAAGAATTGCATTCCCAAGGCTCACTTCCATTAGAAAAATGAAGTCTTGTGTTCAGGTGGTTAAATGAAACATAAAAAGGAGAAATAAATTCCCCAGTGCCAATAAAAAGTCTCTCCTTGCTGCTCCAAGCAAAAGTTTTGAGACATTCAACAATAGGTCAAAATAACATTCTGTGTTCTGCACACCATATTCCAAACTCAAGCAAAATGTCTACGGAATTTTTTTTATAATTTCAAAGCCTTTTGATTAAAGTGTACCAGAAGGGCACTGACAGAGCAGGCTGTTTCTGTTCTTCTGCGGAAGGTTTCAATGGCCGCCGCACACTCTCTAAATCTATTTACTTCAAGGCTGGAATGAAACAAACATGACAGATGGTTTTTTAAAAAAATCAAAGGGGAAGTTCTTGGAACACATCCTTCAAAATAAAATTTTGTTTCTTTTTTTTTTTTTTGGAGCAGCTGAAATGATTTTTCAGAACATCTGATGAGCAATTTTAATACTTCAACTTTCTCCTCCATGAAGCGAACCCATTCATTTGGAGACTTCTGTTCTTTTGTTTTATTTCTGTGAGTGTCTTTCTTTGACAAGACATAAAGTCTGAAAACGACAATATGCTAAATGAATGGACCCATAGTATATTTGGCTACATAAGGGCTGCTGGAGTATACTTTGGATTTTGATGGGATAATTGAATGCTTAATGGAAGAAATCTTGAAGAAATAACAAGGAAAGTTAATGAGTCTTCATGTTTACTATTGCTCATGTTCTCGGAGGATGAGCAATTTTCCCTCACCTGTTGTAAGGACAGTAACTAGAGGGGTACTCCATTCCCCTGAAGGCCAGACAGCTTGATGGTTAGGAAAACACCAGAAAAGGGAATGGGGGGTTGAGGGGCTTGAGGAAGGGTTTGGGGATTACTGTGTAGAGCTGGTTTTCACCTACTCATGCTCAGAGGAGCGCTGGTTTAACACCACCAGTAAGCCTCACTTACAAAGCTGAAATTTAACTTTTGGAAACGTTCAAAACCACAGTTGACATTAGCACAGTCTGTTAAAAGTAAGGAATGGCTCTTGCTCAGTTTTCATATGGACTGGATATAAGGGAGAAAGAGGAGTCAAATAGGACTCCCAGGTCTCCTAGGTGGGTCACAGCAGGTGGGACACTGAGTCCATGGAAGACAGGAGACAGAGGAGATCTGGAAGCTAACACGTAGCTTTCAAAGACTTGTCTAAAGACTCACAAATTTAGAAATCAAGCCGTCTCTGGATCTCATAACTAAAAACTGGAGGACTGAGACCTCCACAGAAAAGCAGCATGAGGCTATTGTTTAAAATCACTAACTTCGGTTTGCAAAAGACCTGGATTAAAGTCCCTGCATCCCCACCTTCTAGCCATGACCGTAGATCAAGGGGAACAGCCTTTTTGGGTTCTTTCCTTATTGGTTAAACTTTCATCACTGAACCTTCTTCTTAGGATGTTAAGATACTCAAATGAGGTCATGTGAAGAAAGCATCTATCATAGAAATAGGCCCTTAACACAGCTATTCCCCTCCACTCAGGCCCCATGGTACCAGCCAAAGAAGAATATATTCTATATGGGGGTCACAAGATCTGCCCTGACCATAGCCCTAACCCAAGAAAAAACAAAATTATATTAAGTGAAATAAGCCAGGCACAGAAGAACAAACACTGCATGATTCCATTTTGTTCATTATCGAATGCAATCAAACTCACTGAAGCAGAAAGTAGAATGGTGGTTGCCAGGGGATGAGGAGGGCGGAAATAAAAAGTTGCTCTGGGTATAGGGCTTCAGTCATACAAGATGAAAACGTCCTAATGATCTGCTGTACAGCAATGTGCATAATTAACAATACCATACCATACACTTAAAAATTTGTTAAGAGGGTAGATTTCATGTTATGTGTTTTTTACAATAAGAAGAAAGTAATGCTTTTTAAACCCCCACCAGCTCCCCGCATGGTCCCAAACTTTGATATCATTCCTAGAAGGACTGCCCAGGGAAGCTTGCTAATAGCTATCCTGGTTACAAGCATAAAAAGATAGCTAACAATGCAAGGGCAACATGATAAGTACTAAATTCTAAACAAATAGTAATGCAGAAGATACTTTGAGTTACAAGAGAGAGGAATCACTTGTGTCAATGTGATAGGAAGACAGAGCGGGCAGGAAGGAGCAGCCTGCTCTGGCTGAACGATCTGTGCCAGGCCCCATCCAAAGTGTTTCCAGAAGGCACTATTGCATGAGAAAGGAGAATCCAGAAATAGATCAACACATCCCAGCCCTTAGCATTTCCTGGCCCAAACTCAATGTTTCCTAAACATTTGGTGAATGAATGTAAAATCCAAATTTCACAGAACCACCTATTACAAATTTTATTTACTTAGCTGACAGCAAGTTAATGACATATTTACAAAGCTTATAACAAAGCCATTTGGTTTGGCAATGTCATTTGACACTAAAAATGAGCTTATGCTTTGACCCAGCAATTCCAATTTGCAATGTCTGTCTAAAAAATCCTTGCATAGAACACCAGGAGACACATATGACGATGGTCATGACAACATTGTTTGTCAAGGCAATGGTTGAATAAATTGTGGGTGACTTGTACAATGGAATACTACACAACACTGAAAAGGAATGAGCTGGATCTATTATAATAACATGAAATGAACCCAGAAATATAATATTGAGTAAAAATGATTATTGCAGAAGGATATGATGCCACTTATGTGCAAACACACATGCATACCCTCAATACTATGTTGCTCCTATAAACGTACCTGTATGCATATAAAATATGGAAAAAGTCTAAAAGGACAAATATATATCTGGCATATATATATATATAAAGAGTACAAGAGACAATGCCAACTTTTAGAGATTCAGGAAACTCAAAAGCATTATGCTAAGTAAAAGAATCCAAACATAAAAAACTTTATAATATATTATTTTACTTATTTGAAAATTTAGAAAAGATAAGACTATAGTAACAGAAAGTAGGACAGTGGTTTCCAGAGCTATAGCATGGATAGGGGAATTGGATACAAAAGAGCCCAAGGAAGATTTTCGGGGTGATGGAAATGCTCTATATTATGATCAAGACGGCAATTACACAGGTGTTTACATTTGTCAGGACTTACTGAATTGAACACTTAAAACTGGCAAATTTTATTGGATGCAAATTATATCTGAATAATATTAATGAAAGCCTATGATAAAGGCTACTATTAGGAGGATATGAGAGCTGATATTGGAGTTTAATTTTTAAAGAGAAAACACACGTTAATCTTATTTACTGTGACATTATTTATATTGTCTTGAACTCTTTTGCCCTTTACATAGCAAATTACCACAAACTTACTTTTTATTCTTAGGGGAAAAAAAATGTGCTGTATACATTTTTGTTGTTGTTGTTACCTGGACTGTTTCTAAATAGAAATTGAAAATGTTTGAGGGGGAAATATGTGTCCCTCCCACGTTTGGTATGAAAAAGAAGAATGCTGATGAGAGCGGCCAAGAGCTGGGTTCTAAGAGGTCTTCTGTCTGTTCACCCTCCCCTTTGGAGGCTCTGTTGTATCATCTGAGTACTAGAGGGCTGGGTGCCAGCTAACCTCTTAGGCTACTTCCAGCCGCAGCCGAGTGCCTGGTTCTTTTGAAACCCAATGCACCAGGGAAAAAGACTGACATGGGCCTCAAAAGAAAAGTAAAGAGAGTTAGAAATGACTGTATCCACTTATATCCAAAGATAAGATTGGGAGCCTTCAAATTCCACACGCCCTGTTCCTCAATCAGTTTTTCCCATTGCCTGTAGCAACAGAGTTACTTTACTCCTGAGAAAGCTGTTGTAGTGCTGAAGCACAACAAACCCAAGACTGTAGTGAATGACCTTAACTTTGACCAAAGCAAATTCATACAGCTTTTTTTTTTAAATTTGTTGTGGAAATGCAAATTAAAAGAGTATAGATTTAGTCCTTTCCCATCTGTCTTTTTTCTAATGACCTATTAAAATATTAAATTATATATATTTATGATATACCATATATATATAAAGAAATAAAAATTGGAGTTTTTTTCCACTACAGGTATATGAGACAGGCTTCTTCAGAGAAACAGAATCAATAGTATGTGTATATAGATTCATAAAAAGACCTTTATTTGAAGGGATGAGCGCTTGCAATGATGGAGGCTGTTCAGTCCCAAAATCTGCAGTTGGCAAGCCAGAGACCCAGGAGAGCCAAGGGTGCATTTCCAGTCTAAAGGAGGTCAGGCTTGAGACCCAAGAAGAACAGATGTTTCAATCTGAGTCTGAAAGCTGAGGAACAAAAAAATAGTGTCTCAGCTCAAAAGCATCAGACAGGAGATCCCTCTCACTCATGGATGGTTCAGCCTTTTTGTTTTATTCAGGCCTTCAACTGATTGGACAAGGCCCACCCACATTAGAGAAGGCCATCTGCTTGACTCAGTCTACCAATTAAAGGCTAATCTCATCCAGAAACACTTCCACTGACACACCCAGAATAATGTTAGATCAAATATCTAGGCAGTCCATGGCCCAGTCAAATTGACACAAAAAATTAACCATCACAATAGAGAAGTCTTAAATTCTATCATTGAAAGAGTACAAAGAGCTCTAGGACACCAATACCTTCCCAAACAATAGAGGCTCAATAGTAATTAACTGAGTTCTTAAAGGAATTAGAACCAAATGTAAACATCATTTAGCTAGAAATTTCTTCTCTTGAAACCCACCTTTTTAAGAATACAAGAAACACATTTAAAGGGAAGCTTGGGCAAACCCGTTGAAGTTGGCATCTTCTACATAGTTAATCCCAAATCTGGATGGGGGCAAGGCAGATTTATTTGGACTGAATGAGTTGATAAATAATTTTTAATTTGCAAACTAATTGTGAGGGTTTTCAGTACATTTGTTCTGCCTCTTAAAGTCCATGTTAACGACCATTATCAGTAGCTCTTAGCCTTTGAGTTGTCTTTTCCTGAGAGAAGAGATCATTTGGCTCTCTCACTTTGAACCCTAGGCCTTCCATCTTGATGATGGTTGGCCAAGGTTTGGGCACAGTCTGGGCTAAAGTGACCAACTATGCTAGTTTGCCCAGGACTGTCCAGGTTTTAGCATCGCAAGTCCCACGTCCCAGGAAATTCCTCAGTCTAGGCAAACCATGATGGTTGCCTACCCTAGTCTGTGGCCCTGGCTCTGTCCCCTGTCAATCTGTCCCTCATTCCTTGTTGGTCTTCTTTCAAGTGATCAATTCGTTGTGAATAGCCAGCATCCAGCACAGAGCCTGGTTCATAGGAAGTACTAAGTAATTTGTTGAAATACTGAATGAGTAATAATAATAATGATATAACAATGGCTACCATATATTGATAATTTTCTGCATGCTTGTTTCAAGAATTAAAATATTAATTCATTTACTATCTCAACAACCTCATGAGACATAAAACACGATTTTCATATACTGTAACTGAGAAGGCAGAGGCAAAGAGAATGCTTGGGAAAAAAATAGAAATAGAGCAAAGCCTACTAATCAGTCCATCTGGGATGAGACCCTGTAAAGTTGGCCTTTCTAACACTGGAATTTAGCCAACTGAGATAAGACCTCTATCTTCCTAGACTACATCACCTTCTTTAACAAACTGAAACAGAAGAAAATTATTCATTCTTTCTGAGCAAGCTGTCACCCACCATAACTGTGAACTGGAATTTTCTGGTGAAAATAATAATGACACTGATCCAGAAAGTCAGCTGAAAAGCAGGATACAGGCTGGTAACATTGCAAAATTGCACATGGGAGGACCTGAGTTCTGGGCCCCAGAGAGTGCTGTGGCTGAGGAGGTAGGACCACACGGGAGACCACACCCTAGAGGAAGATGGGATCCAGACATGGGACTGGCTGTGACCGTAGGGTACATTCTGGTTCTGAGGAAAGCCCCAATCCCTAAAAGATACATATTCCCTCTACCACTGCACTAATAAGGATCATTCTCCAGCTAAGAGAAAACAATCTGATCAGTTCAGCTAACCTGATTTAGACAAGGATTATTCTCAGAGAAGCACATGATGTTAAGGGAAGTGCAAGAAATAACAGAAAGAGAAGCCAAGTTGGAGAGCTCCTCAGAGGACATGGCAGAGGCAAACAAGATACAGAGAACAGACAGATTGGGAGAATCACCAAGGAAATCTGATGCTTATTTCAAGACTGAGGTTAAATGTAAAATATGGACAGAAGGACCTTGTCATAGCAAGATGATGCCTCTCTTCTGCCATAATAGTTTCTAGGCTTTGTAACCTGGGCTGGGAGCCACATATTCTTAAAACCATGGTATGTGCTACATCCTTCCACCAGAAATTGATGTGCCAAACAATTTCTCCTTGAGGAGTGATTAGGTCATTAGGTTTCTCATTATAGTAATTAGTGTAAAACTGAGAAAATCATCAAGATAATTCAGGGTTTTCTTTAAGCACTTTTGGCTGCTAGCTAGATACAACAAACAAAAATAATTTTAGGTAGAAATTTCTGAGTATTTGTCTTATGTCTTCATTGTTACTTGACATAACATTATACACACAAGATAAAGGTAACTGGAAAGTAAGATTCAGATTATAAAATCTTGACCAGGCACAGTGTCTCACACCTGTAATCCCAGCACTTTGGGAGGCCAAAACAGGAGAATCACTTGAGCCTATGAGTTCAAGACCTGCCTGGGCAATATAGTGAGATCTCATCTCTACAAAAAAATTTTTTTTTTAATTATCCAGGCATGGTGGTGTGTGCCTACAGTTCCAGCTACTTAAGAGGCTGAGGTGGGAGGATCACTTGAGCCAGGAGGCAGAGGTTGCAGCAAGCCAGGATTACACCACTGCACTCCAGCCTGGGCAACAAAGAGAAAGATTCTGTCTCAAATAAAAAAAGGAAAGAAAAGAAAATCTAGGGTTTTTCTCTCTCTTTTTTAATAAACCATGCTTATTTTAATAAACTATGTTTATTTTAATAAACTTTTAATAAACCATGTTCATTAAAATAGAATTTTCTTATTAATGATTTTTAAATTTTGTTTGGCTGTAAAGTGTTCTCCATTTTTGTGTGTGCCACCCTGATAGAATGACACAATGACCTCAAGAGCTATCTCAACTTCCTCAAAACTATGTTAATTTTTCTGCATTTCAGGTATTTTCCTTCCATCTATTTAGCACTTTAGTAGAGGGAGTTCATGGTTTGAGCACAGAAGGTCAGAGAATCAAATGGATGGCTTCGGAGTGTGATCACACAAGATCATCAGTCATAATATCAAGGACCTATTATAGCTGACTCACAGAATTAAATTAATAGGAAGTCAGATCTTTGATATGTTATCCTTTCCACAGCAAGCTTAGCACTCCTTTTATTGATTCTTTCAACAAATAGTTATTGAGCATCTTCCATGTGTAAAACCTCTGCTTGGCACTTTGGGATGGGGAGGGAGCGAGGGGGAGGCAGAAGATCAAAACAAATTAGACACAGAGCCTGACCCTTAAACGTTTACAATCTATTAAGGGAAATAAGTCCAGCACATATATATAATGAATAAAAAATAAGAGAGATAGAGAGAGAGAGAGAGAGAGAATGGCTGTGGCATTTATGGAAAGGAAAGATGGCCTTCTGTAAAGCTGGGGTTGAGAATCAAATCTGTATTCTCTTCAAATATATAGATTTGAGCTCAACCTTAATATATGGTTGCAACTTTGGTAAGCAGAGTTAGGAAGAGAAGATAATTAATTTCATAAAGACAATCCAACATAAAAAAAAACGCCTTATATGAGGAAAGGCAGGATCATGCCCAGCATTACAGAAAGGTTAAACTCAAAAGTCTCTTATTAACTCTCCACCACTTTGAAAACCACAGCTCTCTTAACACATCCAAAACTGTTATCTTGTGCATTAGTTGTGAGACTATCCACTTATTGGTTCCATCTGGGTGTCTAAAATGGAATCAGAAGGCTGTAGACAGACTCTCCTCAGTTCTCTTCTGATTAGTGTTCCCCTGGGCTTTTCTTCCCAAAATAAAGTTAAGTGCATTTAAGTTTCTAGGATCTTCTTTACATCCTTTTGAAAATGCAGAGTAAATATTATATTGGCTTCTTTCTGCAGTCAATTAATGTATCTTTCTTGCCAATGTCATAAATATGACTTTTTTCAGTTGATGCTTTTCTTATTGCATACATATGCTATTGATAATTACTTGTTTTTGAGTTCTTAACCATTTGTGCATGGAAATACATCTGAGGTTTAAATGTTAAGACAATTATATTACTAAATGCCTTATTTTATACGTGAATAGGCCATCACAAGTCCTATTCCATGCATTAAAATTGTACTCACCAAAGGAATCCATCTACCATATCAAAATCCTAAAACAATCAGGCATTCTTGTAGGAAAGTTAATACACAGCCTCTGTGCCTTCTCTGTAATCAATTTCCTACAGCTTCTGTATGATGGCAGCTTAGGAAATTTTCTGGTTTTATTTTCTATGTTTAGATAAAATAATGATGACTCAATTAAAGATGCTCAATCTTAAAAATGAATTGAAAGGAGGTCCTGTTTGGGCCTAGAATAAATGACTATGGCAGTCTTCTATGGAACTATGAGGGGCAATGAGAGTAGGGAGGGGCAGAACAGGCAATGGGATGAAGCACTGCACAGACATAAGGTTCCCCATATTAAAACACACATGCTTGTCTCTGCCTCTTGCTATTGCAATGAAAGGCGGACTGTTTGTCTTGGTATATAGCTCAATCATGCATTCTCTACTAGATTCCCTTCCATGGAAAGTGGAGAATACAGTTGGTTTAAGTGTGAACATTGCTTTTTAAAAAAGGGCACTTGAGATTTAGAGCTTAATGGGCTGTTTCCTATAAATCTGGGGTTATGTTTGCGAGCATCTCCTCAGCTTCCTCTGTTGAGGTTGGTCAGCCCATAGAGCACTTGACTGGACAGCGGGATGGTGTGAGTTTTCATCTGCCATCACCCCAGAATGATTGGACCAGTTACCATGCACACCTGCTTGCCTTATAAAATGTGCTACAGTTACAGCTAAAACAAATTGCCCATAATAAAAATAACAATAATCATAATAGTAATAATAATAAACTTCTGCTCCATTCCAGGATCCTGACCTCTCACACCTTTAATGGGCCAACGTGCTCATTTCTTAAACCTAAATTGTATCAGGATATTTTTAGAAGTATGTTGCCTAATAGGTTTTAGTTGGGAGGCATTTTGCCTGTTTATTTGGCCTCATCTTTGTAACATTAGTACTCAGCTTAATGAATTACAAGAATCCAATGGATGAAGCCACAGGAAATAAACTCAATCTTCTTTAATTTAGATTTATTAGGAGATCTGAATGACCTTTCTTGAAATCTGAATTATAAAATACTAACTATATTATTTTTAGCTGTAATAAATTATTGCCAAATAAAGATCTTTTGACAATAAATAATTTTCCCATTAAGTTATTCAAATGTAAGAATGATCCTAGAAGATTGTTATGTTATTATTCTTAAACAGGCTCAAGCCTGTGGTCAAACTAGTTGCCAGTGTTCATTTGCTTAGTGAACACCTTTTACATTGATCAAGGAAAGCAGACTACCAACCAGCCTAGCCCCTGTCTAAGTTACTAATGATGTTGATTTAATGACAGAGATGTGTCTGTCAATAATAGCAAAGTTGACTTGCCTCAGGAAGGCATTTCCATGAAGTACTTAATTACACATGCTTGCTTGCCTTACTCTTAAAAAGAACGTCAGAATTATTTTGACCCAGCACTGTCCAACAGAAGTAGCCATATATGTCATTTTTAATTTTCTAATATCCACAATGGAAAATAAAAGAAACCAGTAAAATGGATTTTAATGATATGTTTTATCTAACCCAACATTTTCAAAATATTGTTATTTCAACATATAATCCATATGAAAATCATTAAGATAGTTATGCCTTTTTTGCTGTACTATGGCTTCAAAATGCAATTTGCATTTGTCACTTACAGCACCTCTTAGTTTGGACCAGGCTCACATCAAGTGCTCAGGAGTCACTTGTAGCTAGCAGCTACTGAATGGGACAGCACGGTTCAAAATAATTACAGTACTTATCATAGCTTTTCCTTCCAACTACTTATATATATATTCCTAGCTTTGAACTTAAAACTTCTGGAATTACTGTCCAACGAAACAAAACAAAGCCAAACTAAAAAAAAGGAAAACAAGGGAAGAAAGAAGATGTCTTTGGTCCAAATTTCTTAACGTGGTTTACAAAGAGTTTCAAGGCCTGGCCTCTGCCACACTCTACAGCCTTATTGACACTCCTGCCAAACAGAAATTCTTCACCTTCTCCAAATGCCCTGTGCTCCTGCCTCAGTCTGCGCTGTGTGAAAGACTCCTTCCACTTCTGCCTTCCTGCTGGCTCCTCATTCTTCTAGTCTCAGCCTAGACACTCTTTCAGAACTGCTTGGACTCTGTATGTTGCTCAACCCACCACTGGCCTTGCACTTGCCCTTACACGCGGCATTTATACATTTTAGGGCTGCATGATTTTGGCTTTTTAAACCTTTCAAGTCTTCCTTTCTAGACTTCAAACTGCACAATGTCAAGAACCATACCATTTTTAAAAATTATTGCTTTCCAGTCCTTAGCACATTGCTTGATTCATTAAAAGTGCTTGCTAAATTTTGTTCAATGAATAACGAATGAACTGATGGGAGAGAAAAAATACGAACACTGAAACTCAAGATAATCATCTCCTCTCCTATCCCCAGCCTCTCATTAGGTGACTGAGAAGTTGATTCCTGTGTCATGTGAGACATGATCTGGGGATCCCAACATCTCCTGATATATACCAGTTACCTGAACTGCTTGATGTAAACTGTATTCTGCTGATTGATAACCCTGCTTGATTCTGCAGCCTCCTAGTCATACACTGGTTAAGTGATTAATTCATTCTAGAGATAGACAAATGGACATCTAAATTCAATGGATTATTAAACTCCTTGGGATTCTTTAGAAGGAAAGGGTTTATATCTGTTCAACCCACTTTTCTTCCTGGAGATTTTTAAAATGTAATGCAATAAAAAGTAACACATCAAATTTGGATTTTAGTTTTTATGGTTGAAGGCCCCCACTTTCTAGTCCCATGACTGTCTCATATCCACCAAAATTCTTCCCATTCTCCACTGCGTTAATCAAATCACCAAGTTTGCGATTTCCCCAAAGTATGCTATGCTTTTTATGTCTTTGCTCCTTGATTTTCCTCCTCCTAGAAGGATTTTCCTCAATACCATCTGTCAAATCCTTCATCCTCATTCAGTGCCAGCCAAAGACCACATCTGCTAAGAAATGTTTCTCTCATTTCCCAATTAAAGCTACTTTTTCCTCTTCCAAACTTCCCATTGTGCTTTATGCCACTAAGAGGCCAAAATCCCATTCTGATTTGTGTCATGTACTTGTCTCACTTTGTTATTTCCCATGCCAGACTCTAAGTCCTTGGCAATGGCCATGACGTTTGCATTGTTACATATCCTCATCCCACCTAGCATGATGTCTTACACAGAATAGTTGCTCAACAAATATTTGCTGAAGAAAAAGATGCATCAAAGTTTCTCTTAAATCCAGAAACTAGAACTACGTATTATTATAAAAGTCTTCGACAAGATTTTTCCAGCAGTCACCAGTGGCTAATCCTAAACCTAAACCTTAGGTCGAAAACAGCTTACAAAGTTATCTGGCCATAATCCCAGTATACACAGAGAGTTGTGTTTTCCAAAAGACGGATCTTTTCTTTTCATTCTTAACTGCTTTAATGTTCTCCGTAATAAAGATGTGGTTGTTTAAGCTCTGCATCTCAATACTGCATGCTCTTGGATCAGATACAAAGCCCCTTTAGAACTCAGTTTTCTCATTTGTCAAATTAAAGGATTGAACTAACTGATTTCTACCGTCCCTTTCAGATTATAAAAACCAATAATTTTTTTTGAGCACTCTTTTTTGGCCTAGGTTAAAATAGGATGGGTGGAGATAACTCAGCATTTCAGTAAAAATGCAATAACCAGAGAGGATAAAAAATAATGAGCATCCATATTCGCCATCAGTTTCAGGCATTCACAGAAGCAAACAGCAATCTCACTCATGAAATGTAGGCATAAACGGTGTTCCTCTTTGGTATATATGGGCAAAGTTTTTACTTTAAACTATATGAGTACAATGCCAAGAATTTGAAGGTGGTAGAGATTCTGGGTTGGTTATCAATTGATTTATCTTACACTATTCCTCTCAAGAGATGGTTTCCCAATGCATTAGGAGAATTCTTCCTTAATGCATCTCTCCACCATGGTATCTTCGTGAAAAGTCAGAGTAGAAAGAATGATAATATACACAATAGGGCATTGCCAAAAGCTTAGAACCAAAATTTAAGTTTTGATTTATTTTCACAGTTATTTGGAGAGTGGGGGTAGAGGAGACGTGCTGTATGGTTGCTGTTGGTTTTACAAACCTAATCTGAATGCCCCTTGTTTGTGGCTGCATATTGTTTAATATTCACTATACACCTTCTGCAAACAATATGTAAGACAGGGCCCTTGCTCTTTTGGAACTCAGAGAGAATTCAGGGAGGAAAGGAGGAGACAGAATCTACATTATGTAAATAAAATAATCTCTAATGAAAACATTTTCCTTGAGGTGTGAACAAGTGTATTAACTCCCAATTTTGTGATATAGCAATCAATTGCTTTCCAGCCCTAAAACCTACTGTTATAATAGCCTTAGAAAGACTTCTGGATTTGGGATTTAAGAATTTCTCTGCCCTTTCCTATACTTCACAGGACGGATTGCAAGCTGTTCCCCTAAGCCCCCTTCACAAGCAGCCCTGAATCAACAGTGTGGGAGTCCAGGCATAAGATAGGCCCTTATTCTGCCCACTGAATTCACTTTTTTTTTTTTTTATCAGCAGGGATAACAAGAGTCTTTTTTCCTTCTTTCTCAACTCAGTCCCTGCTGGTCAAATATTGCTGATGTGTGGACCTTGTCAAAGCCTTTGGGAATTATCATTATTATCAGTCGTGATGTTAATGGGCTGTCATCATTGGCTGAAGTTCTTATTCTAGATGCTTTGTTTACTCAGCTAACAAAAAGGCAGCTTGGAATTAAAAAAGGAAACGTGCCAAGCAATTAATCCATAACTTGGTTGGAATGCTTTGGGGACTTTCTAACATTTCTTTTATTGAATTTTTGTTTAAGTGCAGTATCCTTTTTTCCTCTGAAATTTCATTCTGGAGTTTTTTATTACATGCCATTTCTGCAGGAGGCACACTGAGCCATTGGGACCTTCTGGGTAAATATCACGTGTTTTAAAATATTTATCAATAATGAGGCTGCTTGCTCACACATTCCCTGAAAATGCCAGGCTATGAAGCCAATTCATTGCACAGGTTTTAAAAAGATATCAAAATGCTCATGCCATAAATATTTTTGTTACAAGACACTTTTCAACTGCATACCGACAACAACCACAAAAACAATAATAATAATCCTTCAGTTAGAAGGATGAAAAAACAGCTAAACCTATAGACTATAAATACAGAAATTTTTTAAATGTTAGCAGTATAATAGACAGTATGGAAATCTCTCTATGGAGAGATAGTTGAAGTCATTTATTAAGCATATATCCTAGTTACACTTCATAATTTTCTTAAGAGTGTATCAGTTCTATCCTTCGGTTGATTGATTGCCAAAACATATGAATCTGTCCTTAACTGATTGCACAAAAAAAAAAACTCACCGTATAATTTTTCCAGAGAATATTACCTTGGACTCGATGCTCTCTAAATATTTATATCAAAAGCTTAATTGTAAAAAACAATATGCATAGATTTCCTGAAGAGTCTATATTCTATCCATTTCTCCGGATAGTCTAAATCTGTCCTTCATTCAGACTAAACAGTTAGAAAACTGTATGCTTGAGTTGCACTGATTTGCATCCTAAAATGCTTTTATTAAATTTTGCTTTGGCATTATGCCAAAGTTTGCTTTGAGGGGACAGACAGAATCATTGAAGAAACAATGGAACAGTGGGACAATAGAACAATAATCACCCCTGTATGAAGCGTATGTTTTGATGTTGAAGCTTGGTGTTGAAGATGTTATCTTCCCAGAACACTCGGTGTCCTCTTTTAGGTCTCAGAAAACTGTACTTCTCATCAACTGCTTTTTGTTGTTGTTTTGTATCTTTGAGGGTTTTATTTTGTTTTAATCTTAAGAATACTCTGTCACTTTAAAGTGATCGTCTTCCTTCTCTTAGATAATTTTTTTCTTTGCTTTGAATGTTAGAATGTTCAGAGCCCCAAAAATGTGGCTCAGTTCTCACAAATATGCAAAGTGCACAACAAACGTGGAAGTTGTACTAACTGTCACTTGATTTTATTTTTGTTTTCAGATGTTTCCTTTCCCCTGATATTCCTATTTATTTATATTGATATTTTTATAAGTCATTTGTGTTTTTCTTAGCCATCTCAAATCAGTTTTAGGAGCAAGATGGACTATAAATCACTCTATGACATTGATCTTATAGGAGAACCAGACATGCTATAGACCCAGTGATTTAGTAAAAATTGGAACAAAGAAGAAAATTAACATCCAAGCATTAGAATATAAGGTAATAAGATGGGCCCTGGGACCTACCATCACCCATCCCTCAGTCTAAGGCTTAAAAGGCATAAGCCTGAAGCTCTAGGCTTCTCCCACATGGTCAGAGTCTCAGAGATCACAGACTTCAAGTGCATGTCCATGACAAACCAGGAAGGCAGAGCATGGCAGGGAGGGAAGAAAACATCCTGAATACCTGCATTTACTTTCGTGAATCCTAATCTCACATATGCCCTTTGTACTGTTTGTATGCTGGTTCAGAGGTAAATCAAGCTGAAAGCAAACTGCAGTCTGAGTCCTTTCTCTCTGCTCTCACTCAGCCCCTACAGCAGATGCTATCAGTGCCATACGCAGGTCCCTTAGCCACCCACTGTTCTCATACATGCCACGCCATCCTACTGAGGCACCTGCACCTCTGCCAGAGAGCTTCCTCTCAAACTACACTTGAAGCTGCCTGGAAGTGTTGGGTTCTGGGAACAGCTCTCAGCCAAAGACGAATGGAGATATGGAGGACAATTACCCTGGCTCCTTCAGCCCTTGGATGTAGTAACATCCCTGATGCATGCTCAATACTGTCTCCCAGAGTCCCAGTTGCTCAGATCTTAACCTACTTACTAACTCATATTGACTTCTTTCCATGCCCTCTCTCACTTCTTCATTCTCCTAGAGATGTTCCTGGCATCACCTCCTAATTAAACTACTTGCACTATCATTATGGTCTCAGAGTCTGCTTCAGGGAACCCTAACTAAGATTGAATCCCCCTAATGTAAGAGGGAAATGGTATCAGTCAGTCACTTATTATGTTTTTTTGAGTACCTACTTCCTCTCGTTCACTTAACAAATTTTTTAATACCTACTAAATGCCAAGCATTGTATGAAGAATTGAGCCTAAGCTATAAACAAGAGAAAATTGGTCCCTGGCCTCATAGAGCCTAATTCAAGGATTGTCATCTAATCTTAGCACATTCCTATTTCAGAAAAGGTGAAGTTCCTGAACTCTAGCATTTTTAGTCTCTCGCTCACTATCTAGACTTGCTTGAGAAGTTGCCATAAGGGGTGTTGGCCCAACAAATGTCTTATTTGTTTATGGTACAACTCCTTTCTAATTGCACCCAAATCTACAGAAAACAGGAGTTAAAAGATGTTACACTTTATCACTGCCCTTTACTTCCTTCTCGAGTATCTCTTTACCAATCTTCTTCTGCCTCCCCATATCTGCATTCTCCTAAAGAACTTCCATTCATTCCCTTGATTTTCCCCTGACCTCCCTTATCAAGTTGAGACTTATCAGGCCAATATTCAAAGCCTTCCACATAGTGAATCCCCTCTGCTTTGCCAGTCTCTTCTCTTACTATTTTCTTATATAAATTCTTTGTTTCAGCTGTGCTCATTCATTTGCCAAGGCTTATACACGACTTGCTAAATAACATTTCTAAATCTTCTATTTCTTTTTCTTTTTTTTTCTTTTGAGATGGAGTCTCACTCTGTTGCCCAGGCTGGAGTGCAGTGGCACGATCTCAGCTCACTGCAACCTCCGCCTCCCAGGTTCATGCCATTCTCCTGCCTCAGCCTCCCGAGTAGCTGGGACTACAGGTGCCTGCCACTACGCCTGGTTAATTTTTTGTATTTTTAGTAGAGACAGGGTTTCACCATGTTAGCCAGGATGGTCTCGATCTCCTGACCTCGTGATCCTCCTGCCTCGGCCTCCCAAAGTGCTGGGATTACAGGTGTGAGCCACCGCACCTGGCCTTCTATTTCATTTTTTAAGACCTAGCTCAAAATTACCACCTTAAAGAGCTTAGTCTGAGTTACCCCATCCTCACTGTATCAGTCTGTTTGTGCTGCTATAATGAAATACCACAGACTGGGTAATTTACAAACAATAGAAACTTATTTCTGGTGGTTCTAGAGACTGGAAAGTCCAAGATAAGGCTCTGGCAGGACTGGTATCTGGAGAGGGCTGCTTTCTGCTTCCAAGATGGCACCTTGTTGCTGCACCCTCCTGAGGAAAGGAATGCTGTATCCTCACATGGCAGAAGATGGAAGGGCAAAAGAGATAGAGCTCCCTTCAATCTTGAGCCCTTCTATAAGAGTGTTAATCCTATTCACGAGAGCAAAGCACTGGGTATTCAAACCGTAGCTCTCACCATGATTGAAGACTTGGTTTGCTATTACTTCCTTCTGATTGAAATGAACTACAGTCATTTCCAAACCCTCTCACATATTTATGTTTTTAAATTTCCAACTAATTTGTAATTTCCCTAATAATTGGAACAATGCTTTCTTAACTTTTATTCTGCAAGGGAAGATAATGAGAATAATATAGTGCAAAGATGATATACCTGCATGTCCAGTATCACAGCCATGAGCCTCAGTTGGCTGTTGAGTACTAGAAATGTGGCCAGTCCAGATTAAAATATGCTATTAGTGTAAATTGCATACCAGATTTTAGAGACTAGTACATACAAAAGAATGTAAAATATCTTATTAATAACTTGTTATCAATTAAATGTATAAGTGATAATACTTTGGATATATTGGGTTAAATCAAATATATTGTTAATATTAATTATACCTGTATCTTTTCACCTTCTTTTAATGTATCTGCTTGAAAAGTTTTAAATTGCATACTATTTCTATTGGACAGTGCTGATATAAACTTTTTACAAGGATATATCTGGGTTTAAATCCTAGCTCCCTAAATAGGAATAAGAAACCACAGAGCCTGTCTTATAGTTGATGCTTAGGAGATACTTTTTGAATTGTGTATGAATGAATGAATTAATGAGTTAATTAATAAAGAATGTTAGTGTAAGGATCAAATGGTATGTATTTAAAAACCATCAGAATAATGCCTAGCACATAGTGTTTATATACTGTAAGTTCCTACTCCCTATTAGGTTCAACACTGTGTTACCAATAAATCGTTTTTCTTCTTTTTTCTTCTATAACTCACAGAAACATACTGAACCATGTATGATTCTAATGGCTATCATTTTCTTCACAAATATCTGTATTTTAAAACAAAATATCTTTAATATTTATTATAAAATTAATATATGCTAATTATTAATAATTTTAGAAAAATGCAAATATTAAAAGTAAAAATTGCACAAGGTAATATATCACATAGGTATTATTTTTAATATTTTGATGTATATAATGTAACATTTCTCTTCATATATGTACTTAACATGTCTTAATTAAAAAATAAATTCCTACTGTCTATGCAAATGGCCTCATAATGTATCTTCTTACTTTGCAGACATCTTTCCATATGAATTAAAGATTGCTCTACATAAGCATTGAATGGCTTCATAATATTCCATTGCATGGATATAACATAATCCTTTAAATCGATTCCTCATTGATAGTGATTTGCATTGGTTTCCTGGCACTAAAATTAGTGTTCAAATTTTTGCAATTTACTGTTTTTTCATAGAAAAATATATAATTTAAATGAGTAGATAAAAGAGTGACTTTTCCTATTTTTCACTCAGAATTATTACACAATTTACGTTTCCAAAATAAAATAGGAGATTGCTTATTTCCAGATACTTCACCAATAATAAGATTAATCTTTTTTCATTTTGAATGATCTGATGTGTTTTTTAAATGCTATCTCAACATTGTATTTCATATTCCCTCCTAAATCTGGAAGGCATTTAGGGTCAATTTTTGTGTCAAATTCCCATTTATCTCCTTTTCCCTATTTTTCTTATTGGAGTATTTTTTTTCTTATTGATTTAACAGTCTTTAGTATCATTTAAAGCAAAGATTCCTTTGATATGTACAGTTCAAATATATTTCTCACCTTATCCTTTTTTGTTTGTAAATGCTATTTTTGGTCATATGAGATTTTGTTTTCTGCATTTTCATTTTGTTTTGTTTTTACTTTTTGCTGTCTAACCTATTAATATTTTCTTTTTATGATTTCTATCCTTGGTGCATGGTGTAGAAAGGCCTTTTCCTCTCCATTGCAAAAATTTTATCTTAGAATATCATACTAGTTATTTTGTCGTTTCATTTTTTACACTAGAAATACTTAATTTGATGAGAATTAATTTAAGTAAAAATATGTGAACTAAAAATTTAATCTTTTAAAAATAATTTAAATTTTAATAAATTAAAATGTTAGTAATTTAATAATTTAAAAATTCATTCCAATATCAATTACTTGAAAGCATTATTTTTCCATTGACTTGAAGCATCATCTATATATTGTATAATAACTTTTATATATAATTTAGTCTGTTTTGAGACTATTATAAACATAGACTTTAAAGGCTTTACTCTTGATCCCACTTTGAATTTATCTTCTTAAGTGGTTCCATAGCTCAGGGGTTAGAGCACTGGTCTTGTGAATTTATCTTCTTAAAATCATCACAACACTTAAGTTATTGGTTTGATTTTTAAAGAATATTGGGTCAGCAGAATAAGTCTCACTTCTTATCTGTTACATGCATTCTTTTCTTTTTTTTTTTTTTTTTTTTTTTGAGACGGAGTCTCGCTCTGTTGCCCAGGCTGGAGTGCAGTGGCACAATCTCAGCTCACTGCAAGCTCCAGCCTCCTGGGTTCATGCTATTCTCCTGCCTCAGCCTCCCGAGTAGCTGGGACTACACGCGCCCACCACCACACCCGGCTAATTTTTTGTATTTTTTAGTAGAAACGGGTTTTCACCGTATTAGCCAGGATGGTCTCGATCTCCTGACCTCATGATCCACCCATCTCGGCCTCCCAGATTGCTGAGATTACAGGCGTGACCCACTGCGCCCGGCCTACATGCATTCTTTTGATTAAAACACATTCAGCACCATATTATCTTAGTTCAAATGAGGCAAACATAAGACATCACCTGTCAAGTTAAAGGCATCCTATCACACTGTTTTTGATCAAACTTAATGGAATCATTTTTCTCAACCCTTTTCTTGTTTGCTTTACCACTGTTGATCATATCTGGTCTTTTTCTTTTGATTTTTCTTTCTGTCATTTTTTTCTACTCATCTGCCCTAGTGTAAACCCACCCACCACTTCTCACATATATTTGCATTCTCGTCTCTGCTCTCTTTTCTTACATGTGGCCCACTCCTCTTCCATGATTCCAGCATGCAGCTCTAGTTTAAGGCAAATACTAAAAGAGGTTTTTAAGAAACATGTAGGACTCACTTTATAAACACAAGGAGCAGGAAAATCCTTAGGAATACCTAGTTCTGTTTTCTCATTTTGTGAATGAGAACTCCAAGTACCAGCTATAACAAAATCCCACTTACTCTGGGCTAATAAGCGCTAGAAGCCAGGTCTCCTTGCTCTCAGATAAGGACTCTGAGCTCCACTCCCCACTGGCTCTGTATTGAGAGGTAAAGTGATTAGAGTTAAGATCCCTGAAAATAAGCTTTGCCAAAGCTCTCCATAAGCAAGAACATCATGGCGTCTTTTTTATGTTCAGCCTTGAAGGCCAATGAGCACAATCACTGTATTTAAGAAGTTAGGATTCCTCCATTAGATTCTCTTAACGCAGACAACTTATGACTCTCTCTTATTGATGAGAAGAAACAACAAGGCTAACCTTTAAACTAGAGAGTTAGAGACAGACACACACAAAACTGCGGGATATGGTTCAGTAACAATAGCTAACATGGGTAGAGCACATTTTGCTTCAGTGTATTACATGCATTATCTCACCTAATTTTCTCAACAGGCCTGGGTGGCAGGGTCCTATTGCTTCATTCCACAAGATGGAAGCTATATCTCAGGAAGGTATAGAAACTTGCCCAATATCACATTAGGAGAGAGTGGCAGAGTTGGCCTTTGGTCCCAGGCAGCAGGACTGCTAACTACTATCTACATGCCTTAAAGATATATCAGAATGGCCAAGCCCCCAGGCTTTGGTGTCTGTCTGTCTGTGTCCAAGTCTCAACTTTACTACTTACTGACCAAGCAAACATCAGCATATTTTTCAACCTTCCTAAACCCCAGTTTCTCCAGCTGTAAAAGGAGATAATAAATATACCTTCTTCATAGGACTGTTATGAGAATTAAACTAGATAATTAAGCAAAGTGCTTAGTACCTGCTAAGCCATGGAAAAATATTGGCCATCTAGGAAAGAATGTTTCTGACCACTCAGTTAGTAACAATCTAAGAGCCGCAAGAACACCACAGGAGCACTGCTGGTTTCCAAACCTATTCAAGAGGTGGAAGGCATTTTCTCACTGCAGAAAGCACCGGACTGAATTGAAAACGACCTGTCCTAAAGCCACACTCCAATGTGTATTGCTGAAAAAAGGAGAAGTGTCAAGGTTTTAGTGTAGCAGTGAGATCCATCCAAGTTTTGTTGGCTGTGATGGCAGATTTGGCATTTTGAAGAAGCATTCAGGTGAACCCCAAGCACAGAGAAGAACTGCCATGCTCTGAGCAAAAATCATTTTTTCTGACTTAGAGTCTTGGTAGGGGGGAAAATAAACGTGATAAGCAGAATCCCCTTGAAGCGGTCTCCCAGCCCTCCTCGCTCTAGGAAGAACTCAGAAGGAGTCTTTAGGCCAATCACTACAATTTTCTGATCTGTCTGTAGCTGATTGCCCTGGTAGTTTGAATTTGCATCATTAATGTTCCTCAAGATACACTGTCATCTTAGAATGCAGAGAGAAGAAATCATACATGTGCATTCTAACAATACAATCATGGAAGCAATTTATTTTGAACATTACTTTGGAGCAAGGCCTTTATGCAACCAGAGATTTAATAAATACATGGATATGAGACTGCATTTTTCACTTAGGTTCATCAAACACAGACAGATTTCCCATTATAGAGCAAGAGAGTTTGGAATCAGGCTGGGGTATTCCTTACAGAGATTAAAAAGACAGATGGCAAGGTGCTGTGCTCAGGGAAAAGGCCTTTATAATCAAGGAATTAGAATTTACTCCTCAATCTGCCATTTATGTTCAGCCTCTATACCCAGGGTCAACTCATATGCTACCAAAAGTTTCTATGATTTCAATTTCCTGTGGACCATGAAGCCAACATTACCAATTCTGTGAGTCTCAGGAAAGACACACTTCAGGAAACTAAAATATCTAATTCAATGGTGTCTAATTCCACTGCAAAGATGTGGATATATACACAGTCAATAAATGGCACTTCCATCAAAGTGATGTTTACTCCTGTTGATTTTAGCCCTTGAGCTTTATGTACATTACTACATTTAACCATCTTGACAGCCCCGTGGGGTGTGTCATCCAGATGTTGGCTGTCACTTGTCCACTTCTGCTGCTCTGTTTTATCCCTATGGCAATCTGGACACAAAACCAGATCTTTCACTAGCTTCCACAAAACATCAAATCACATCAAATATTCTATAAGTCTATTTTTGTACCTATTTGAAAAACACAGGATCTTGGCAAAGAATCACAACCCACGGTATTATCATTTATAACATCAGGAAGGTTTACATGCCCCCTTACTGAGTTGCCAGAATATTCTAATGATACATTTGGTGGGATTAGCAGAAGTAACATGAGATTCTTTGAAACTGTGGCTTATCACTGGAAAACTATCATTTTCATTTACAAAAACCACATACACATGCACTCTTGGAGCAAAACCACAAGGAGGTGCCCCACCAGAAGTGAGTGGCGTTTTGCAGTTTTAATTATCAGTTCACTGAGTATTCACTATGTACCATGCTCTGTGGGACTAGAGAAATAAACAGATTCTAACCATAAGACATTCAAAGTCAGGCTGGGGAGATATGCACCATATATATGTGTAGCATATCTATGTGAACCATACATGTGTGTAGCACACACCATACATATGTGTAGCATGCACTATACATATATGTATATCTATATGTGCCATAAATGTGTAGCATGCACCATACATATATGCAGTATACATATGTGTAGCATATCTATGTGCACCATGCACATGGGTAGCATATCTGTGTGCATCAAACGTATGTGTAGCATATATGTGTGCACCATATATATGTGTAGCATATCTGTGCACACTATATCTATCTTTAGCATATATATGTACACACATACACACACAATGTTTAGGAGTTAAATAAAAATAAAACAAATTTGTCCCAAAATAGGGCACATGGATATCCTGAAAGGTCATTTACCAGAGCTGCAAAATCCTGAGCAGAAGAATCCATACTGCAGAAATAAATAAGTATAGGCTTTGGAAGTGGATGGATTTAGGAGGAGGAAGAGAAGGGAAGGAGGGGAAGTGGGCCCGCCCAGGCAGACAGTGGGTCAGGTAAACATGTTGTTCATTTCAGAGACCAGAAAAGACTAGCAGAGTGGGAAAATGTGGGAACCCTGGCAGGGTCAAGGAAAATAAATAAGCCAGTAGATCATCATTAACTCTCCTCTCAGCTCTTTCAGAGCCCAGTGCCCAGGACCCTAAGTCCTATTTAAATTCACTTACAGGTCCTAGGTGTGTTATCAAAGGGTCTCCATATTCTCTTACTCAAAGTAAGCTCTGCTCAGCTGTGCTCTCTGGTAGATAATTCAGAGGTGACAAGGACACCGGAGGAGGTTTTCTCTGGCTTTAGCTAACAAATCAAGTGTCACACCTGAATGGTGCCAGAGTGAGTTAAAGACTATACACAGCTTTGAAGAATGACCACATCATGTGATCACACAATCAGCCCATCAAAATATACATTTTGGGCACTTATTTTGTGTCAAACTCCTATAATGACGCTAAATATCATCATAATGTGCTCACATATCTTTCTGATTCTGTAATGAGAAGTAGAATAAATTGTGGCTTCCCCCATACAAGGTTAACTCTTCAGTTGTCTTCTCAAAAAAGGAAAAGATATGTTTGAAGCCCTTGATACGGGTTGAGTTGTGTCCCTCCAAAACGATATGTTGAAGTCCCAACCCCAGCACATCAAAATGTAACCTTATTTAGAAATAGGATCTTCTAGAGGTGATCAAGTTCAGAATGAAGTCACTGGGGTGGGCCCTCATCCAACACAATATGATGTCCTTATGAAATGGAGAAGGTTGGCCACAGAAACAGACATGCAGAGAGAAAATGATGGGAAGACACACAAGAAGCAGATGACCACATGATGGAGGGATGTATCTACAAGCCCAGAAAGGCCTGAGACCACCAGAAGCCAGGAGAAAGGCCCGGAACAGATCCTTTCCCAGAGCCTTCAGAGGGAGCATGGCCCTGCCAACACCTTAATTTTGAACTTCTGGCAATTCCAGAACTATGAGGCAATACAGTTTGGTTGTTCTAAGCCACCCAGTGTGCCAGCCCTAGGAAACTGACACAGCACTTTATTAAAATCCCTTCTGATGTCATTTAAGAGATGGTGAAAGAGAGTGAGCCAATTATGCATGAGTCAACCTTTAGCCATTTTAATGCTGTGAGTCCTCCTTTTTTGAAAATATTCCAGTGATCAAAAATGCTGTTTTTGACAACACTGGGTTAAGTTCCACTCTTGTTACAACTACAAGGAAAGCCTCCTTATTTTTACCTCACATTTCTGTTGGGAGAAAAAAGAAACCCAGAGTTCTTCTGTAAGTCATTATGCTCTGAAGATATTTAGTATCAGGCTGATTACTAAATCAAAAGATCTGGTTACCATCATGTCTAATCTGCCAGAACTGAATCATATCCACTGCATGGCTTTCTCCTCCGTTTCCTCCAATTTCCCCCCATTCAACCACCTTTAACTATATTCCAGTTTCTAGCAAATGCTGCTGAAGCTTCAGCTATTTTCTTTAGATTATATAATTTTCCAGAAAACTCAGAAGTTGATCTGCTTAACAATCTATTCATTTTTCCTCTAAAGCATGGTATTATTTTCCATGTCTAAGAAATGGAGCTTTGTAATATTTGCTCTCCGATTTAGAAAGAAGCATTAGTCAGCTTGCATTGAATGTTTAAAAAAAAAAAAAAAGAAAAGAAAGAAAAAACCTGAATGCTACTCTGGTTCTCATTGGAGTGAAATATTTTCTCCATGTAACCAGAAATAGTGATGGAAAATCTTTTCCTTTCACACAATATTTGAGCATAATTGAAGGTAAAAGCCTTCAATTATGGAGAAAGTCTTATGAGAGCTAGTCTTTCTCA
The DNA here is from genome assembly GCF_006542625.1 of Nomascus leucogenys. NCBI lineage: Eukaryota > Metazoa > Chordata > Mammalia > Primates > Hylobatidae > Nomascus > Nomascus leucogenys. The sequence goes on along the minus strand of NC_044384.1, from coordinate 23,295,757 downwards.
CAACAAAAACTAATCCATTTGGATTTATGTGACTCTATTAGCTGAAGCTTCTCTGTTTCGATAATAATATGAAATACTTTTTTAAAGTTTGCATATAGTGTCACCCACAAATGTCTCCAGCCATTTCCCCTGTTCATCTTAAAATTTAGAAATAATAACACTTTGCACCTTAGTGCTGTTTGACAGAAATACTACAATATTAGAAAACTGCAATAGTACCCTACAAATTGACTCTAAGATTGCTCATCAACATAGGAGAACTGATTAGTTAAATTAGCTTAAATAATACAGCATTATAAAAATAAATTATTATCTCAAAATCTGCCATATAAATCATCCTTTTCATTATATTTAATAAAGAGAGTGGATTTTGAATAGCGCTTAATGATAGTCTATAAATGCTAATGCACTCAATTTGAAGGAACTGAGGTGAGAATTATTGGACAAATCATAGGATTGAGTCTTGATCTCTATACTAATTTTCCTATAAATTCACACCAAATAACTTTACTTCTCTTCACTTTTATTCCCAGTCTATAAAACAAAATAATAATATCTACCCAATAGGATTCTTAAAAATGATCCAATAACGTAATGTGTGCACAAACATAATACTTTGATTTCTCAGGCTTCACAAGAACGGAAGTGTTTGTACACACACAAATCAAACATGTGATGCAAATTATTTACAATTAGAAGTTGTATATGCAAATATATAGAACACCCCCATGCATATCAATATATTTGCTATAGAATTTAACATCTTATTCCAACCTGCCCACTAAGACAGGAATAGACCCCACAAAACCCTTCACAGGCAGCCACCCTGCGCTGGTGTAAACATCTCTAGTGGGGGAAAGCCCACTCCCTCACAGGAAGGCTTATTCCATGTTAGAACACCTCCAGCTACAAGAAAGTTGTTTCTGCTGTCACCTTTTTAATTCCTCATGTTCTAGATCTGTTCTCTGATGCTATACAGAACAGGCCTGATGTCTCTTTCACATAGGAGCTCTTTAGTTATCTAAAGAGTAATGCCCCAACACACACACATCCATGAATAAATAGCAGGTATCCTTGAATCCCTGGTGTAGCAACCTGCTATAGAAAGTTTATTTATGTTTCTCATAGATGAAAAACTACAGCTCAGAAAGGGTAGTAACCTCTCCAAGGTCACACAGCTAATAACACAAAAGCCAAGATTCAAATGCAAATCTGCCAGACTTCACAACTCATGGTCTTAACCACCACACTTTGCTTCTAAGTATTTTCTTCTTCAAACCAAACACTCTGTTAACCCAGTTCCATTAGTCGTTCTGCATATGAAACATTTCTTAGACCCTTCTTCAACCCTGCTCCACTTACAGGACTCTCTTTATGCCTCTGTTAAAATGTGCCAGTCTCAAAATAAACTACATGCTACTGCAATAACCAATCCCATATGCCAACAATTCCAGACACTGTTACTATACCTCCTTGAGAGATTTGTTCACCCACCCTCCCAAAAGATAATTGCATATTTTCTCCTTTTTAAGACTGGCTGCACCTCCTCCACCTGCCCTCTTCCAGCTGATGGCCACACTCCATACTCCTCTAAGAAAATTAATGCAAACCAACCAAGGTCCTCTCATGGTCCCACTACTAAATATAAGAACCCAACTGCATGGTGTCCACACTCTCTCCCATCCCTCTCATCACAACATCGCCACCCCATCCCTATGGCTGCTATTTGTGTTCCTGCCTTCTCATCGACTGCCCTCTTGAAATTTCACCTTCTTTGTCCTGTGTCATCGTTCTCCCTCAGTCTAATGATTCATTTCCATCAGAACACAAACAAACGCTAGTATTTCCCAACTTCAAACGAAGGGAAGGAAGGAAGGAAGGAAAGGAGTGAGGGAAGGAAGGAAGGAAAGGAGTGAGGGAAGAAAGGAAAAAAAGGGAAGGAAGGAAGGAAAGGAGTGAGGGAAGAAAGGAAAAAAAGGGAAGGAAGGAAGGGAAGGAGGGAAGGAGGGAAGGGAGAGAGGGAGGGACAAAGAGAGAGAATAGGAGAGGAGATGAAGGGAAGAAAGAGGAAAGGAGAGAAGAGGGGAGAGGAGAGGAGAGGAGAGGAGAGGAGAGGAGAGGAGAGGAGAGGAGAGGAGAGGAGAGGAGAGGAAAAGTCTTCACCTCACTACCCATTTCCAACAGTTTGGAAGTTTCTATCCTGTCTGTCCAACTCACTCCAATAAGCTTTGGTTGCCTGAACACCCTGTAAGTGCTCCTACTACTCCGTTCTTATCTTCCCCACTTTTCTCTTAGTTAATTTTGCTCCAGTCACATTGGTCTTCTTTGTATACTCCAAAAACTTGTCATGCTTGTTGCTGCATTATAATTTCATCACATGATTCAGGTCTGTGCCCAAATATCATCTTCTCAAAAATGTGCTTCTCTGCTCTCTATGCCTGGCACACTCTCTGACAACTTCCCTAGTTCACTTTCTTCATAGAATTTGTCACTCTCTGAAATTATCATATTTATTTGTCTTCTTGTTTATTCTGTCTTTCCCCACCAGAATGAAAGCAAGGATCTTATTTGTCTGTTCACCACTGTATGACCAGTGCCTAGAATAACACCTGGCCCATAGTGTGCACTCAATACATACTCACTGAATGAGTGAATGAAATCAAAAAGTTTACCAAGAGTATTTTATAATTCAACAAGTATCCTGACCATGAACATTGTTTCAGATTTAACTAAATCATTTTTCAAGCATTACTCATTTTATTAAATTAATTTAATGTAGTATAAGACAAACTTATTAGGCATCCACTATGTGCAAGACACTGTGGTAGATGTTTGGGTGGCACAAGAGTGAGTTCTTGTCACAGTCCCTGCCCCCTGTTAGAAATGGATAGGGAAAGAGATATCCAGAAATAGTGGGGTTATTATTGAAAGTTTACCCTCATAAAATAATAATTTTGAGTGCATTAAGGCTATGGAAACTAATATTGATGCAGGATTTTTCCTCCTTAGCTCAGCTAGGTCCAGGTTCTTGTCTCACGACCAGGAAAAATTAGGCAGGCGAACACTCACAGAGTAAGTGAAGTAGGGTTTATTAAGCAAAAGGAAAGCTCTCAGCAAAGAGAGGGGTCCTGAAAGCACATTCCCGGTTGCCCTCTTCACGGATGAATACAAGGGCTTGTACATACCAGTTGATGGGGCTGGGTTCCCTATTTGTATAAAGCACAAATTCCTGGTGGCTCCACTCCATCCCCCCAGTGCACATGTGGGCCCTTAGTCCACTGTGGGCATGTTTAGGCAAGCACCCTGTGCAAGTTCCCTTATCTGCACAAAACACAGGTCACAGGTTCTCTGGGAACCCTTTCCTTATTTTCTGCCTAAAGCAAGCTGGCTAACTTTTCAATACAACAACTAAAATAAATGGAAGAGCTATTGGGAAGATGCAGAACACTACAGAATTTCCAAGGACAGAGAGAAAAATTCTTCTTGGGAAAGGATCTGGGTAGACTTTTTGAGCTAAACCTAGAAGAGTGCATTTAATTTTAACAACCACATATCCTAATTGGAGGGAAAGCATAACAAAGCTGAATCAGCAAGAACGGCAGAGCTCTTCTTAAAGTATTTTCCTGAGCCCTTCTAGGTGACCACCAGTGGTCCAACCCACCTCAACGCTCCACTGCAGTTTGAAAGTCTATGATCCTGCATGGACTATTTCCATGTTCTAAGTTCTCCTCAGAATTTTTTTCAGATCCTCAAGATGTACACACCTACTTCTATTTTTGGGTGGACTCAGAAAGATCTTCTTACTCAGGAACACTACATTTAGATAAACACAGTCAGATGCCCTCAAAGACAAACCTAAGGAGAAAACTTTCAGAAGCATTTTGAAGACTTGAAACCACTACATTCATATAAGATGTTGTTGTTGTTAGAAAAGCAAACCAGTTGATGGAGAACTATTATTGAATGGCTCCAATATCAATGACTTAGGATATGTGAGTCCAAAGTGATGAAGCATATTTAATGTAATTACACATCCATTTCTTGTGCTGTAGGACCACATGAAGCATTACTAATCCCCAAACATACCTGCTGGGAGGACTGTGGGAAACAGCTGTTTGGTTCATAAGAAATGAACCAAGTGAATTCAAAGTACTGCAGGCATTCAACTGCCGGGTTCCCAGAGTCAGACCTGTCCACTAAGCCCAGGATTGATAAGGAATTAAAGAGGATTCCATCCAAAGGTACATTTGTTTCAAGCACAAATCACCCTGCCAACTCATTTGTTATTGTAATAACCTCTCTCAGCATTTCTATTATTGGAGAGGACTTCTTTTCAAATGAAAAATGACGTACCTGATTACTTGCATGGGATTTGGCGTCATACTCATTTTGGCTTCTTGTTTGAGTCAGTGAGAGGGCCAGGGAAAGGCCTTTACATCCTTGCATGCATATCAATTACAGTTAATGGAGTTCATAGGTTTATTAGGCGTTGGAGAGTTAAAAGCCAAGAGCTGTAATGACGGAAGCTGTGCCAATTCTGCAGGTATATCCAAGAAGGCTTCAAGATTTCAAGCACTAAAAATAGTTAAAATTATCTCAGAAACTGTTTACATTCAGCAAGGATAATTATATGAGCCTCTAACTCTTTCCTATCATATTAGAATCCTTTAATAACCTATATTTTATTTATATCTAGTTGCTAAGTTTATTAGTGCTTATTATAGGATATGTTCTTAATTTTATGTTTTACAAAACAATTTGAATAATCAGAATTACTTTTGTGAATTTTCTTCCACTTGCAATAAGATGGGTGATTTATAAAAAGCCATTTTCTAAACATGCTAACAGGTGCAGGAAAGATTGACAGAGCAATACGAGAAAATATTCTTAATGTAGGCTTTCCAAGATTTTAAATGAAATTTCTTTAATGAGTGCATATCATTTTTAATGGGCCTGGTTTACTACTCAGGGGATGCTGAACATAGACTATAACAGTATGTTTTATTTAACAATAACCATAATCAGAGTTATGTGATACATAGATATGTGTATAAAATGAAAATCAACTAGAAACAGAGATTAGCTATCTGAAAAATATTTTTAAAGAAACTTTGGCAAAAAATGAAGACCAATAGAAAAATAACAATTTTGGGTTTTTGAATTATTAAATTACAGAAACAGATTTTTTTAAAACTGACCTCTTGAGAGTAGTAGGAGGTGTTGACTTTTAAGCTTTACTACATGCCTATGACCTTGGTCCTGTCACCAGTTGAACTTGGTAATTCAACCAAGTCTTCCCAAGCATTTGCCAGTGCTGGGGACACAAAGAGGAAGAAGGTACAAGTCCCACCAACAAGAAGCCACCTGTCCTGAGGACAGCCATATATTATAAACCCGAATCAAGAATTTGCCTGGTCTCCCAAATATGTCTCCCTTCTCTACTTGACTGGGGTGTGGAGTGGTTATTTTTTAAATCACTGTGTATGAATTACCAAGATTCTTTCTGATTTTCCTTCACAAATCTTTCAAGCCAAAAGGAATTTTGCCTGAGTAAGGTTCTCAGAACTGGACTCTGATGTGAGGCCTCTATGAAGTAAGTTGCCTTTAAGAAGTTCTGAACATAAATTGAATTACCAAGAATTCTATTTATTGAAAAACACATTATATTGCATCATGTCCTTTTCAAATAGAGTGAAACTTGCTTATATTAAATTTCTAGGAACCCGAGGAAAAAATTTGATATAGGATGGAATTTGATATAGTCTAGAAATATTACATGTGCGTGTAATAGACCTGGATTTCCAATTTGATTGCTATACACAGGGATTCAATACAGGTGGGTTCAATATTAACGGGTTTCATTGAATTTGCATTTGTGTTTTTCAGGACATGTACAGTATGTGTTTCCTCAAGGTAAAAATCAGATTCATTCCTGAGTCTAGGAAAGCTAAATATTCATGGAAACAGGAATTCTTCAAGGAATATGACCAGATGAAAGTAATGTAAGCAATCTAGTTTCACTTCATTCCACCTTAATATTAATTTAATTGTCTGGAGGTTAGGCTATTGAATTCTGGAATGGCATCTCTCTTTCCCTAGCTCTATAATTCTCTAGCCTATAACTTCTCTATTCTTTTCTTTCATTTAACATTTTAATATTCATCTGAAAGGAAGTGTTCAACAAAAGGGAATTACCAAAAGGTTTCAACATGTGAGGAAATTTTCTGTTCCTAAAAATGTCTCAAGTCTTGGAAAATCATAAAAATAACAAAAAGGTACTGACCATTATAAAATTGAAAGAAATCACTATACTAATATTTATATAAAATATACCATCTCTTTAAATTATAGGCACTGAAAATTATTAGCATTGCATAAAATATTGCACATATTTTTATTGCTTAGTTTTCAGAAAAAATTCTGAACCTGAATACTATTATTTTATTGACTTGAACTAGGGTGAGGGGAATTGAGATTTATAAATCTTTCCCTCCCCGATGGAAGTATCTAACACAGGCATGCCCAGGAAGCAATGTTCTTCACTGAAGGAATGAATGAATGAACTAAGCATACAGCTCCATTTAGGAATCCTTTGGGTACTTTGACATATATACTACTTTCACCTGAAAGAACCAAAAGATAAAATCCCTATTAAGTTTATTGCCATGAAGTTCTATAGTCACTTCTGAATTCTACTGATTCCACCCAATATTCCAAGCAAGCAAATGTAATAAAACAAATAGAAGAATATGTTTTGGGTGCCATAACAGATCAGGCTTCAAACAGATTAGGAACTTCGAGCTATTTGCCACTAAAAACAAGAAAGATCTTGCACAGGTCATACAAAATAATTCTAATCTCTTCTACCTGAAATAGTTCACATAGTTGCCTCAACAACATTTTTTTTTAATCATCAAAACAAGTGTATACTTAACTAAGTTAGCTTTTCTTTATACATTGGGTTGTGCCAGAAACCCTGTTGCTTATAGAAGGAGCTGCTGTCTTTTGGGGCTCTACATACTTGGTATATATCACATAATGATGTATTTATGAGGGAGATTAGGTCAACTATTCACCTAAATAGCTGATTATTTTACTGATATGACAAGACATCCTGTGCGAAACCATTGGTCAAGTGGCATCATGTAGCCACAGCTTCAGGTATATCAAAAGGAGGCAACACTGATATATCTAAAAGAGATGCAGCAGAATAAACATACAGAACATAGAAAGGTGAATGACCTAGCACTTTGGGAGGCTGAGGTGGGACGATCACTAGGTCAGGAGATCGAGACCATCCTGGCTAACACGGTGAAACCTTGTCTCTATTAAAAATGCAAAAAAAAAAAGAAAAAATGGCCTGGCAAGGTGGCAGGCGCCTGTAGTCCCAGCTACTCAGGACGCTGAGGCAGGAGAATGGCGTGAACCCGGGAGGCGGAGCTTGCCATGAGCCGAGATTGTGCCACTGAACTCCAGCCTGGGAAACAGAGCCAGACTCCGTCTAAAAAAAAAAAAAAAAAAAAAAAAAAGGCCGGGCGCGGTGGCTCACACCTGTAATCCCAGCACTTTGGGAGGCCGAGGCAGGTGGATCACGAGGTCAGGAGATCAAGACCATCCTGGCTGACACAGTGAAACCCTGTCTCTACTAAAAATACAAAAAAAAATTAGCCGGGCATGGTGGCGGGCCCCTGTAGTCCCAGCTACTCGGGAGGCTGAGGCAGGAGAATGGTGTGAACCCAGGAGGCGGAGCTTGAAGTGAGCTGAGATCATGTCACTGCACTCCGGCTTGGGTGACAGAGCGAGACTCCGTCTCAAAAAATAAAAATAATAAAGAGGTGAATAAGTTGAATAAATGATGCAGAGTTAATGCAAACCTTATACAGTGGCTCCATGAGAAATTTCCCTAAAGCTACTTTCTCCTCTCTCTTTCTCTTTTTCTCCCTGTGTCATTCTTTTTCTCTTCCTCTCTCTTCTGCCTTTCTTTCTCTCACTTTTTCATTCTTTTTCTCTGTCTCTCCCATTTCTTTTTCTCTTTCTCTCTCCTTCCCTCTCTCTTTCTCTCTCTGTCATTCTTTCTCTCTTCCTCTCTCTTCCCCCTCAGTGTCTCTCTCTCTCTCTCTCTTTCTCTCTCTCTATCTCTCTGTCTTCCTTCTTCCCAATCCACTTCCCAACCCCTCCCCTCGCACACACATACCCCAGCTGCCATGGCCAAAATACAGCCTCTGGAGATGCTATCTTTTTGGCTGCCCAAGTGTCCTTTTTCTAACAGCAAATACTGCAGGAGGGCGGCCACACATTCCACCGGAGTCGTGCGTTCCCTGGAAGCTTCAAACGCCCATGCTGGATTTAGATTGCCTGTTGCCAACAGTCTAGTATGGGCACCTCACTCATCTGACCTAAGTGTCTTTCTAAACTTTTGGCTGAATTTGGCAGCTGCCAGCCCCTCTCCTCTGTGTCCTTTCTTGTTCCTCATCTTGTTACTCCCAGAGCCAGCCAGAAGCAGCAGTACATAGCTCCCAAATGAAATACACACAAGTCCATTAAGAATCACAAAAATGTTGACTCAATTCAAAAGCGGGCTATTAACAGTGCATATGTGAAGTTGACAGTACTTGCGATAAGCAGGAAAAACAACAACGAATACTAATGTCTTATATTTGTATAGCACGTTAGAGTTTTTAAAGTGTTGTTGTAACACTCTGTTGAGATACGCAAAGGGGGTACTGTTTTGCACATGAAATCATTTGGGTTCAAAAGGGTTAAATAAATGAGGAAAAACAAAAAAACAAAATTCAATCTTGGACCCACAAAGTGACTGCTCTGTACACGCTGAAAGATGCCCCTTAGGAAACATAATGGAAGGCACTTGTAAGGCATTCAGGCTTTTGGAACTTGTCTTTAAAATGTTATCAGTTCTGCAATGTGGACTGCTGATCCCCTGCATGAGCCATCAGGAACCACTCATCATTCTCAGGCCTCACCCAGCAGGCAGAGAATCAGAAGTGGGGCAGGATTTGTATTTGAACTAGCACTCTCAGATAACTGATACACCTGCCCTAAGTGAGACAGAGCTTGTGAAGAGCCAGCCCCAATCTGAACAGTAGCCTCCTTAAGGAACACTACAGAGAAGCCAGGTTAGCCTGACCTCTCATCCTGAGGAGTAGCCAAAAAATCAGGACACCATTGAGATCCCATTCATCAATCTTTGAACCCAAGTAATGGGGGAGGTTTGCCCTTGAGCACAGACAATGGAGACAAACTGTGCAGGTTCAAGCCTCAGTCCTGCCACTTACAAAGTGACCACGGGTGATATCGTTTGGCTGTCTCCCCACCCAAATCTCATCTTGAACTGTGTAGTTCCCATCATCCCCACGTGTCATGGGAGAGACCCAGTGGGAGGTGATTGAATCACGGAGGTGGTTTCCCCCATGCTATTCTCATGACAGTAAGTTCTCAAGAGATCTGATGGTTTTAGAAGGGGCTTCTCCCTTCACTTGGCTCTCATTCTTCTCCTTCCTCCTGCCATGTGAAGCAGGACTTGTTTGCTTTCCCTTCCACAATGATTGTAAGTTTCCTGAGGCCTTCCCAGCCCTGCAGAACTGTGAGTCAATTAAACCTCTTTTCTTTATAAATTACCCAGTAATGGGCAGTTCTTTATAGCAATGTGACAACAGACTAATACAGTGAATTGGTACAGAGAGAGTGGGGCACTGCTAAAAGGATACTGAAAAACATGGAAGTGACTTTGAAACTGGGCAACAGGCAGAGGTTGGAACAGTTTGGAGGGCTCAGAAGAAGACAGGAAAATGTGGGAAAGTTTGGAATTTTCTAGAGACTTGAAAGGCTCAGAAGACAGGAAGGTGTGGGAAAGTTTGGAACTTCCTAGACACTTGTTGAATGGCTTTGACTAAAATGCTGATAGTGATATGGACAATGAAGTCCAGGCTGAGGAGGTCTCAGATGGACATGAGGAACTTGTTGGAAACTGGAGCAAAGGTGAATCTTGCTATGCTTTATCAAAGAGACTGGACACATTCTGTCCCTGCCTAGGGATCTGTGGAATTTTGAACTTGAGAGAGATAATTTAGAGTATCTGGCAGAATAAATTTCTAAGAAGCAAAGCGTTCAAGAGGAAGCACAGCATAAAAGTTTGGAAAATTTGCAGCCTGGCAATGCAATAGAAAAGAAAAACCCATTTTTCTGGGGAGAAATTCAACCCCATCGCAGAAATTTGCATAAGTAAAGAGGAGCTGAATGTTTTTCACCAAAACAATAGGAAAAATGTCTCCAGGGCATGTCAGAGACCTTCAAAGGAACCCCTCCCAGGCCTAAGAGGAAAAAATGGTTTTGTGGGCTGGGCCCAGGGCTCCCCTGCTGTGTGCAACCTAGGGACTTGGTGCCCTGTGTCCCAGCCACTCCAGCTGTGGCTAAAAGGGGCCAAGGCACAGCTCCAGCCATGGCTTCAGAGGGTGCAAGCCCCAAACCTTGGCAGCTTCCACATTGTGTTGGGCCTGTGGATGCACAGAAGTCAGGAATTGAGGTTTGGGAACCTCTGCCTAGATTTCAGAGGATAAAGAAATGCCTGAATATCAAGGCAGACATCTGCTGCAGGGGTGGGGCCCTCATGGAGAACCTCTGCTAGGGCAGTGTGGAAGGGAAATGTGGGGTTGGAGCCCCCACACAGGGTCCCCAGTGGGACACTGCCTAGTGAAGAGAGGCCATGGTCCTACAGACCCCAGAATGGTAGATCCACTGGCAGCTTGCACCTATGTGCCTGAAAAACTGCAGGCACTCAACACCAGCTCATGAAAGCAGCCTGGAGAGGGGTTGTACCCTGCAAAGCCACAAGGGCGCAGGGGCAGAGCTGCCCAAGACTGTGGGATCCCATCTCTTGCATCAGTGTGACCTGGATGTGAGACATGAAGTCAAAGGAGATTTCAGAGCTTTAAGATTTAATTACTGCCTAGTCGGATTTCAGACTTGCATGAGGCCTGTAGCTCCTTTGTTTTGGCCAATTTCTCTTATTTGGAATGGGTGCATTTACCCAATACCTGTACCTCCATCATACTTAGGAAGTAACTAACTTGCTTTTGATTTTACAGGCTCATAGGCAGACTTGCCTTGTCTCAGATGAGACTTTGGATTTGGACTTTTAAGTTAATGCTCGAATGAGCTAAGACTTTGGGGGACTGTTGGAAAGGCATGATTGTGTTTGAAATGTGAGGGATGAGATTTGGGAGGAGACCGAGTGAAATGATACAATTTGGCTGTATCCCCACCCAAATCTCATCTTCAATTGTAGTTTCCATAATCCCCACATGTTGTATGAGGGACCTGGTGGGAGGTAACTGAATTATGGGGGCAGTTCCCCCATGCTATTCTCATTATAGTTAATAAGTTCTCATGAGATCTGATGGTTTTAGAAGGAACTTCCCCCTTCACCCGCTCTCATTCTTCTCCTTCCTGCCACCATGTGAAGAAGGACATGTTTGCTTCCCCTTCTGCCATGACTGTAGGTTTCCTGAGGCCTTCCCAGCCCTGAAGAGCTGTGAGTCATTTAAACCTCTTTCCTTTATAATTTATCTAGTCTCGGGCAGTTCTTTTTAGCAGCATGAGAATAGACTAATAAAATGGATAAGTTAATTAATCTTTCTGTGCCTCAGTTTTCTCATCTGTAAAATGGAAATAATGATAGGGTTATTATTATACTTCTTAAAATTATGAGATTAAATGAGTTTAGCAGAAATCAAGCACTTAGAACAGTGCCTAGCATCAAGTCATTATTGAATGAGTGTTGGATATTTATAACAAAAAACTCCTTTCCCTAATTACAGATCTTGGAAGTGACACATATTGCTAGTAGCCAATACAGGCTGATGGGATTTCCAGCACTGGGAACTAAATACTTACTATGGTAAGTATTCAATATATATTCATTAAAGGATAAAATGGTACAAAGTCCAACACTTCACCTGGATGAACAATTTGAATATGAACTAGATGGAATCAAGCATCCATTCTTTGGTCTCACAAACCAACCTTTCCCAAAATCTTTGAAGTTTGTCCTGAGAAGAGGCATACCATATATTATGAGTTTTGTTTTGTCTTGTTTTAATAAGCCTTTATATAAATTCTAGCTGAGATCAGCATCATTATCATTTCCGGAGGCAATACAGGTGGCTCCCCAGCTGAGTCATGATAGTCCTGTACAAATATGCACTTCATCAATCCTATTCCCACCCTGCCCTCTGTTTTCTAATTCCTTCCTCTAACAACAGCTAAGCATTCACAATCTACCCCTGCTGTTTATGGTTTCATAGTGCACCACCATCCTTTGGATATTTTAGAGAGCAATGCAATAAACAAAATTTTCCAGAGTTGTTCATTTTCTAAAGAATAATTGAATTGCTGAAATATTATTTGGCTACAAAAAAGTTGGTAAGTTTTGAATGCTGTTGACTTAAATGCACACATATGAGTCTACCCAACAATATTTTAATCATTATACTATTTGAAAAAGCATATGGAGAAGCTGTCACTCTGCACATGGTAAAAAAGGCAGCCACTTGGAGCCACCCATGAAGATGTTAAGACTGAGCTCTTGGAGAGATGTAGATATTTTCAGCATGGGCAGGAAAGAGCAAGTTTCCCTAAAAGAAAACACATTGACAACAAGGGAACAGGTTGCTTCTATTGTCAATTCCCTAACAACTTTCTTAAATTAGCTTTTTAAGAGAACCCTTTTCTGCATGCCTGATGACTCTCAGACCACCCAAGTTAATTTGATACAAATGTAATTTAAAAGATTCCATGTGTGTCTTAGAGAAGATTTGGGTATGTGGGGGTTGAGGTTTGTTTCTCTCTTTCTCTCTTTACTTTTAAAAAAGAAAAACCTTTATCATGTACATGCTTTTGAAGGTGAGGATTTTCTACTTAATCATTACTCATAATCTAAGATAACATTAAAATAAATGGATTTTACAATCTCCATTACCATTCCATTAACATAAAATACAAATCAACAAGATGGTTCTTTCATGGAAGCATTTGGACATAATTTCAATTGGAGTCATAGGAATAACTGAGTAGATGTTGGTTAGTAGATGAAGTACTTTATATTTTGCGCCATGAAAATCAAAACGAATTTTCTTATAAAAGATAGAAACCAGAAAAGGAATCTGAGTTGTTCTATTACAATTTAGTCTTTTTTCAAGGATGAAGCAAATGAAGTGAAGACCTTCTGTGCTGTATCTATAACTCCTTCACACTTTCCTGGTATTCAACAGAACACTTAAAAGCAATTGGCAATATAAGAGAAAAATATGTAGGTGATTCTGTTTCATTTATTTTTATCCATCATCTTTAATGAATGGTTTCTTATTTTCTTACATGTAATGTCAAACCCATAGCATAAGAATTCCTAGGGATAAATTAGTTGAGCATGACCTAAATTTGCCAGAAGTTGAGATTTGATACTGTTTTTAAAGCATCCTTAGAGAAAGTGGAGAATGTAGAGTTCAGAGTCAGATATTTTTAGGTTCAAATCCCAGTTCTGCCTCTGTTTCTCTTTGAGCTTTGGGAAAGTTAGTAAACTTCTCCATTGGTTAGTTTCACTGGCTAAAAACTTGATATAAAGCCATTGCAAGAATTAAATGGTGGTAACCTTTGTGAGTACTGAGTGTGGTGAATTAACAGGAATAGTTGAGGTGGGTACATTTTTCTGAGAGGTCTTGGGCAATCTGAGCATTCTCAGGGGTGGCTAGCACCCCAGACCCTAAGACCACTGTTCACCCAGGTTGCAGATTTGTTCTGCGTTTGGATGAGGGCATGAGGAAGTCAATCACTCCATTAAGATGAATTACTTCATACTATATTTTGAAGAGAATGAGACTGGATGAAGTGATAATCCAAAGAAATGGAGGGGAAAGATCAAATCAGGAGTTTCAAGACCTGTGAACCATAAACAAAAAAATTGTCTACGAAATTTTCTTTTACTCCAAAAAAAAAATGAATGAAATATGCCTCTAATTTAAGGACAGAAGACCAAGTACAAACCTGGAACAGTCAAATAAAGGTGAATCATAAAGCTGTCAAGGAAAGACACCCCTTACATAGAGAAGCTCTAACAAAGGCTTCTTCAGACAGGACAAAGAGAAGTAGATGCATGGAGAAGGAATGGAGAAGAGCTATCTTAGGGTAAATCATCAGAGTTGATGATACTCAGTTTGCTCAGTACCTAAGCAAAATACACTATACAAAAGGATTCTCTCTAATGCTTTATGTGGATTGCATTGTCTGAATGAGGATTAAAAAGCAATGTCACCAAAAAAAAAAAAGTGAAGAAGGCCTACAATGAAAGAAAGAAAGAGAGAGAGAGAGAGAAAGAAAGAGAGAGAGAGAGAGAAAGGAAGGAAGGAAGGAAGGAAGGAAGGAAGGAAGGAAGGAAGAAAGAAAGAAAGAAAGAAAGAAAGAAAGAAAGAAAGAAAGAAAGAAAGAGAGAGAAAAGAAAGAAAGGAAAAGAAAGAGAGAATAGTTTCTTTGGAAAAATGTCCACATCATTTTAAAGTCTAAAACTGAAATCATGTTTAGGATCAAACCTAGGATATACTAGCTTTTCACCTTTCTTGGCTGAACACCACTCAAATAAAATTTGTTGAAATTTATACTAATAATACATATGCAAAGGTAAATTCACTTTAAGAGGTTCTAAAATAAAATAATAAAGTACCTAGTATATTACTGTGCACATAGATTATACCCAATAAATTAGAGCATTATTACTAAATAAATATTCCAATAGTCCAAAATATGAAATACTTTTATCCCATCTCTGTGGCTCAGATTCCTATGCTACTATTTAAGCCCATTTGATCATTAGCACAAAGAGGCATAAGGTGTGTAACAATTATATTCAAATGTTCTCATTTTCAAAGCTCGTAATACAAGTTCTTTCAATTTTTTTGATTTGTTTTTTGATTCCTTGATCTCTTTTCTTGATTTTGTCGTAAATTATTTCTGTACTCCATAAGTGCTCCTTGCAGACCAATCATCACTCCAGGCCTACCTCTTGCATGCTTTTCATATCTCAGTCTTCTCTATTACCTGCACTTTTAATCCCATCCACCACATGATTTCCAGTTTATTTAATCCCTTCTCCTGTTCAGTTATCCATTCATCTTCCACTCTGGTTTTTAGTTCAATGGTTCTCAAACTTTTTGGTCTGAGGACCTTTTGACACTTTTTAAAAATCATCAAGAATACCAATGAGCTTTTGTCTGTGTGGATTATGAGTACCTATTATATTAGATGTTAAAACTGAGAAATTCTAAAAAATACTAATGCATCTTAAAATAGCACTCACAATCTCTTTATATGTTAACATACATATCTTTGTGAAAACTAATTCTGCTACAAAACAAGAGCAGTGGGAAGAGTGACATTATTTTACACTTTTACAAATTTCTTTAGTATCTGGTTTGATGGAAGATAGTTGGATGGTCATATCTGCTTCTGCATCTTATTTGTTGGAATATGTTGGATTAGTTAAGGCAAATCAAGACTTATCATGCAGATCTATAGATGGAAAACGGAGAAGTGTTTTCATAACCTTTTTAGATAATTATAGATTTTCTTCTTTGACACCCAACACCCAACATGGGTAATTTCTTAAAGTCGGTTTTAATATGGGATGTGAAATCATATCAGTGAAATGTTTGTAATCTGTTACTGTAAAATCAGTTGGTCTATCTTACACATTAATGGATTGGTTGCCCATGCGTGATTTTATATTGTCATGCATTATTCATTTGGAAAATATTGGTTCCCTGAGTTATGCAGATCTTTCAAATGTTGACACATTTAATTATACAATATTAAAAAATTGTATTTGTTACTATCACCACCAATCTCATCACAAAAGTCTTTAAGTATTGTGAACCTGTCAAGTTCATGGTGGTAGATAGAAGTCTTCCAAAATTCTAATTTTCACTTGAAAGCTCAAATTTTTATCATAGGCAACAACTTCTGTCAGTTGTTTCCCTTGAAGTGACAGGTTCACTTTTTTCATTTTTGAGAACGTGTCTGCCAAATAACAGATCTGAATAAGTCTCACTTTTCTGCCAGTTGTTCTTTCAAGCAAAAATGGTATTCCATGAAAAAAAATGGCTAGATCAGTTCACAGCACAAATGATCTCGCAAGTACTTTTCCTCAAGGTGACCATCATACCTCATTTAGCATCAGAAGTGTCTTATCCATCTTTCCCATTTAATCATACAAAATGTTAAAAAGATATACTCACCAGCCACCCCTGCTACTGGTAGTCAGGTGGACAACATCTGCTAGAGCTTCTGGCCCAGTGGTCCTGTTTCTGTGGGAACTCAGCTGGAGGATGCAGCCTCCTGATATCCTGGGAAGCACCCAGGCAGCAGAGCATGTGACCCCACCCACCCCCACCACTGATAGCCAGGCATGCAATGTCTACTAGAGCTTCCAGCCCAGTAATTTTGCTTCCGTGGGAACTTGGACCGTGGGCATGACCTCTTGTCCAAGGAGGAATCCAAACAGCAAGGTAACAGCCCCATCCACCTCCACTGCTTGTAGCCAGGCAAGCCATGCCTGCTAGAACTTACAGCTCAGCAGTCCTATTTCTGCCTGAATTTGCCAAGGAGCACAGCCTGCTGTTGCCCTGGAAACACCTGGATGGCAGGGTGGACAACTCCACTAACCCCTACCTCCCATAGTCAGATGAGTGACACCTAGAGAGTTTCCAACCCAGTGGTCCTGCTTCCACCTGAACTCAGTGGCCAGGAACAGCCCTGTGTTTCCCCAGGGAGGACACAGACAGCAGATTAGATTAGGGCTGACCTGGCAAGGATACAGCTTTTCTGCCAACCATGGCCCCTGCCTGAGAAAGCCCTCTGGACCAAAACATCTAACAACAAAAAAATGCAAGCGTAGAGAGAGTAATCAGAGAAAGCTCCTCCAAAACCCATGAGCTGATTAGAATTGAAGCCAGTCAGCTGAATCCACTTTATAGCATAATCAAACTCCCATGGGAATCAAAGAAGATAAAGGCAAAAAAAATCCATCCAAAAGACATCAACTTCAAAGACTGAAGGAATATCAGACCACACAAATTAGAAAGAACGAGCACAAGAACTCTGGCAACTCAAAAAGCCAGAGTGCCTTTTTTCCTCCAAATGAATACACTAGTACCCCAACAAGGGTTCTTAAGTGGGCTGAAATGACAGAAATAGAATTCACAATATGGATAGGAGTGAAGATCATCAAGATTCACAAGATGTCAAAAGCCAATCCAAGGAAGTTAAGAATCATAATTAAAATAAAAATACAGGAGCTAATCGATGAAATAGCCATTATAAAAAGAACCAAACTGATCTGATAGAGCTGAAAAACACACTACAAGAATTGCATAATACAATCATGAGTATTAACGGCAGATTAGACCAGGGTGAGGAAAGAATCTCAGTTCAAAGACTGGGTCTCAGAAATAACTCAGTCAGACAAAAATAAAGAAAAATGAATAAATAAGAATGAACAAAACCTCTGAGAAATATGGATTATGTAAAGAGACCAAATCTATGACTAACTGGCATCCTTGAAAAAGACAGAGAGAAAGCATGCAAACTGGAAAACATATTTCAGAATATCGGCCATGAAAACTTCCCCAACCTCACTAGAGAGACCAACATTCAAATTCAGAAAATGCAGAGAACCCCTGTGAGATGTTACACAAGAAGACCATCCCCAAAGCACATAATCATCAGATTCTCCAAAGTTGAAATGAAAAAAAAAAAAAGTTAAAGGCAGCTAGACAGAAGGGGTAGGTCACCTACAAAGGGAAACCCATCAGGTTGACATGGACCTTTCAGCAGGAACCCTACAAATCAGAAGAGATTGGAGGCCTATATTCAGCATTGTTAATGAAAAAAAAAATCAGCAAAGAATTTCATATCCAGCCAAACTAAGCTTCATAAGTGAAGGAGAAATAAGATTCTTTTCAGACAAGCAAATGCTAAGGGAATTTATTGCCATCAGACCTGCTTTACAAGAGGTCCTGAAAGGAATATTAAATATGGAAAGGAAAGACCATTTCCAGCCACTACAAAAACACACTTAAGTACATAGAATAGTGATACTATAAAGAAACCACACAAGCAAGCCTACCTAATAACCAGCTAACAACATGATGACAGGATCAAATCCACACATATCAATACTAACCTTGAATGTAAATGGACTAAATGTCCCAATTAAAAGGCACAGAGTGGCAAACTGGTTTAGAAAAAAGCAAGACCCAATGGTGTGCTGCCTTCAAGAGACCCATCTCACATGCAACAACACCCATAGACTCAAAATAAAGGGATGGAGAAAAATCTACTAATCAAAATCTACTAAGTAAAACACTTAAAAAGCAGGGTTTGCAATCCTAATTTCAGACAAAATGGACTTTAAACCAACAAAAATTAGAAAAGATAAAGAAAGACATTATATGAAGATATAGGGTTCATTTCAACAAGAAGACCTAAATGTCCTAAATATATATGCACCCAACACAGGAGCACCTACTTTCATAAAGCAGGTTCTTAGAGACCTACAGAGAGACTTAGATTCCCACACAATACTAGTGGAAAATTTCAACACGCTACTAACAGTACTAGATTATTGAGGCAGAAAATTAACAAAGATATTTAGGACCTGAGCTCAACACTTGACCAAATGGATCTAACAGACATCAACAGAACTCTCCACCCCAAACCAACATGTATATTCTTCTCATTGCCATATAGTAAATACTCAAAAACTGACCACACAATCAGACACAAAACAATACTCAGCAAATTTGAAAAAAAAATGAAATCATACCAACCACAATCGTGGACCACAGCACAATACAAATAGAAACCCAGAAAATAACTCAAAACCATACAATTACATGGAAATTAAACAACCTACTGCTGAATGACTTTTGGGTAAACAATGAAATTAAGACAGAAATCAAGACATTCTTTGAAACTGATGAAAACAAAGATACAATGTACCAGAATCTCTAGGACGTAGCTAAGGACATGTTAAGAGGGAAGTTTATAGCAATAAACACCCACCTCAAAAAGTTAGAAAGATCTCAAATTAACAACTTATCATCACAACTAGAAGAACTAGAGAAGCAAGAGCAAACCAACCCCAAAGCTAGCAGAGGACAAGAAATAAACAAAATCAGAGCTGAACTGAAGAAATTGAAACACACACAAAAAATACAGAAGATTAATGAAGCCAGGAGTTGTTGTTTTGAAAAAATTAATAAGGTAGATTAACCACTAGCTAGACTAATTAAGAAAAAAAGAAGATCCAAATAAACACAATTTGAAATGAAAAAACAGATGTTACCACTGACTTCACAGAAATGCAAAAAACCATCAGAGACTACTATGAACAACTGTATGCACACAAACTAGAAGATTTAGAAGAAACGGATAAATTCCTGGACGCATACTACTTTCCAAGACTGAACCAGTAAGAAATTGAATTCCTAAACAGGTAAATAGCAAGTTCCTAAACTGAATCAGTAATAAAAGGCCTGCCAACCAAAAAAAAGCCCAGGACCAGACAGATTCACAGCCAAATTCTACCAGATATATAAAGAAGAGCTGATGCTGTTCCTACTGAAACTATTAAAAAAAAATAAGGTGGAGGAATTCCTTCTCAACTCATTGTGTGAGGCCAACATCATCCTGAAACCAAAATCTGGCAGAGACACAACAAAAAAAGAAACCTTCAGGCCAATATCCTTGATGAACACAGATACAAAAATCTTCAACAAAGTACCAGCAAACTGAGTCCAACAGCACATCAAAAAGCTAATCCACCATTATTAACTAGGCTCTATCCCTGGGATGCAAGTTTAGTTCAATATATGCAAATCAATAAATGTGATTAATCACATAAAGAGAACTAAAAACAAAAACCATCTGATTATCTCAATAGATGCAGAAAAGGCTTTCAATAAAATTCAACACCGCTTCATGTTAAAAATCTTCAGTAAACTAGGTATTGAAGGAACAAACTACAAAATATTATAAGAGCCATCTATTACAAAACATGGCCAACATCATGTGATTGGGGAAAAGCTAGAAGCATTCCCTTGAAAACTGTCACAAGACAAGGATGCCCTCTCTCACTACTCCTATTCAGCATAGTATTGGAAGTTCTGGCAAGAGCAATCAGGCAAGAGAAAGAAATAAAAGGCATCCAGATAGGAAAAAAGGAAGTCAAACTATCCCTGTTTGCAGAAAAGATGATTCTATATCTAGAAAACCTTATAGTCTCTACCCAAAAGCTCCTTGATCTGATAAACAACTTCACCAAAGTTTCAGGGTACAAAATCAACATTCAAAAATCACTGACATTCCTATATACCAACAACATCCAAGGAGAGAGCCAAATCAGGAGTGCAATCCCATTTACAATTGCCACAAAAAGAATAAAATACCTAGGAATACAGCTAACCAAGGAAGTGAAGATCTCACACTGCTCAAAGAAATCATAGATGACACAAACAAATAGAAAGCATACCACATGTATGGATAGGGAGAATCAATACTGTTAAAATGGCCATACTGCCCAAAGCAATTTACAGATTCAATGCTACTCCTATCAAACTACCAATGACATTCTGCATAGAATTAGAAAAAACTATTTTAAAATTCATATGGAACCAAAAAAGAGCCCGAATAGCCAAGGTAATCCTAAGCAAAAAGAACAAAGCTGGAGGCATCACATTACCCAAATTTAAGCTATACCACAGGGCTACAATAACCAAAACAGCACAGTACTGGTACAAACACAGACACGTAGGCCAATGGAACAGAGGACAGAGTGCGGAAATAGTGCCACACATCTACAACCATCTGATCTTTGACAAAGCTGACAAAAACAAGAAATGAGGAAAGGGCTCCCCACTTAATAAATGGTGCTGAGATAACTGGCTAGCCATGGGCAGATGATTGAAACTAGACCCTACCTTATACCACATGTAAAAATCAAGTCAAGATGTATTAAAGAGAAATGTAAAATTTTAAACTATAAAAACGCCAGAAGATAACTAAGGAAATACCATTCTGGACATAGGATTTGGCAAAGATTTCATGGCAAGGACACCAAAAGCAATTGCAAGAAAAACAAACATTGACAAATTGAATCTCATTAAACTAAAGAGCTTCTGCACAGCAAAAGAAACTATCAACAGAGTAAACAGACAGCCTACAGAATGGGAGAAAATATTTGCAAACTATACAACTGACAAAAGTCTACTATCCAGAATCTATAAGGAACTTAAACAAATTTGCAAGCAAAACTCAAGCTACCCCATTAGAAAGCAGGCAAAGGATATGAACAGACATTTTTCAAAAGAAGACATACATGTAGCCCACAAGCATATGAAAAAATGTTCAATATCACTAATCACTAGAGAAATGTAAATCAAAACCAAAATGAGATACCATCTCACACCAGTCAGAATGCCTATTTTTAAGATAAAAAAGAAATAAACACACACTTTCCACAGAACCCAAAAAAGATAAGAGCTGAAATTGAATAAACTTAATAACTGTTATTGCTTCATTAAGAACATTCTTAAGTGAAACTAGCATTTATTTTCCCATGAATGCATGACAGTAATGAATACAATGACCACCAGTAGAGTTTAGTACCACTGACTTGATTTGTGCTAATGTGGCTACAGTATTTCCCATGCCGAAGAACCGCTGTTTTAGATGTCTCTGCACACTATTTAAAATCACACTTCCTCTCCTCATGAGGGCTTCAAGAACCAAGATTTGATAAAATTGCTTCTCCCCCCTTAAACCTGTGCATGTTGATACACCCCTGAGTCTCTCTACATCTTGTTTTGCCTTCAGACTTTAAGTATTTATATGAAGCATTTAAGGGATATAAACTCTTGCTGATTACTTGATTGATTTTTTAAAAAGCTTTAGAAATCAACTGCACATGAACAGGTTAGAGTTCACCTGGCTTAAGTTCCAAGTGACTAACTCATTAAGGAGAATGTTGAAAAGCTGGAGGGTGTCCAGGAGCGGTCAGCTGGGTGAGTGTAATGGCTAAAACCACATCCTCTTAGTACCTGTGGTGAGAACTAAAGATGTTCATGCAAAAGATCTCTTGGGAGGACATACAGGCTACCATCAAATAGAAGAATTGTGCTGTGTGGAAAAGTTATTAGATGGCTTGCTCATAGTCCCAGAAGACTATTTTTAATTCAAAATTTTTTCTAAAAAAAGACTTTCTAAGAACTCTCTGTCCACCAATGGAAAGGGCTATTTTGAGGTGTTGGGAGCATCAATCAACATACGTGGCATGGGCTGAAAGAAAAGGGAGACTGAGATACCAAGGCCTGGAAAAGCTCACAGTTTGCAAAAGGCTCACTTTAGAGGCCTCCCAAGCTTACCATAGCTTGCCTGTTTGTTTTCACATCTGCATGGATAAATAAATGTGTCCAGAGGTAGACCACAGCTGGGAATACTTGGTGGGTTGCATTACCATTAAACACTTTCAACTCTCAGTGGTCCATATTCCTTTTTTTTTTTTTTTTTTTTTTTGAGATAGGATCTTGCTCTGTCACCCAGGCTGGAGTGTAGTGGTGCAATCTCAACTCACTGCAACCTCCACTTCCCAGGTTCAAGCGATTCTCTTGTCTCACCCCACCAAGTACCTGGGATTATAGGCATGCACCACCATGCCTGGCTAATTTTTGTATTTTTAGTATAGACAGGGTTTCACCATGTTGGCCAGGCTGGTCTTGAACTCCTGACCTTAGATGATCTGCCCATCTCGGGGTTCACATTCCTTTTGAAAGCAGGAGTTGGACTGTGATATCCCAGGAAATGCTGTCAAAAGCCATGGAAGCAAATGCACAGGTATGCAGAAAAGCACACATAATTTCAAGACACCCACGGACCCCAGATTAAGAAGGCCTAAACTGATAACTTCTAATGTCTTTTCCAACTCTCAGATTCTATATTTCCATATATCTTAGGCATTAAGATGCCTTAATAAAATAACATTTTCATAATTTCTTGTTCCATTTATTATGAAAGTAAAAAGATATGTTTGATAAATTAAAAAATAAATTGGGCTGGGGGGATTAATTCTAGCAAAGTCAAGGTATTGCTGCCTGGTACCTAGTGTCAGGGAGGATGGTTATCTCCATATCCAATGCATGATACTGATACATACTGAAGACATACCTGAGACTGGGCAATTTGTGAAGAAAAAGAGACTTAATGGACTCACAGTTCCACATGGCTGGGGAGGTTTCACAATCATGACGGAAGGTGAAGGAGGAGCAAAGGCACGTCTTACATAGCAGCAGGCAAGAGAGCGTGAGGAGGGGAACTGCCCTTTATAAAACCATCAGATCGCAAGAGACTTATTCACTATCACGAGAACAGCACAAGAAAACCTGCCCTCATGATTCAGTTACCTCCCACTGGGTCCCTCCCACAACACATGGGGATTATGGGAGCTACAACTCAAGATGAGATTTGGGTGGGGTCACAGCCAAACCATGTCAGCCAGATAGGTTTTAAAAGCCTTTATGGGGTGGTGGAAACAAGTGGACGTCGGAAATCAATCAGAGGCAGGATCAGGACTTGTTTGTGGGCTCAAGTGTCTTGTTTGGGTGCGTTAGATGAATCATTTAACCCCACCTATAAAATATATGTATGTTTGTATGTTTTCACCCCTCTCACAGAAATATTATAGTTATAAAGTAAGTGGCATCATCAGGGTTTTTTTTCCCCCCACAATAAAGCTCTACCAACACTGGGATTTATTAAAATTTGTTTGAATGCTTGCCTCAGGAAACTATTTACTGAGAGAACTGAAAAATTAGTTGGTCAAAGGAAATGCAGCTAATACTCTGTGATTAGAGCAGTACATTTAACACAGTGTCACATTAAATGCTCTTTGACAAATTCATTTAGATTATCTTGGTTATGACTTGTGACAAGGACCAAGAAATGGCTTGAAGGCCTGGCGGGCCAAAGTGACAGTAAATGGTCGCTGAGTCGTGAGAAAATGCAACAGGGAAGGGGCGGGGGCAGGGAGGATAAAGAAGGGAGCTTCAGGGATTGATGCTTGATCTGGTCTTATTTAATATCTTCATTAATGATACGGAAGAGGGGTAAATAGCCTGTTAATTAAATTTTCAAATGGGACTAAATTGGGAGATGTGATAAACATGCTCAAGGAC
This sequence comes from Nomascus leucogenys, assembly GCF_006542625.1. Lineage (NCBI taxonomy): Eukaryota > Metazoa > Chordata > Mammalia > Primates > Hylobatidae > Nomascus > Nomascus leucogenys. The sequence goes on along the minus strand of NC_044384.1, from coordinate 23,271,467 downwards.
AAAGTAACATGAAGGCACCCTGAAAGGCTGAAAGGATGGGCTTGAACAGAAAAAGCCAAAAACGTGTGTGTTCTAGAAGAAAGCAGTGGGCAAGAAACAGTAGGAGCCCCTGCATGTCTTTTGGGTTCTCTTGTTCCTCCTTTATTTCCTCGCTCTGGTGGAGCAGATGCCTATCAATACCACTTGGGGGCATTCAGGTCTGCACACCTTGAAGCTTGCTCACATTCTGCCTGAAGGGTCTATTCTGGCCTTAGGAGTAGGAGAAGGCAGAAGTGTGGGAAAGTTAATGCCCCAGAAACAGCTCTCAGCCAAAGGTGAATGGAGGGGAGTAGATAAATACTCCCACCTTCTTCACCCCTCCATTTGGGTAACTCCAGATGGCTGCCAGAATTCCTCAGCAAGACAGACCTTCAGCCGCCCATGGAGGTAAGTGGCATGAGGTTGAGCCCTTTATTGGCTTCCTTTCCTTTCCTATCACTTCCCAGCTCGTCTACCAAGGTTGAGTGGGATCACCTCTGTCTCGGTCCATTTTTTGCTGCTATAATAGAATACCATAGACTGGGTAATTTAAAATGAACCCAGGGACCCAGGGGACATTTGCAAAAGCAGGCTGAGTACCTTTAATGGGGTTTGGATTCATGTTTAGAATTAAAATCCAAAGTCGGTCAACCAAGCCCACCTGTCCCATTAGACTCATGTTTCTGAAGATACAGTACCATGTAAAACAGGGTTCTCAAAGAGTGGTCTAGAAACCAGCAGCTTCAGACTCACCTGGGAACTTGTTTTAAAAATGCACATTCTTTTTTAAAAAAATAAAATGTTTCTATTTCAATACCTTTTGGGGTAAAAATGGTTTTAGATTACATGGATGAACTGCACAGTGGTGAATTCTGAGATTTCAGTTTAAAAATGCACATTCTTTTTTAAAAAAATAAAATGTTTCTATTTCAATACCTTTTGGGGTACAAATGGTTTTAGATTACATGGATGAACTGCACAGTGGTGAATTCTGAGATTTCAGTGCACACTTTATCCCAATAGTATACGTTGTACCTAATATTTACCTTTTAATCCCACATCCCCCTCCTACCCTCCCCCTTCTGAGTCTCCAAAGTCCATTATACCACTATGCATGTCTCTGCATACCCATAGCTTAGCTCCTACTTATAAATGAGAATATAGGATATTTGGTTTTCCATTCCTGAGTTACCTCACTTAGAATAATGGCCTCCAGGCAGGGCCCGGTGGCTCACGCCTATAATCCCAGCACTTTGGGAGGCCGAGGCAGGAGGATCACCTGAAGTCAGGAATTCAAGACCAGCCTGACCAACATGGAGAAACCCGGTCTCTACTAAAAATGCAAAAAATTAGCTGGGCGTGGTGGCACATGCCTGTAATGCCAGCTACTCAGGAGGCTGAGGCAGGAGAATTGCTTGAACCTGGGAGGTGGAGGTTGCAGTGAGCCAAGATCACACCATTGCACTCCAGCCTGGGCAACAATAGTGAAACTCTGCCTCAAAAAAAAAAAAAAAAAAAAAAAAGAATAGTGGCCTCCAGCTCCATCCAGGTTGCTGCAAAAGACATAGAAAGGCAAATTCTTGAGCCCCACCCCAAACCAAACTAATTAGCAATTCTAGAAATGAGGACTAGCCATTCGTGTTTTAAAGAGCTCTCCTAGTGATTCAGATACCTGCTGAAGTTTGAGAACCAGTGGTTTACTAGGACTGAATCCAGACTCATGGACACCATGGTACTGTGGATGAGTTAAACACATCTCCTGGCCTCAGTTTCCTCTCTATGAAAAGGGGATAATGATAAGAAAACCTTCAGGGGACTGATGTGAGGATTAAACAAAACAATGTGTGTAAACTACCTAACACATCATCTCAAACACAGGAAATAGTGATGTCTTTCCCTACCTCCCTCTCCCCTGAGACAGATGACAGTTCAGTGCAACTTTGATTCCTAAGACGTGGCTCTAATTTAAACTGAGGGTGGATTCTGCTTTGTCCCATGGACTTTAAAAAAGGGATTTTTATAACCAGTATACTCTCAAGTGACTGTCTAAAGCCCCAGAACAGACTGGAAGAGACAAGTGAGCAGAATTTGCTGACAGTTTTCAGGAGAGCATTGCTGGAAAAATCCTTGGCCATATTGAGTCTTTGTAGTTCAGGTTAGTATCTACCTTTCCACTAGCTTATTTATCATCAGGAATAGATACTGGAGAAACTAGAGCCTCGATGGCCCCATGAATGTCAGCACATCTGAGATAAGGCCAGATCCCCAAGGCAGTGACCCCGTTTCTCTGGCCTTAGAACGGTACCTCTTTTGACTTTCTCATGGTTATGTAACTTAACCACATGTCCCTGGCATCTTCCGCACTCTTGCAGGGCTAATTGGCCCGTTTTCTTGTATTTCTTATGCTCAAAAGAAAGGCATCCTTTCCATGTCTCAATGTCCCAATGACCCAACCACAGAACAAGGCACTCTACCCTTACCATTTGTCATGGTGCAAACAACCAAATGTCACCTCAGTAAATATTAATGGAAATAAATTAACTAAAGAAACCCAAAACCCATGGGACATATGGAATTACATTAGAATCTGTGAACAATGGGGTGATAATGGTAATAACCTACGTCCGAGGAGACTTTTTCAGAGAACTGAAAACACTTTACAATTAAGTGCCACGTCAGTGCTAAATTTATTAGTGGGTAATTGGATGCAGCCTTAGCAAAACTCAGGCTGGACAGTACCACCCCTACCCATGGAAAGCTATTCTTTCCATCACTACCAAAAAAGCTCCTCCCAGCACTCCCATCAACAAGAAAATACAGCAGCTATGAATCTGAACTGTAGTGAGCCAAATCGAGGTTATCTCAAAACATTGCAACTAAAAATGTATCTTTCCATAACATGGAGAGATAATCTATACCCCAAGATTTATTTTTTTAGCATAACAATGGTTTCAGCAGGAGTGCTATATCATACAGTGGAGTTCAAGCATCCTTTTCAAATACATTCAAATTTCAGTGCCAAGGGCATTTACTTCCTCTCTGTGCTTGATCCTGAACAATGCTGTAGAAAATACAAATAAGTGGTTTAAAAGGTCCATAAGAATGTAAAACATGTAATTCCATTATGGTGTCATATGAGAATGATATAGTATCAACACGATAATGAAGCAAAAGAGAAGGTTCCATCATCCCTGGCTTAGAGAACACATTTAACAAACGAAATCTGGATAAAAGCAGAACTGCTGATAGCAACTCTAGGAAGTTAAAGAAATCCCCTATGCAACATGTTTTATTTTTATGTATCTAACTGGTGAAATTTGATAATTTGTATTTGAAAACTGTAAGGAAGCAAACCTGAGCCTTCCAATTTAAAATTATAACTGGATTACAACTCTGAACACACCACCATCAGCCTTTCCATGAAAATATCTATGGGCTGGGCACAGTGGCTCACGCCTATAATCTCAGCACTTTGGGAGGCTGAGGCGGGTGGATCATGAGGTCAGGAGTACGAGACCAGCCTAACATGGTGAAACCCCATCTCTACTAAAAATACAAAAATTAGCCGGACGTGGTGGTGCACACCTGTAATCCCAACTATTCAGGAGGCTGAGGCAGGAGAATCACTTGAAACCGGGAGGCGGAGGTTGCAGTGAGCTGAGATCTTGCCACTGCACTCCAGCCTGGGTAACAGAGCGAGACTCCATCTCAAAAATAAAAAAAAAATAAAAAAAAATCTATGAAGACCCAGAAGATGAAACACCACAGAATAAGAAAACTGGGATTTACAGTCAAACTCTTACCAGAATTTTGGAGAAAGCTCTACTAATCAAGAGGCAATAAACCAGATTGGAAAATTTGCTTTGTGACTCACTAGTTGTATGTCGGGCTGAAAAAATGCTCCCATTGTCAACCAAGATTCAGGAATTCATCATTTGTGCCAATCACAAAATTGGAGAGCTGACTTTCCATCATGGGGGTGCATTGGAGTGCCCTCCACTCCTATCAATATTTCTCTATATATCTCCACTCAAAGACAGCAATAATAATATTAATAATGACAAGCGCAGCTATTACTTAGAATTTCCTATACACTCAGCTAAGTGCTTTAAAAGCATTACCTCATTTAAACCTTGCAACAAAAGATAAATGAAATGAAAATCTGGTTCTTTGAAAAGATAAATAAAATTGATAGACCATTAGCAAGATTAACCAAGAAAAGAAGAGAGAAAATCTAAATAATCTCAATAAGAAACAAAACAGGAGACATTACAACTGACACCGCAGAACTACAAAAGATCATTCGAGGCTACTATAAACACCTTTGTGCATATAAACTAGAAAACCTAGAAGAGATGGATAAATTCCTGGAAAAATATAATCCTCCTGGCTTAAATCGGGAGGAATTAGATACCCTAAACAGACCAATAACAAGCAGCAAGATTGAACTGGTAATTTAAAAATTACCAACAAAAAAAGGCCAGAACCAGATGGATTCAGAGCAGAATTCTACCAGACATTCAAAGAAGAATTGGTAGCAATCCTATTTACACTATGCCACAAGATAGAGAAAGAGGGAACCCTCCCTAATACATTCGATGAAGCCAGCATCACCCTAATACCAAAACCAGGAAAGGACATAACCAAAAAAGAAAACTACAGGCCGATATCCCTGATGAACATAGATGCTAATATCCTTAACAAAATACTAGATAACTGAATCCAACAACATATCAAAAAGATAATAAACCATGATCAAGTGGGTTTCATACCAGGGATGCAGGGATGGTTTAACATATGCAGGTCAATAAATGTGATACACCACATAAACAGAATTAAAAATAAAAATCACATGATCATCTCAATAGATGCAGGAAAATTATTTGACAAAATTCAGCATCGCTTTATGATTAAAACTCTCAGCAAAATTGGCATACAAGGGACATACTTAATGTAATAAAAGCCATCTATGACAAACCCACAGCAAACATAATACTGAATGGGGAAAAGTTGAAAGCATTCCCTCTGAGAACTGGAATAAGACAGGTATACCCACTCTCACCACTCCTCTTCAACATAGTACCGGAAGTCCTAGCCAGAGAATTCAGACAAGAGAAAGAAATAAAAGGCATAAGGCATGCAAATTGGTAAAGAGGAAGTCACACTGTCCTTGTCTGCTGACTATATGATTGTTTACCTTGAAAACTCTAAAGACTCCTCCACAAATCTCCTAGAACTGAATTCAGCAAAGTTTCCGGATACAAGATTAAGGTACACAAATCAGTAGCTCTCCTACACAACAGTAGCGAGCAAGCGGAGAATCAAATCAAGAACCCAACCCCTTTTATAATAGCTGCAAAAAAATAAATAAAATACTTAGGAATATACCTAACCAAGGAGGCGAAAGACCTCTACAAGGAAAACTACAAAATAATGTTGAAAGAAATCATAGACGACACAAACAAATAGAAATACATCCCATGCTCATGAATGGGTAGAATCAATGTTGTGAAAATGACCATACTACCAAAAGCAATCTACAAATTCAATGCAATCCCATCAAAATACCACCATCATTCTTAATAGAATTAGAAAAAAACAATTCTAAAATTCATATGGAACCAAAAAAAAACCTGCATAGCCAAAGCAAGACTAAGCAAAAAGAACAAATCTGGAGGCATCACACTACCTGATTTCAAACTATACTGTAAGGCCGCAGTCACTAAAACAGCATAGCACTGGTATAAAAATAGGCACAGAGACCAACGGAACAGAACAGAGAACCCAGAAATAAGCCCAAATACTTATAGCCAACTGATCTTCGACAAAGCAAACAAAAACATAAAGTGGGGAAAGGACACCCTTTTCAACAAATGGTGCTGGGATAATTGGCTAGCCACATGAAGGAGAATGAAACTGGATCCTCATCTCTCACTTTATATAAAAATCAACTCAAGATGGATTAAGGCCTTAAATCTAAGACCTGAAACTATAAACACTGGAAGATAACATTGGAAAACCGCTTCTAGACATTGGCTTAGGCAAGGATTTCATGACCAAGAGCCCAAAAGAAATGCAACAAAAACAAAGATAGATAGCTGAGACTTAATTAAACTAAAGAGCTTAGTCAGTAGAGTAAACAGGCAACCCACAGAGTGGGAGAAAATCTTCACAATCTATATATCTGACAAAGGACTAATATCCAGAATCTGCAATGTACTCAAACAAATCAGCAAGAAAAAAAAATAAACAATCCCATCAAAAAGTAGGCTAAGGACATGAATAGGCAATTCTCAAGAGAAGACATACAAATGGCCAACAAACATGAAAAAATGCTCAACATCACTAATAATCAGAGAAATGCAAATCAAAACCACAAATATGATATCACCTTACTCCTGCAAAAATGGCCATAATCAAAAAAATCAAAAAACAGTAGATGTTGGCGTGGATGTGGTGATCAGGGAACACTTCTACACTGCTGGTGGGAATGTAAACTAGTACAGCCACTATGGAAAACAGTGTGGAGAATCCTTAAAGAACTAAAACTAGAACTACCATTTGATCCAGCAATCCCACTACTGGATGTCTACCCAGAGGAAAAGAAGTCATTATATAAAAAAGACACTTGCACATGCATGTTTATAGCAGCACAATTCACAATTGCAAAACCATGGAACCAACCCAAATGCCCATCAATCGACAAGTGTATAAAGAAGCTGTGGTATATATATAAAACGAGGAATACTATTCAGTCATAAAAAGGAATGAATTAACAGCATTTGCAGTGACTTAGATGATATTAGAGACTACTAAATGAAGTAACTCAAGAATGGACAACCAAATATTGTATGTTCTCATTGATATGTAGGAACTAGGCTATGAGGACACAAAGGCATAAGAATGATACAACGGACTTAGGGGATTTGGGGGGAAGAGTGGGAGGGGGGACAAAAGATAAAAGACTACAAATAGGGTGCAGTATATACTGCTCGGGTGAGGGGTTCACCAAAATCTCACAAATCACCACTAAAGAACTTACTCATGTAATCAAACACCACCTGTACCCCAAAACCTATGGAAAAATAAAAAAAATGAAAAATAAAAAAAAGTTGAATACAGAAAAAGAAGCTTAGAAAGGAAAGTGAGAAGAAGCAACTGTGGCAGGGACCCTTAGAGAGAAGAACCTTTCAGGTAGTAGGGTGTCAACAGGGGCTGGTAATTTTGACTTGAGTTAGCTTTAAAAATATAGCTACTTACTCATTCTAAATTAGGGTGAATCATACTGACATCCAATTTAAGACATGGCAATCTGAAACAAGTGGATATTTCAAACTCTATTGACCTATATTTCTTTTCTTATCTATATGGATACTGCCATCTGCTGATAACTGGCATTTTTGAGGGGTCTTTTTTTGTAATTATGACATTGTATTTAAGGTATTGTTGCCCTTGTTCCCTTTGAGGGGTAGATTCTTCTCCCAGGTCTCCACATGGCTGGCTCATTTTCATCCTACAGTTCGTAGCTCAAGTGGCAATTCTTCTAAATAGTTATCCCTGATCACTACATCTAAACAACTTCTACCCTCTACCCCTAGTTAATATCTATTTCATCATTTGTTTCACTCATTTAATTTCAGATTTATCATAATTTGTCATTACTTTATGATTTTATGTCTTCATTTCTTGCTTGTGTCTCTTGTCCCAGAATATAAGCTTCATGAAAGCAGGGACCTTAGCTCTCTTTTTTACCACTGGAATAATAGCACCTAATGCCACCTGTCTCTTAGAAAGAGCTTAATTAATGAAAAAAAAAAAAAACCTTACAACACTCCATAATATAAGTGCTATTGTTACCTTCATTTTAGGGAACTGAAGTTCAAAGATATGAAACAATTTTGCAAAGTTCACAAAGCTTGAAGAAGTAGAACTGGGATGTAAACTCAGATTACAAGACTCTTGAGCAAGTAACTATTAGATTATAGCACAGCCCTTATAAGATATTTGTCAAGAAATACAGAGTAACGTAGGGTAGCATTTAGGATCACAGGAGATATTGTCCTTTCGAGTGATGTGATATAAGGGCTGAGGGAAAACAAAGAAATGGAGAGCTTCAGTAGCAGCTATATGACAGAAATTTTCATTTTTGTGCATTCAGTCTTTTCAGAATATCAGAGCTAGGAAATACAGAAAGAAGTTCCCATCTTGGTCCCAAACAGTCACCCTGTAAATGATATCTAGCCATACCACCAAGAAAGAAATGTTACCAGCACCAAAAAGCAAGGCCAAGACTGAGTGAAGCATTCTTTCCATGTATTTGTAGAAATAATAAAATAAATAAATAAAGCATGTAAATTGAATACAAGTGGGAAAGAACATTTTATGAAAACTCAGAAAATGAAAACACTTCTCAAAAAATTTATTATAAAAACTGGAATCTAGAAAAATTATCTGGAATTCTCATTTAAATAGAGAACAATTTAACTTCCATGAGGCCAAAAAAAAATCACTAAGAGATTAATAATTGAGGACAAAAGTCAACAGGATAAGATTAAAAGTGATATAGTGATATATAGTCAAATAGAAAAGATTTCAGAGGAATTAGAAAAGCAATAACAGAATGTAGAACTACACTGGAGGCAAAAAGGAGTGTAATTGACACTGCAGAAAATCAATCAGAGATATGGGGGAAAAACTTCAGAAGTTCGGAGAAAATTAAATGTTCAGAGAAAAATTAAAATGTTAGGAGGAAATATAAAATAACATCTCGATAAACATCTACCATGTTCCTAGAAAAACAGTGGAAAGAAATAAACACATGGACCCATCTAGAAATGTATAACCACTAGGATAAAGTTTTATACATTGTACATTTATAGGTAGGAAAAAAATCAGTTTACATACAAATAAAAGTCAGGCTGGCCTCACACATTTTACTACTAAATGCTAAAAAAAAATGAGATAATGATTAACACATTTTGAATATGACAAAGTTGTAAACCAAGAATATTATACCCAGCCAATTCATCTTTCTGAATAATGAAAAAGAAAGTCTTGGAAAGGCAAAAGTGATAGTTTACCTACTTGCCCTTCTTTTAAAATTAGAATTAAAATTAGGAAAACTCAATTCCAGGAAGTCATAATATAAAAGGACTGGTAGCCCTGTGGGGTATTACTTCAGACAACCACACTTGAACTAATGAACCTGCAAGAAAAAAAAATTCCACCTACTTCCATTAAAAAAGACTAGGGGAAATAAATTTTGTGGTCATATTTAGTGCATAAAAATACATATTTTTAAAATTTTAATTCAACACATTTTCTTTAAGGAGCTCATATTATTTAATAGAATATAAATAAAGAGAAAATAGCATGTTCAGAATTCATCATACTTGAGCTAAAAGAATCAATATCTTTGGCTTTGCTCTGCTGGCATTAAAGCTTTCCAAGTATCTATTTTAAAGAAGTAGGACACTGTTTCTGGCTGGTTATGTTCTCCGCACACTGGCTGTTGTGCTAAGGGGTTGACTAGAAGATCTCCATGGCCCCTATTCAAAAACACAATGACTTTTCTGGTTCAGGAAGCTCAGTCAAAGCAGCCTGCCAATCCTGCTGGTCAGCCTTGCCCTGGGAGGCAAGTCTTGTCAACTGGGGTACATTTCAGAAGCTTTCTTTCCCTAATTTTTTAAATAACTTTTTTTAAATCACAAAAGTAGTCCATGCTTATAACAGAAAATATGGAAAACTCTAAAATATAAAAAGGAAATTAGAAAATGTCTCATAATCTCATGATTCAGAGTCATGATTTTTTATTTCCAAGAATGCCAGGAAGCAAGTCATTTAAAGGCAGGACATCACCACATCCTATGGGGCTGCCACAGTTTCCATGGCTTCACTTTGGAAAGGAGACAGACAGACTTAAGCAAGCTGCCACGAAGGACTTGAGCACCCCTCATCTGAGCTGTCCACACACTCCAAGCTCACATAAAATAAATATGATAACACCCATAGAAGCACTTTATAAACTTCCAAGGATTATACAAACGTTACTTGTAATTATTCTCAGGAGCAAATGGGTTGGTATATTGACATTGTCATTATTGCACAAGGGGAAATTCGTTTCTGAGGAACATTTTCTCAATTTCCTGCCTTTGAAGGGGCTGCTGTCATTTCAGCTTTTCTTTGTGTGGCAGGCTACTCTCTGGCACCTTGTCTCCCACAACGATCTGGCAAGGCCCATGGTTGATCCTGGCAGACACAGACATCATTTCAGGAATCCGCTGCTCTATTCATAGGGCTGCACATTTATGTATAGTGTTCAGCTCTGCATTGACCCCACAAAAGAACACAACTTCAAATGCTTCACTTTAAGGCACAGAAAATTCAAGAAGACTGGCCTCCCAGAAGAATGCAGCAAGAGCCCAGCATTTTTGCAAACATAGGTATTGATGTCTACATGCTTTCTTATTGTCGTGTGCATCATTTACCCTGTCAAGATGTGAATGATGTTACAATAGAGACTTGTGAGAAAGGGATGAAAAGGAAATGTTGCAATTTGTCAGGGTGCAGGGGTGGAGTTCCCTGTCCTTAATTTCATGTCCCCTCAATCATGGCTGGTGGCCTTGTTGTTCCTTGTCTGGGAACACTCTCCTCTAGGCTTACCTAAAACCACTCCTTCCTAATTTTCCAGCCACATAACTGGTCATTTTCTTTCCTGGTCTCCTTACTCATTCCCTCTTCTCTGCTCAACTTTTAAATGTTGGAGTGATCTCAGTCTACAGCTTCCAGAGAGCCAAGCTCTTGTCTGATGGTTTGCCACTATAGCCTCTCAGTGACAAGAATAACATCTGGCACTTAGTAGCTGCTCACTAAGTATGTTCAAATGAGTGCATGAAGTCATATATGAATTTATGAATTGCTGACAACCTCTCTATTTCAATTGCTGACAACCTCTCTATTTCATAACACAAAATTTTCTCACACTTCCAAACAATGTATTCTCATGCCCAGAGCTGCCCACCATTGCTAGGTCATTTCACTGAATGAGATTCATGAATGTCTGCCTGTAGCTTTAGACCCAAGCCCCCCGCCCTTGCCTTTATGAAGATACCTAAAGTCACATGGCCTATGGATCTCCTGCCTTAGAATCAACTCTCATTGAGGCATCCACCTCTCTCTTCCTTATTCTTTGAAACACTTATAACCAAAAGAATTACAGTATCTAGTCAAGCAGTATTTTCCCATCCCTAATCAAAGGAAGCTGCAATTCATTCCAAATACTTTGACTTTCAGCAAAATGCCCCCAATATTTCTTCTCTATTAGAAAACTAAAAAAAAAAAAAACAAAAACAAACAAACAAATAAAAAAACTCTCTGCAGAATGAGGCCATGTAAAATCACTAGTTTCAGAAACCCATTATTACATGAGGGCAAACTAGGTCATTTTCTGAGCCTCGGTTTCTCCTTTGCTGATGTAGGTGTAATAGTATTAGAAAGAATTAGATCAGATAATGCACAAGAAAGGGTCTAGGACCATTCCTGGGACTCAGGAAACGTTGAGAAGATCTGGTTGAATTTGAATCTTTACAACCCTTATTGCCAGAGTTCATTTACATTCTCATCTGAGAAACAAACCACGGCCAAATGGATGGTGCAGGAGTGGCCACTGAAAAAGGAGACTTTAAAGAGGTGGAGGAGAGAAGCTTACTGAAAACTGAAAATGCCCATGCAGCCACGTGGTGAAGGCTGACATGCGTAATAAATTAGTAAATGACTTAGTAGTACTCTATCACCCAGCACAGTGTGGTGAGAAGCTGTAGACTGAGATCACTCCAAACTGTTTGTTCAGCAGCCCATGAACAAGCAGTTTGCAGAGAGCCAGGACTGAGGAAAACACCTGCAGGAACCTGTGAGTGCCTCCGTGAAGTTGGCGCCCCGGGGCACCTTGCTGACCTTGTCCCAGTCCCTGCCCTTTTCAACCTCAGGGAATGACAGAAAGTCTTCCACCATCCCTCGTGCCCCCGTACGGCACCCCTCCACCCTCAGCATCTGTGTGCTATGGACCAACACGCACGCAGGTAGGAATCTGGTGACAATGGGCAGAGTGCTGTTGCCAACTTTGTATCCAAACCACCAGATGAATGCTGTTTTATACCAATTCACATTTTACTACCACTCTGTAGTGGGGAGAATCTGTCCTGTGTTTCAGATTATTCAGGAGTGCTAAAAAGAGGGGAATACACAACCTAGCAATAACTCATAGATGTAATTATCTGGGAGATTCACAAAAGAACCACCTGGCTTGGGCATTACACCTGAATGCATGCAATTGCCCAGCTCATAACAATCTTTAAAATTAGTGAATATGGGTTAGCAGCAAGAGAAGAGGACTCTTGCAGATAAGCATAGGTCCCAGTAAAGAATGGCTTTATTTAGAACCAGTAATCCACAACTTCTTCTGGGGATACGAACAGAGAGAAAATTTTAACTTCCTTCCCACCATTTTCTTTTTTTAAAATGGGGTTTCTATGTATCTTTGATGAGCGAGACAATCCTTAAAAGACCAAGCTGTGTTGGATTTGACTATCAGGTGCGCTTAAACTGGAAGCAATCTTAGGCATTGTCAAGTCGTAACACTTTTATTTTAGGGTGGAGGAAACCGAGGCCAAGGAAGTATGTGTTATTGTTCCAGCCTAAGGTCTCACAGGTGATCCAAAAAGAGAACCCAGGAATTCAAAACCCAGGAATCTGACATCATGAATTTTGCTGTATCTGCTACCTCCTACATAGTTTTACTTACAAGTCTTGAAGTCGGCATATTTTTTCCTTACAGAAATTTACTACTGTAATGCAAAACCAGTATCACTTGCAATAAATAAAAGGCACCATAAGCATAAGCAGAATGAAAGTGATACAATGTTAAGTTCTAAGTAAGAAGGTTCTGAGATTATGTCCTGTTAAATAGTGATATTATCAGGTGAAATGCCCTTAATACCAGCAGAAGCACTGAAAGAACATTAGAAAAGCAATGGTTGTCTCAATACGTGACTCAATGCCATTTAAGGTTGTATTTCTGTATCACCAACCATGTGGTCACACTCTCGGAAGCCCTGCACTACCCCTAACACCAGCCAGTAGCCTTGCCTCCTCCAAGCAGCCTACCAGAATCCCTGGAGAAGTAGCCTTGTCAGTGAATTATGTATGACTTTCTCAGTAGCTACACACTCTTCCCCTTTACCTTATTTTGAAAATTGAGAACCATTCTTGAATTTTAGGTGAGGATTGCTGAGAATGTGCTCAGAGAATTAGGAACACAATAGGAGAGGAAACTCACTAATTATAGCTTACAGAATAAAAACTGAGTCACCAATTATAATCACCGAGATTGAAGTTCTCATAGAGGAAACATTTAATAACAAATACCTACTCTGTGCCAGACAAGACATATACTTTATCTCATTTATTCTCTCAACAACCTTAGAAAGCAGATATTATTGGCTCCATTTCACACATGAGAAAAACAAGTCTCAGAGATGTTAAGTAACTTGACTCAAGTTACACAGCCAATAGCCGAATTCAAACTGAGATTTTTTTTTTTTTTTTTTTCAGACGGAGTCAGAGTCTCACTCTGTCGCCCAGGCTGGAGTGCAGTGGCACTATCTCGGCTCACTGCAACTTCTGCCTCCCGGGTTCAAGTGATTCTCCTGCCTCAGCCTCCTGAGTAGCTAAGATTACAGGCACGCACCACCAGGCCCAGCTAATTTTTATATTTTTAGTAGAGACGGGGTTTCACCATGTTGGTCAGGCTGGTCTCCAAACTGAAATCTTTTATGCCAATTCTGGCTGCACATTGAGATTGTCTGGGAGCTTTTAATAATGATCCGTGTCAGAGCTTCACTCACATTGACTCTCAGTAAATTAGTCTGATGTGGAGGCTTATCATGGTATTTATTTGTGGAGGCTTATCATGGTATTTATTTGCCAGCTTCCTAGGTGGTTGTAGTATACATCTGACATTAAGAAACCCTGGCTTTAAACCATAACCTGTGTTGTTATTCCCTTGTCACTTTTTTAGTTATTTTTAAACTCTGTTTTCCTAAATTTTCTTTATCATTTCCTAGTGAAATTTCAGGGAGCACAAAAGTTCGAATCTACAAGCAAATGGGTCACTCCCTGCCCAGCGTTGGGGCACCTCCAGCCTGAGAGTGGGACATCCTGGACCCCACCTCTGCTTCTGCTCTGATACAGCCAGGACCTTAGGCAAAGCACTCCTCCTTATTTCCTCGTCTGCAAAGTGAAGAGGTTGAACTTGGTGATCTTTAAGCTCCCTTCCAGCTCTAAATTTCTGTCATCAGCTTCCAAATGCTACAAGCTGGTTGCAAAGCCCTGTGAATGTATAGCCTGTCTGCCTTTCCCATTCTTTCACTTTCTTCTTCCCTCAGCTCCGTTTCTATTTAATGAGCTTTGGCCTGAGGGAGCCCTGCTTGTCCTTCCCCAGTCTTCTAAGCTGCTCCTAGGGCCCTAGCTTATTTCTTACCATGGGAGCTTTTGTTATTACAAATTTTCTTCTACTTTTTTTTAACCCAACTTTAGTTCCTTCCAGTCCATAGGGACCCTTCATATACCCAAGTGTCCTTCCACAGATTTTAATTAAACACAATCATCTTCTTAAAGCTCCTCCCAAAGTGGGGGCCAGGGTTCAGAGGGTAGGGGTGGAGAGGAGAGGAGAAGTTCATTAAGTTCATTACCAGATAAATGTTGTTACCATAGTCACCCAAAAAGAGACAAGGGAGTTAAAATTCAAGTGTTTACATGTGTACTCATGTGCATATCCAAATTTTGAGATTCTTTCAGTATCTCTCTTCCAGATCCATTTTCTCCTACAAAATATTAAACATAGAAAAATACTTTTCAGAATATGGATCATTTCCCTTCATGGAATTCTTCTTCTTGTGCTTGTGCATTCATAGTTTGTTTCTTAAGACATACAGGTCTCAGGATTCATCACCACAAAGCAATTTAGAAAAACTCAAAACGCAGGATACTCCTTGCCCCTGTCCCTGTGTTATAGTTAAATCTAAGTCTAAGCCAATGCAAAGCTGTGAACCATGGGCCACTCCCTTCCAATAGACTTCTACTCTTGGGGTACACCTTGTCTGAGCATGGACTTACCAGCCTTTCCCCACCAGCCCCAAATCTCCCTGAATTGCAACAGGCCCTGAAACATTTGTAACACTAAATCTGAGGCTGATTATTCCACGATGATACTCAGAATTTTCTAGGGCATGACAGACTTTATGAAGCGTTTGAACAGCTCCATGTTCCACAGGAAGAAAGACAATTTCCAGGCTGTGCCAGGATGGAGTGTGGGGAGCATCCGACAGTTTTTCTGAAGGAAACAATTCTGTTGATTGGAACAGTATTTTGCAAAAGCCTACTTAGTTTTCATAGGTTGCAGCTTTTTAAAATCTCCTGACATCAGTTTTATATTTATCCTTGTTGTTGCTTTTTTTAAGTGGAACTAATAATCAAGCCTTTTAGGGCAAGTTTATTGTTTTGGATACAACTGTTCCCCATCCAGCTCCACACAACTACCTTCCCACTATTAGGCGGGAAGAAAATTTTTCAGTTCCTTTCATTATTCCTCCTTTGTCATAAAACCATTGGTGTGTTTCTGATTTCCAGAAAGAAAAGAGCTCATGTTGATGATTTTGCCTTTATTTTTAGAGATGTTCTTCAATTCCTCTTCTAACAGTGTATATTGTTACAGCAATCGCAAGTTCTAATTTATTTATTGTTAAAATGCTAATTATGCATTTGCCTTGTTTTTATTGAAACTAAAGAAGTAAAAAAGTTAACTCAGAACGTTTCTGAACATCCAGTTGGGTTCCAAATGTACATCAAGTCTTTCCAGGAAGCAGGACAGAGAAGGCTTGTTGGGATTTCAGATCCAGGGAGTCACTTTTAGATGAGGTTGCTCTCCATTTTAGCAGTGAGGCAGCATCAGACTTATTCTGGTGGCTGTTTTAAGTGACAAACTGGAACCGCAGATCCCATATGAATCAAGAGAGAGGATGAGCCCCTAAATTATGTTCCACCTTCATATGGACAACAGCAAACAGTGCCATTTGTGAAAGTATAGGAAGTCACTGGTCAGCAATGAGTGTGACGCAAGTGGCCCCGGAAGACCCCCCCAGGATCCATGTCACTAACTGTGTATAACAAAAAGTCCACTATTGAGGCTGGGTGCGGTGGCTCATGCCTGTAATCCCAGCACTTTGGGAAGCTGAGGTGGGCAGATCACCTGAGGTCAGGATTTCAAGCCTGGCCAATATGGTGAAACTCAATCTCTACTAAAAAATACAAAAATTAGCTGGGCATCATGGTGCATGCCTGTAATCCCAGCTATTTGGGAGACTGAGGCAGGAGAAGCACTTGATCCCGGGAGGCAGAGGTTGCAGTGAGCTGAAATTGTGTCAGTACACTCCAGCCTGGGTGACAGAGCAAGACTCTGTCTCAAAAAAAAAAAAAAAAAAAAAAAGGCCACCATTGAATACATCAGAATACATTAGAATGTCAGAGCTAAATGGAACTTGGACATCACTCAGCCCTAATCCCCACCTTACATTTGAGGAAACTGAGGCCTTGAAGTGGGAAATGACTTAGTCACAAGCACTAAATTTAGCAAGTTAATGACAGAGCCAGGATTACAACCCTGGTCTTCTGACTCTAAAACCAGTGCTGTTTCCAAAAGTGAGCCCCAAAGCTTCACCTACATGTAGCAGCAGAGGATTCTCCATTCTGCACCTGCAGCTCTATGAGGATGAAAAAGGTCCCCATTTATTAGTCGTTAACCACATACCCGGTTCTGTGCTAAGTGCTTCGGCCACATTATCTCATTTCATTCTCATAACAAACCTTTGAGATAGGTATTATTACAGGTAATTCAACTATAGCAGATCCAGAATTCTGTCTGGGCTCTTCTGTCTCCATAGCCCTTGGCCTAACCCACTGCCTTAGTCTCTTCTACTGCTTCTGTCAGCTCCTTCCACACCTACAGGCTCTGGACAGATACTGACCATGACCTTCTTCCCTGACCACAGAAATCTGACAGTGAGTTCAGTTAGCAAGCAGATATCCCCAGATCTAAGAAAAGGTGGGCCCTTCCCCAGTGTCAGGAAGTAAATTATGACTGCTCTAACAATTCATGATAATCCCATTCCCCTGGCCCAGTGACTGGTGTAGTGTGATGTGTGATCCCATTATGGCCAATAAGAAATAAAGGAGAGAATTCTCAAGGCTCCCCTGACTGTCTAAAAAGATGGAGTTTCAGAAGATAAGATTTTTAGCCTTTGGCTCTCAGTTTCTGTGTAGGATACTGGCATGAGCATGAGACGCCTGGAGCTGAGGAAGCCATATTGCAAACATGAGGTGATAACCATGAGGGGAAAAAAAAAACCCACAAAGCAAAAACAATAAAACAGATAAAAAACAATACACTGAGGATGGAGTGACAAGGCCTTGAAAAATTTGAAAGACATTGCTGAGCCATTGCACCAACCTAACAGTGCCTACCTGCATATTTCCTGTTATTTTCAAAAGTTAAATACTGATTGCCTAGGACACTATTAGTCAGATTTTCTGTTCCTGGAAGCTAGAAGCATTCCTAACTGATATGAGCTGTTAGTTCAGAGATGTGTCACTTGAGGGTAGCTGCCCAACCCTATGCCTCACTTTCTTTGTCAAATGTGTACTAGTTGGAGTTATACCAAGGTTTTGTAATGGATTTTATGCTCAGTATCATTTAACATACATCTGGAAGCATTTGCCATAGATTCATCTACTCTCATTTGGAGTATGGATTTTTAAAAAATTTTCATTGATATATAATCATTATACACATTTTGGGAGTACATGTCACATTTTGATACATGTATACAATGTGTGATGGTTATATCAGGGGAATTGGGATATCCACCACCTCAAATATTTATCTTTTCTTTGTGTTGGGAACACTACAATTCTTCTCTTCTAGCTATTCTGAAATATATAATAAATGATTGTTTAGTATACCTTCTTACTGAACTGTTGAATACTAGAACTTATTCCTAATATCTAACTGTATTTTTGTAACCATTAACCAGACGTATGGATTTTTGACTAAAGAAAATAAATCCCGATTCGTCGAAGATAAAATTTAGATACAGGGACACATATCTCACGTGTGTGGCCATATATTAGAAGTAATTTTTTTGTATCCACTATGAGTTGGTAAATCAGAAGATTATTCAGTACTCAACAACAATTTGATAGTTATTCAAACAGAACCCAAATGTTGGCCCTTCGAGTTCAGCCTGAGCCATATATACCATATACACCTCAGTCTGCAAGATCCCCTACAGAAAAATGAAAAGAAAAGGCAATGACTCAGAATCTACACAGAGGGCCCATTTCTGCAGTGTTTCCCCAAATATACAATCTTTTTCTTCCATCTTCCTACATGCATATTCTAGGATTTACTAGTTTTGAACACATACATTATGGGCATATGTTTACATTTGTTGTTTGATTCTGTCTTATTTTGAAACTATACTAGAGTACTCTGACACATAGAACTGTTTTCTAAGACGCTCTAGCTCCATGTCTGTCATCCCTGAATTGTCAGTTGTTCCATCAACAAACATTGGTGTGTGACGAGCATTGTGTTGAGAATTTAGGACTTGTATCTGAAAGGGTTGGGCTGTGTGGGTTGTTTTTTTCCAGTGACAACACTAATAGATTTGATCCCAGCAATAAGAAGTTATGGTATCCTCTCATTCTTATCCAAGAATCCCATCCCCAGCCTTGGGAAAGGAAGAGAGCATCAATGTTCTCCTCTCCTCTGGGGAGAAACACTGGTGTGAGCAAAGCACCTAGCTCAAATATGGTAAGACAATAGTATCATACTCTTTGAGCGGGTTCCATAGGCTTCGACTCAAGAAAAAACAACAAAGGATATAATCAACTTCCTTGTTACCTAAGTTTTTTGTATTCAGCTGGTCCTTTGGGAGAAAACTAGATAACTAGATGAGGAAACTTGTACAATTCACTAGAAAGAAGCTTATTTCAGAAACTATGAGCTTCTTGAGAATATAGGTTTGCTTCTTAATCATTTTTACATCCTTAGAACCTGGAATAGTATCCCACACAAAGTAGGTACCCAATAAATGTGTGTGTGATAAATGAATACACAGGGTTTATTATTATTATTATGGTCTTTTTATTATTACTATTATTTTTCATCATCATGATTATTATTAGGTACAGGTAGTCTAACTTGGTACTTTCATTTGAGATATGGTGGATAAAGAAAACTGGTCTCTAATAAAATATGGTACTCTGGTCTATTTTTCAAGGTCTGAGCTACAAAAGTGCCACAAAAATGTAGTTCTGTGTCTAGATGAAATCTTATTTTAAACTTGCATTTTAAAAACTCTGGAATGAAAATCTAAGTTGGGGATCTCAAGTTGGTTAGAAAGGAAATTATTAAGGACCCTTTATTACACTCTAAAGTGAGAAACATCACATTGAAAATGCACCCACAGTGTTGGGACCTCGTAAAATATCCACGAAGAAAACGCTCTTAGACAAAATACCTGATTTTTTCGATCGAGCATTGTATTTGTCAGAGTACATGATTGGGGTAGCACTGACAGAAATTTTATCACATTTAACATTTGTTCATTTCACACTTCAGGCTCTCTCTCGATCGCAGAATTTATTTCATTGGCATTTGTCATATCTCGGCTATCTTCTTTCACCACTTTGTAGATGGTGGCTTTTTTAGGCGACTTTTTCTGAGCTGAGGATTTTTTTTCTAGGATGCCAATCCAATCTGGTATTTCAAAATGCCAACACCATTGGCCCTGCTGGAAACCGATTAAACAATTTCTATGCCTAACAGCTCTTTTCAAGTTGCTGAGTTTTTGATTTTCATTTCTTAAGGCTAAATTTTCACACACACAAAAATTGCCCACTCTTTGCATGCAAATGAAGCAGTTTAGAAATGGAAATTCAAGCACAGTGAGCCCTGCATTAATTTACAAATCCATGGCATATTTAAAATATTTTTTCAAATTGCTTCACACGTTTTGGGTGTGTGACACATCGCCATTTAACTTAGTCAAAGTTATTTTGCTGATAAACTTTAGATAACTCTAAAGAAGGCATCTTTGGGAGAACCAAGGGAGAACTGTTTTCTGTTCCATTACATACATTTTTTTCATTAAAATAAAACGGGATCAACTTGGGTGAGCTAGAGCTCTCTATAAAGACAGGAATTTCTCCCCCAGATGAGAAACTTGAGTGAATGGAAGAGGAAAGGGAAATCAATGTCCTTGTGAGTAAAAGTCTATGAAAGTACAGTGTGTATGTCATCAACACTTTACATTTCAATCGCTTCATTTCTGGTTCCTGTAAGAAGAGAACCCAAACGTATCTTCACGCCTCTGCAGAGATAAAAATAGGTAATCATCACTAGTCTTCAGAAAAGTATATCCTAGCTTTCTGTTTTATATTTGCAAAGCAAGAATGTACATTTGCCTCAAATAGGGCTATTGAAGGGAAAGACTTTTTATCCTTTCATTTTCTTATACTGCATCAAAGCTAGCACATTTTAGAACTGATATCCCTGAGGTTTTTTTTTTTAATTTAAAGGAAACCATCCATTTATCAATATCAGCCTGTTCCTGACCAATTCAGATTTCAGTCGGACTTATAAACTGTAATGTGCCCTAATTATGAAGTCATAATAAGTAACACAGTGGTATTGGTGCAGGGACAAATTGTCCATGGAAAAGATCAGAGAGACCTGAGAAGACTCACACATACATAGAAAATCTGACATTGCAAATAAGTGGGAAAAGAAAGACTTCAATAAGGGTGCTAGGACAATGGGAAAGAAAGAAAGAAAAAGAAGGGAAGGAAGGAAGAATGGAAGGAAGGAGAGAAGAAAGGAAGGAAGGAAGGAAGGAAGGAAGGAAGGAAGGAAGGAAGGAAGGAAGGAAGGGGAAAAAAGGGAGGGAGGGGAAGAAAGGGAGGGAGAGAGGGAAAGGAAGGAAGGAAAGAAGGAGAGGAGGGAGGGAGGGAGGGGAGAAAGCAGAGAAAGAAAGGAAGGAGGGAGGTAGGATCGAAAGAAAAGAAAAAAAATGGATTCCCCTCACACACAATTGTTCACTAAAATCAGTTCCAGATAGATGAATAACATATGGAAAAGAAAACTTCACAATTTTTAGGTAAAAAATAGGAAAACATTTCTGTGACATTAGGATGAAGGAGGAGAGAAAACAAGTCACAAAAAGAAGAAACTATAAAGAAAAAAATATAGATTCAACCACATTAACTTCCACTCATCAGAAGACAACAAAAGAGAGTAAAGAAGCAAGACCCCAAAACTGGGAGAAGATGTCTATAATAACTGTAATTAACAAAGGAAGAATATCCATAAAATAAAGAACTTCAATGATTCAAGAAAAAAACAACCCAAGAGAGGACACACAGCCGATGGGCAAAAGAGATGAAGGGGCATTTCACAGAAGACGCAAGATGAATGCCCATTACACAAATGGGGAAATGTTCATGAATCATCAGGAAAATGCATAATGAAATCACTAGGAGATACCATTCACTCCCATGAGGTGGCAAAATGTTTTAAAGTGTGACATATCAAGTATTAAAATGGTGTCCAGTAAGGATATGGAATAACAGGCACTCCTGTACACTGGCGGTGGGAACAAAGTTGTTACTCTCACTTTGGAATACTATTTAGCATTACCTAGTAAAATTAAACTTAGGCCAGGTGCAGTGGCTCACATCTGTAATCCCAGCACTTTGGGAGGCCAAGGCAGGCAGGCAGACCACCTGAGGTCAGGAGTTTGAGACCAGCCTGGCAAACATGGTGAAACCCCGTCTCTACTAAAAATACAAAAAATTAGCTGGGCATGGTGGCACGTGCCTGTAATCTCAGCTACTCAGGAGGCTGAGACAGGAGAATTGCTTGAACCTGGAGGCAGAGATTGCAGTGAGCCAAGATCATGCCACTGCACTTCAGCCTGGGCAACAAGAGCAAAACTCCATCTCAAAAATAAATAAATAAATAAACTTGTGCACACTCCATAGCCACTCTCAGATGTATTCATTCCCAGATATATAGCCAATCCCAGATGTAGATACAGATGATATAGATATAGACATCGAGCCAAGAGAAGCTTGTGCACGTTTACCAGTCAATATACATAAGAATATTCACAGTATCCTTGTTCTTTGGAGCAAAACAAGCCAAACATCTGTAAACAGAAGAATATACGAATGAATGATGACACAGTCATATGCTGGAATGTAATACAGCCCCACGTTAACATAGTTAAATCTGAAATGTATAACACTGAGCAATCAAAAAGCAAGTTTCAGGAAAAATGCATAAATAAACCTTTATTTACCTGAAGTTCTAAAACAGACAAAATTAAGTAATAGCTTATTTAGGAATATCTATACATAAAGAAAACCAAAGGTGCTATTAACACAAAATTCAGGATAGTGACTATCTCTGGAGAGTAGAAGAGGGGATTACAATCTGGGGAGGTCCTGCCCAAGGCTCCACAAATATCAATACTATTTCTCCTCTTACTGGGTTCATTTTATCATTAGTCTTGAAATTGTACACAGATATTAGACATATTTCTTTGGAATTATTATATGTTTATTTTTTAAGTTTTAAAACAAACTTTGATGCATGAGAGCCAAATCAAGGCTACAAATATGCACCATCCTCCCAAACACAACCTACTCCAGTTTGACTTAAATAGTGAGTTATTTCCAAAACTTTTGTCCAGAAGGCATGTGAGCTTCTTCCTCACAACACTGTGGGAGAAGAATACAAGCTGATACAACAGCATTGATTCTGAAAGCCCTTTGCACACCTGTGCTTATCACTGCTGTTACGGTTGTGTTGTCGTTCTTGCTGCTGTTATCTATCGTGCTTGTCTTTCTGCCATGTCATACACTGAAAAAATACTTGACAGTTTGTTGACTTGATGTATCAGTTCCATTTTAATAGATCCTATGGTGGGTGACATTTGAAAAAAAGTCTCCAGCAAAGAATCTTGTCCTGAAGTCCCAATGGAGCAAACTCTGGACAGGTAGACATTAGACAGAGGTTTTCCGGGGAAGCATCTTTATCTTGTATAGATGTGTTTAGTCCATGCTTGTTGGACCCCAAATTTCTATATGCAGTCCCAAGAAAATGATGGATGTGTATTTCTTCAAATCTTAAATGCACTTTCTTTAGCTACTTTAACATCTCTCAAATCAGGATGCATTTGCAATCTATGGCATAACATGGTTTGACAGCATTTTTTCTTTCTTAGTAAAACACAAAATAATGGTTTTCTTAAGGTTGATGGTTTCTTACTTTCTCTAGCATATAACATAAAATTTCCACAGGAATTCCCATATTCCCATCAATTGGAGAGAAAAAAAAGCAGATGCCAGAACATAGACAAATCAGATGCTGCCACACTGCCTAGAGACTGGAAATGACAGCCTGCAACAAGCCACACCTGAAGGCTGCTCTTGAGGGCAGGAAAACAGAAGGTCCAAGGAGAAGGAAAACGCTGTTTTGGTTCCATTTGAACCAAAATGCTGGTAAATGTTCACTTCAACTTTTTATGGTTTTGTGTTCATTTCAAAACACTCACAGACAAAAATGCATTAAAGCTGAACTATTATGGACCCTCTGCTAAACTCTGACCTCAGGAAGCTCTAAGCTCAAAATGTTGAGCCAAGAGAGATATACAAGTAGTGACAGCCACAACATGTGCATTGAAGCTCAGCAGTGCTGCCTAGAATATCTGCCCCAGCAATGAGAATGAGAACAGTCTTCACGACAGCCACTCCTGAGCTCTGAGAAGCAGTTCCACAGTGTGCAAAGGGTAGAAGAAGCTCTTCACCAAAATCTCTGGTTAATAAAGAATATATCATGTTGCTCAGGTGGTCTTGCACAAGTGGTGTGATGCATATGAAGCAATCCAGTTGAATGAATAAGCAGTAATTCATAAATCTCCAGGACTTACAAAAATCCTTATAGAGCAAAAAATAAATAGATCCATGGGGTTCCCTGAACCCCTTACATTAGTTAACCCTGCCCTAACTTTTATTTCAGTAATGGTCACTGATGTATATGGCACCAGATTGAGGATTTACCAAATGATGTATGTATTTTTTATATGAGGTTTCTAACAGAGTTATTTGTTTCTATAGATCCTTTGAGCATTTAAGAACTATTTGATAGGTTGCAATTTTGGTATTATAAGCTATATTTGCAGTGTCGGGCACCAAGTTTTCTTCAGGATATTAAGATGAGATTCTTTCTGTGTTTAGCAGGAACTATCTAAATTTCTCGGAGTAGCATCTACAGTTTTCTATCTGTTCATGTCAAAACCTCCTTTGACTAAGCCTCTCTAGACGGAGGGTCTTGCTTATTTGGTTTGATGTGTTATTGGTGGGGCCAAGTCCAATATCATGTACACATGGTGCTTAATAAGTAAGAACTGTTTAGAGCTTAAGTGAGTTTAATCTGGACACAGTTGGGCACCATGGCTCATGCCTGTAATCTCAGCACTTTGGGAGGCCAAAGCAGGAGGATCACTTGAGGCCAGGAGTTTGAGGTCAACCTGGCCAACATAGCAAAAAAAAATTTCTGGTAGTTTTTACAAAAATTATTTTAAAAAACAGCCGGACATAGTGCTGCATGCCTGTAGTCCTAGCTACCCGGGAGACTGAGGCAGGAGGACTGCTTGAGCCCAGGAGTTCAAGGTTACAGTGCACTATGTGGCACCACTGCACTCCAACCTGGGCAACAGAGAAAGACCCTGTCTCAAAAACAAACACCAAGCAGGAGGGAAGAGCAGAACTTGACATGCTTGGCTTTCTTTTGAGAAAACAATATTTACCTGATGCCTGATGTAGCCTGGTCCTGAGTGATGCCGTCCAACATGCTCCCACTCAAGGCGCAGTCTCCTTGAGTATCCCACATTCTTAGGGGAAATCAAGATAAAGATTCTTACCACCTCCCATACAGTAAAGGAAATTTCAACAGAGAAAGAAAGAACGTAGGTAAAACTCCAGACCAGCAGCCTGAGCCGCTCTCTGCCACCTGGCCATTATAACACCCTCAAGGGCCCCACCAATGCCATGCCTTCTTTCCACTCCATGAAATACAGCACTGGAAAAGACTGGGAAGTAGTTTGCTCCCAGTGCCCTGACATGTGACAGTTTCCTGCATGAGACTTTTATTCTTATTAGGCATTTGGACTTTTAAATGACTCTGTGATTAATGCTTCGATGCTGCACGTGATAATTGCCTTGGCAGAAAGATGTCTTTGTTCTTGCCCACTCACCTTTTGTATGGTGTTTCCCACTCCTGTTCCCTTTTTATGAGTTGTTGATGTTCATCTATATTTAGTAAGTGTTTTGCTAATATCCAAGGAGTCATCAAAGGTGCAGCTGCTTCGTCGCCACAGGAAACCCCCGCTTTAGGGGGCTAGCTCTGCTCTAGGAGGATCTGCTTTGGAACTGTCCTCTGCATAACGATGAGAAATGCTCTTCTTAATTTTTAAATTAGCTGGCTGAGGCAGCCGTCTTTTCCCCCGTTTGGGGCTCGATGAACTCATATGTTATTCTTGGTTGATTGTCAGACTAACGAGGATGTTTTTCTGATGGTCTTTATTTGGAGTTATATTCACTTGTTTTTTCCTCCCTTTCCAGGAGCTCCTTTCTTCATTGTGTGGACATGTGACCTTGTTTTTATGTTTTCAGTGTCCCAAGCTAGGAAACCTGTGATAGTCCTTTCCTGTTCCTTCCTGAGTTACTGGTTTGTGTAACAAATGCTTGGCTCACTTCCTTCATGTCCTTAGAAAAGGAGGTCCGCTAAAATGGCTCCCCCCACCCCACTGCCTTTTTACCACGTGTGAACACTGCAGCAGAAATCATTACAAGGCCCACCCTCCTTGAATGTCAACTAAATCTGGTTAATTGACAATATACTCAAAATAGTCTATTTGAAAGTAATCTCACTGTAAGACAATGTCATCATAGAGTTCTCACTACACTCTAAGCTGCCTCTGTCCACAAAAAGAGAATGCTCAAAGACAATTCCCCATAAGGCCTTATTAGTCTCTCCAGCAACTCATTTTCAGTCTTCCTTAGAAAGAGAAAATATTTATTCTCCATTGATTTGGGCTAACAAAAATCAGGAGTGCCAACCTCGGCAACATAGCAAGAACCCGCCCTTACAAAAAAAAAAAAAAAACATAAATTAGTCAGGCATGGTAGTGCATGTGCCTGTAGTCCCAGCTACTCAGGAGGCTGAGCGGGGAGAATCGCTTGAGCCCGCGAGTTCAAGACTGCATTGAGCTACAGTCGCATCACTGCACTCCAGCCTGGGTGACAGAGTGAGATCCTGCTCTCTTTAAAATTAAAAATTAAAAATCAGGAGTGAAAAAAAAATCACCCTTTGCATACACATCTTGAAACAAAATAAGTAGGGAAGGGAATTTTGGAATGGATTTCACAAGTTCTTTTGAAACTGAGAGGAATCAACCAGAGAAGGAAAACTAGAATGGGTAGGAGGAGGGCATTTGAAGTAGTTGCTTCTACTTTCATTATTGCCCCTCCATCCAGTATGCATATGTGCCCTTGTGGCAGAATTAGAGGAGAGATGGAAAAATCAGCATTCCCAGGCAGCCCACTTTGTGCGAAGCTTTAACACAGCTTTTGGAGAGACATTGTAGTGCAGGTACCTCCCTCATGATGTTATGAGGAGGAAATGAGTTGCGTGACATATAATAACAGTGCCTGACATATAATAACCGCTATAAATTAACTTCAGCCAAATAAATAAATATATGTCCATTTGACTTTCATCATCCTCTGAGCTAGATTTTTTTGGCACAGACACCGTTGATTGCCTGCTCAAAAGCTACTTCCTTCCCCTTTCCTTGTGGGCAGGGTTGACCTCCACTTGACAAAGGCTGCAAATGACATATTCTACCTTTCCCAGCATTCTTTGTAACTGAAGCATAAACATGGAACCCAGTCCTGGCCCATGGAACCAGAGGACATTTTTGCTGGGGGGTCTTTTAGAAAGGTTTTCCTGCCTAACAAAAAAAAACAGATGGAAAAGGAAAAGTCCCCCCCTATGCTTCCTGTCTTTTTACATCTTTCTCTGACAGTCATCTCTGAGGAAAACAAGAACCTAGTTTTGCTAAACCAACTCTGGAACCACCTCTGCCCAGGCTTGTTGTCAAGCATTGTGTTGAGATAATGCACTTATATCCTTACTTTTTAAGCCACTTCCAATCAGGTGGTCAATTACTTGTAGCCAAATACATTCCAAAGAATGCAAGATTATTTTATATGAGGAAATGGGGGATTACAAAGGTTCAATAAGTTTGCCAGCCAGACAAGTGGTACAGCTAGATTTTGAACCTGATCTAACTCTAGAGCTTGAGCTCTTAGTGCTGTACCAGGAAGCCACCACCACAGTGCTCACCAACTGGACAAACTAGTTTAGGGCTTGGAACACCAAAGAACCACTGTGTGCAGGGTTGACTGGAAAGAGTATAATATTAAAAATGCCTTATGTATGTATCATGACTCTAGTGATTTGCAAATCACTTTCGACTCCAGAAATGCAGAGCTGGAAGGGAGCTTATAGACCATCCAGTCCAGGTGACAGAACTGAGATGTCCCAAGTCACATACCTGGTTAAGTGGCAAAGTCACATGAGAACTGATGTCATGACCCATCATTCTTTCTCTACACCATTATCCCATTTTATCAAACTCCCAATGTCATCCTGAGAGGTAGAATAAACAATTGGACATTCAAACCTAAAACTCAGAGGAGAGTCAGGGCTGGAGATAAGTACTTAGGAGTCATCAACATGCCAAGGGTACTTTAGAGCCCTAGGGCTGTTGAATTCTAGGATGCAAAAGAGACAGTATGGAGGACTGAGCCTGGAGCTCAGTGCTTACTTTATTGAGTGCTTACTATATGCCAGGCACTGTGCTGCCTTAAAGATATTAGTCCTTGTAACAAATCATAAGGCAGATACTGTTATTGATCCCACTTTACATATGGAGAAACTGAGGCATAGAGTGGTTTGTTTGTTTGTTTTGTTTGTATCTTGTCCAAGGTAGTAAGTAGTGAAGCATAATATAGATTCAGGCAGTCTGGCTCTAAATTCCTGACCACTATAATATTTACTCTCAAGAGCTCTGCTTCTGTATCTTAGGCCTAGCTTATAGAGATGTGCTTTTATAATTTGGAGGATGAGTATATTAATACTCTCATTAATATCACAGATGTCAACGAGGTCAGCCCTAAGATTATGACCCTCCAGCCTGGCCAGCTGGCACTGTAACCAGCAGATCGCTGCTGATAGTCACTGCTGGATTACCCAAAGGACATTCTAATGCATGCAAAAAACACCAGTGAATTACAACCAGCAAAAGAGAAAAGTTCAACTTCAAAGAACTTACCCAGAATTTTCCAACACAAAATCTGAAAAGACACATTTTTAATTTTAGCATGCATGCAAGCTTTGGGCTTTATGGTTTTGTATTGTCCTTATTTTTAGTTTCTAGGTCTGAATCCAGCCTTGTAATTAGGAAGTCTTGAGGGAAGACACCACCACATGGCCCTGTTTCAGGATTTCGTCATCTCTCTACACATTGTTATAGGAGTTCTTGACCATCTGTCTGTCTCTCATCTTATCCTCCCTGATTTCATCCTTCATAGTGCAATATGAAAAGCTATCAAATATAAATCTAAGCTTGTCTCTCCTACTTAAAGTATTCCCAATCATCTATAGGATAAAAATCTAAGCACCTTAGCATAGTATTCAAAGCCCTTGGTGATTTGGGTTGTGTTCATCCCTCTGGCTTCATGTCCTGACCATTCACACATCAAACTACCAACATACCATTTGGTATAGTACACAGACATACACAGACACACAGACATAGACACACAGAGACACAGACACACAGAGACACACCACATTTCTCATGCCTCTGGGGCTCTGCTCATGGTGTTCTCTTTTCTTAGAATGCCCTTCCTACTATTTCCCTTCACCTATACTTTAAAATCCATAAAGACTCTTCAATAAACCTCACTGCAACACTTATTGCTATCTTGACAAATTACCTAAATTCTCTGGGTCTCCTTCCTCATGTTTCAAAATGGGGTTAAATGGGATACTACGTAGCCATAAAAAAAAGAACAAAATCATGTCCTTTGCAGCAACATGGATACAGCTGGAAGTCATTGTCCTAAAAAATTAATGCAGGAACAGAAAATCAAATATCGTATGTTTTAACTTATAGATGGGAGCTAAACACTGGGTATTTGAGGACATAAAGATGGCAACAGTAGACACTGGGGACTACTAGAGGGAAGTGAGTAGGAGAGATGAGGACAAGGTTTGAAAAACTAACTATTGGATACTATGATCAGTACCTGGGTGGCAGAATCAATCACATCTCAAACCTCAGCCTCATGTAATATACCCAGGTAACAAACCTGTGCATGTACCCCCGAATCTAAAATAAAAGTGAAATTATTAAAAATAAAACAAAAATGTAGTAAATAAAAATTCCTGAGATAATCCAACTATACATTTTCTACAAGAAACCCACTTTAGATCTAAGGATGCACATAGATTGAAAGTGAAAGGATGTAAAAAGATATTTCATGCAAATAGTAAACAAAAGAGAGCAGAGGTGGCTATACTAATATCAGACAAATAGAGTTTAAGTCTAAATCATTTAAGACAAAAAAAGACATTATCTAATGATAAAAAGGTCAATTCATCAAGAAGATAAAACAATTATAAACATATACACACCAAACATCAGAGTTCATAAATATATGAAACAAATATTGACAGATTTGAAGGCAGAAATACACAGTTTGACAATAATAGTAGAAGACTTCAAAACCTTACTTTCAATAATGGATAGAACAAAGAGACAGAAGATCAATAAAAAAACAAAGACTGGAACATACTACAGGCCAGCTGGATTGAACAGACATATAGAGAACATTCCTCCCAACAATAGCAGAATATACATTTTTCTCCAGTGCACATGGAACATTCTCCAGGATAGATCATTTGTTAGTTCACAAAACAAGTTTCAATAAATTTTAAAATATTGAAAAAAAGTCTGAAATATCTACTCCACCCACTATGTCTCAAATACTGTACCAGGCACTAGAAATACCATGGTGGATAACACAGATGTAAGTCCTGCTCTCACAAAGATTGTAGATTAAGTGGAGTTACAGAAAATCAATTGCAATGCAATATGGTAACTGGTTGCATTTCAAAGTGTATTTATTGAGTTATTTTCAGATACAACACCTTTGCACTAGTTGTGTAGTCACCCACCATAGGGCCCAGGCTGTACATAGCTGTGATTCTCCCTCAGAGGCTGTAATTGAGCTTCTCTGCATCAAATTTTGTCACATCAATAACCTTTTGGATGTCACCTAAGGCAGATTTAAAACGTGACTGCCAATTATTTGGCACTCCTGTGATCAGGGAGTGAGGTCTCTATCTCTTCCCATTGAATCAGGTGGGCTGGCAGTTTTGGCCAATGGAGTATGATGGAAGTGATGCTATGTGACCTCAAAGTCAGCTTTCACTTTGCTCACTGGAACCTGCACACTTGGAGCCCTAAAACTAGCATGTAAGAAGGTCAACTTTTCTGAGACTTCTAAGCTAACAGGGCCACATGTAGATGTACTGGTCAACAGTCCCAGCTGGGCCCACCTTTCAGTACTTCAGCCCAAACACCAGACATGTGAATGAAGAAGCCTCCTCAGAAACGGGTCCTCCAGACCAGCCCTCATAATCCAAGTTAACTGTACCATTCAAATTACCCCAACTGAGACTCCAGATATTATAAAGCTGGGAAGAGCTTTCTCTGAATTCCTGATTCACAAAATCTGTGAGCAGAAGTTTGGGGGTAGTTTGTTACACAGCAATAAACAATCAGAATATTACCACTTCATAATAATTTGCAGTTTTACCACACTGGACCAATTTATCAAACTATTGATTTAGAGCTTCAAAACTGTATCTCACTTATCCCCCTGCAATACTGCAACATAATTTAATTCGGATGCCAACCACCCATAGTTAGCATCAGCCTCCATAGGTTTAAGGGCATGGTCCCCAACAAGACTACCTGCACTTCATATACCAGCTTCAAGTCCAGGGGTGCACAGGCTACCTGCACTTCTGACCAACTGGGTACATATCCTGAGAGTTTCCATGGCCTCACTAATGTTGAATAATTTGCTAGAATGACTCAGGAAATTGCTATACTTGCAACTACAGTTTTGTTATTAAAGGATACAACTTAAGACGAACCAAATGAAGTGAGATATAGCAAGGTCTAGGAGAGTCCCAAACACAGGGCTTTTGTGCCTTTACCTCATTAAATCAGAGCACATCACTATCCAGGCATATTGCTATGTTCACCAAGCAGAAAGCTCTGAGCTTTGGTGTCCAGAGTTTTTATTGGCGTTTCATTACATAGACATGATTGATTAAATAATTTCCAACTCCCCTCTCTTCCCCAGACGTCAGATTGGCTCAAAGTCCCTCTTTAATCACTTCGTTGATCTTTCTGGTGATGAGCCCCACCTGAGTCATCTCATTAACCTAAGCTCAGGTGTGATCCAAGGGGTCATGAATAAAAAGGCACTCTTATTACTCAAGAAATTCCAAGTATTTAGAATACCCCTCCTAAGAATTAGAGATAAAGGCCAGTCAAATTATTTATTATACAAACCCTCCTTCCTCCCCATAGACTACTTCATTATATTGGCGGACTCAGCAAACTACATTACTCCTTTGATGCTGGCTTCTTGTTAGGCTTAACCAAAGGGGTGTGAGAAGAAGACTGGAAGGAGGAAGAAGAGATTTACTGCTTTGTGTTTGCCTCCTGTTTTCTTCCCGTTCCTGTGGGCATCACCCTAGCCACACTTTCCACCCTGTGGTGGCAGTTCATTTCAATACCTACTATCCATTATACTTTGTGGTTTTCCTAACACTCCCAGAACCAGATTCATTTTGCCCCCTCAAAAACATGAGAACAAGCCAGCAATCAACAGTTACCACTCCCACTTAGACATCTGGGTCTCAGTCCACGAAGCCCCTTCTCCCAGCTCAGAGACACCAGCACCAGTTGAGCAGAATCTCTTCCTCAAAAGTCTGTGTCCCAGCCCCACAGGTCCCCCATCCAAGTTCAAAAACACTAGAACCAGCCAGCTAGTAGCCTCTCCTCAAAAGTCTTAATTTCAGCTCTACACATCCCATCTCCAAGTTTCTAAATTTTAATAATTCTAACCACCACATTTTGTTTCCTAGACTCTGGGGATGATACTTTAGTTCATTTTTCCTTTTCTCCAATATCTAGTTATAAATTTTTTATATTTAATTCTTTCTGTTAAAAAATACTGGTGTCATTTTAATCTATCGACTGATACACAGACTGTCAAAGATGACTCCTCTCCAGAATTGGTAATAGTTTCATCACCACAAGGGTTCACCCTTGGCTTCCTTGGACTTGCCACATCATCATAACAGGAGCTTTAGACCTGCACTATACGATAGAACCTACTATGATAATGAAAATGTTGCAATTGGCAATGCCCAACATGATGACCTATAGCCTCCTGTGGCTGTTAAGAACAAAAATGTGACTGGTGCAAGACAGAAACTAAATTTCCAGTTTTATTTATTAATTTTAATTTTATATAATTAATCTTACTTTAAATAACTACATTTCACTAGTGGCTATGGTATTGAACAGTACAGCTATATAAGCTTATTCTTCTCTCTCTCATTTACTAGAATTTGTTCTAATTTTCTATTAATTATGTTGTGGTCTGTCTTACCAACTGTGAACTCCTTGAGGCATCACTGATTGTCTTGGTACCTGGGTACATGGCATAAGGAGACATTCAAAAATGATTAACAAATTGAGTACAGTGTGTAACCAGGGTAGTACAGTGGACAAAGACTGAGGCCCTGTGTCAATGAAGAAAGTGATAGCCTTGGATTGTAGAATATAACTACTAGGATAGGGCACCTAACCTGTTTGTGTCTCACTTTCCTCATCTATAAGACCATTTATATCCCACAAGTTGCACTTATTAGGAATCATGGTACTACTTACAAAATTGGTCTAGAAGCTAAAGCTCCACCTTGGTATTAATTTTGACATTCTATCTTTCAAAACTAAGTTTAATGCCTTATCTTCCTACCCATGTCCCATATCAACTAGATCTTTAAGAAACAGAAATATATGTAATATATGTCTTTTAAGCAGAAAATACACAGAAAAAGTTCTAGAAAGTTTGTCTCTGCTCCTTGGCATGAAGGAAAGAAGGAAGAACTCCACTTCCTTCTATTATTCATTCATCCAGTTGGTCATTCAATAAATAATTATTGCACAAATCCCAAGTATCAGGCATTGTAATGCCTAAACTACTTTTTTTTAAGATGATGTGAATTGAATCTTTCTACTATTCTCTCTCATGGCACCTTGTACTTCCATTAGTAGTGTATAATGTAGTTAAATATTCTACAAATTATATAATTGTATCTGTTGTACATTCTCTCAATTAAATGGTAAGCTAAATGAGGGTAGAAACCATGCCTGTCTTTTCAACTTGCATCCCCAACAAACTGTAACATCTATGGTAGCATCAATATAGTATGTGATCACTAAATTGTTTTTTAATAAATGAATAAACAGTAAAAGAATGCCATAGATAACATTTTGAAAATTAGTCACTAATGCCATACCTCACAAGAATTTAATAATCCCATATGACAAGTTTTCTCAAGAAAATTGTCAACCAAGAACTGGAATTCCAAAGCCCGAAAGGGAATGTGGCTAGATAAAACATGAAGACCATAACTGTGTCCACAGTCCTCCACTCATTAAATCAATGGTATTCAATGAATTAGCCCAAAACAAAGAACTTGATAGGGGACATAAACAGATATTTTAAATTTGCAAAAGATACAAAGTTCTTGAAAATTGAATCTTTCCATCGCAAGAGCAGAGCTTTTTGAAGAAGAAAAAGAGTTCGGACCTTCAAAAAGCTAATAGTCTGAAATGTTAAGCCAGAAAGGAAGAGAGAATGCCTGATGATGTGACTATAGCTTTCTGGCCCAAAAAGACACTCATGTTGAACAGCATGTGGAAGGTAGAAGGGAAGAAGAAGCAAAGGGGAATCAGAGAATAGTTTAGATGCTGGTGGATTTAGATGGTTTGCCCCTTCCCTCCAAGCCAAGCCCTAAACTAGGGAAGAAATTCTAGAAACTCTAAATTCAAGAATCTCAAAAAAGGTTTATAGGTCCTCAAAGTAGAAGCGGAAGCCTAGGTAATCAGCAGTCTCATGGAGAAGTCCCTTGTTCCAACACAGTTTTGCAACAGTCAAGTGAAAATGGTAGTAGGACATGTCTGCAGACAGGATTTATGATACCCTGAGCCTTCCACAATACTAGCGAGGTCGAGAGAGCATCTGAAGTCCTCCATGCACAAAGAGAAGGGTTTATCATGAAGCTAAGGAAGTTGAGGCTTCAGAGCCCTCATTTGCATGCCCCCTTTACAAAGCCCCAGAAGAAGTCCTGGCAATGTGTTCACATGGTCTGAGGTTTTTATAAAATTCCCAACAGTAAAATATTTTAACACAATTGGTTAAGACCACTGTTTCTTTTCATTGCAACTTCCTCTCTGTCACACTTCCCTCTGTGTCAGATGGTATTGGAGTAGCCATCAGCATATTTTGGATACAGCTAAGAGGAAGTTGAATTGAGGATACATTTATATTTTAGTTTAGTCAGATATATTTACATGGTTCTCAGCCACTTCTGCGTATAATTGTTTATGCTAGCTATCCAAGTATACAAATGGGTGCCAAAACTCCTCCTAGCATCCACTGTGCCAACTCAGCCAGAGTCATGGCACAAAGTTACAGAGCCCGAAGTTACAATATGATGTAAACATATCCTACAGCACCAAGAACCAAAACAAGATGGGTAGTGGAGGAGAACGTTTAAAATGTGTCAGCCAAGTGCTGGCCTATGGAAAGTTCCTCCAGTCAAAAGAGGTATGAAATTATAAAGTAAAGCATTCGGCTTTCATTGATGCCTACTCAAAATGAAAGTGCTTCCAAGCCAGGAATTATACCAATTAACTTCCAGAAAATCATCATTTTTTATCCTGTTTCTTAAAGGTATCTCTCAAAATTAAATTAGGCCTCTCACCACAAGCCTTGCGTTCTTCCCTGCTGTACCCAACAGGGGCATGGATGTGCTGAAAGAATGGTGCTAGACCTGTGGGGACCTTACATGCAGGAGAACAAGGACACAGAGGGAACCACGTGGACAGAGACGAGGGCCCTTAGGACCCTCCTGCTATTAATACAGAAAGGACAGATGCTGATTATCTGAGACCAGAGGAATGCTTCCCCCAAATACCAGAACGGAACTTAACTGGTACTTTGATCAACACCCAGGGAGAAGGGGAAAGGAGAGATTTGGCTCTGAATGAAAGACTAAATACTCAGGTAACCAAAATCCTATGGTGATTAAGTTGACATGAAAGTAACTGATATTTAATTCCCCAACATCAGCAGGAAAAAAGAATTGAGATCTTATTTCAGTTCAGTTACAGAAAAAGAAGCTTAATCTTTGGGCACCTGAGTTTTGTGACACTAAACTTAACACTCAGCAAATGGATCACAGAGAAATTCTGCCAGAGTGGCTGAGTCAAGTCAATATACAATGTTTCTGGTGACAAGGTTGAACTTTACTTGAGTCCTGTGCTTCTGGAAAACAATGCTGAGTAAAAAATCCCCTGCCCTCCTCTGCACCCATTGGTATTTTTGGAACAGGTTAAATGCAATGAACCACGCTGCTCTTTTATATTCTAAACAAAATGCATCACTCTCCTTCCTCATGCCTACCATACGACTCACAGATGACTCTTTCATTCACCTGCTTCTACAAAACCCTACAGTCCCTTCCATCTTTCCCCTGAGATATTCCTCATCAATGAACATTCTCCCTATCACAGTGGTCCTCATAAAACCATCTCCTTAATTGCCCAGAGTATTACATCTTGACATTGTCATGTTCTCATTAAGCAATAACCCAAAGGCTAGTTGGGTTTGCAGTTATAATCATAAAACTAGGATTTTATAAGCAGAGTGCATTTGGGCATATGAAGGATCTGAACAATCCATTCCATGAAGAAGACTCTTCTGAAGTTAAAAAAAATAAAATTGCAGACTTCCAAATGATTATAGCTGTGATTTACACAGATTTGAAAAAAGAGATGACCAAAAAATTTCCCTGAATTTAGTAATGATTAACAATAAATTTTATTTTTTTAATCCCAAGGGAGCTCTGCATACGTTTGATGAATTCAAACTTATGTTCAGGTAAAAATAATTATTTCTGTTGAAGAGCCATGCTTAGTGACTTCACACCTTCATAGCCTTTTTCAAGTATCTCTATGACACTTCAAGATATTTGGGCCACATGTTAGAAACAATGAACTTTGTTTCAGGTAAAAAATAAAATGTGAAGAAAGAGGAGCTGACTCGGCTGGGGTAGTAGGCAGAGTGTCATAGTATCCAGAGCTGTTCTTTCAGAGGGCTGGTGGCCAGGCAGGACTCAGGAAACAGACATTTCTTACCCCTAACCTAATTCACCCCCAAGCTGGGAGCTGGGAATACTCAGAAGCAAATGTTTCTTCCAGAATTTCCTTATGTGACCCCACAGACAGGAATCACCCTGAAACCTCCCACTCCTCTAATCTTGTCCTCTACTCTCGCTTTATTTCTCTGACACACACACACACACACACACACACACACATAAACTCTCTCTCTCACATACTCACATATACTCTCACACTCTCACACACACTCTCTCAAACACACACACTTTCACACACACACTCACACACACACACTGGCTCTCTCACACACACACCCTCTCACATACCGTCTCACACTCACACTCACACATACATACACTCTCACACACACACTCACACTCACACACTTTCTCTCACACACATTCACACACACACTCTCACATACACTCTCTCTCACACACACATACACAAACTTCATTTCTGGCTCTATACTCAGGCCTCTACTTTCCGATGACCTTGATCCTTTCGGAAGAAGGAAAAAGAAAAGTCTGTTCTTCAAGAAGTTCAGAGATCCCTCTTCCTGGGACCCACTCCAGGGAAAGGAAAGAGACCAGAGGCGGAGAGCAGCCAGGCCAGGGGTGAATCCCAGCTGTACCCTGCTCCCTGGCCCCATCCTTCCTAAGCTTACCACCTGCTATCCAGCCCAAGCTTGAAATTGCCAACAGGAAAGAAAAATCTACATTTGTGAAAACACAGACAACAGGTTTGTGGATATTTCCAAATTGATTTGAAGGCAAGATATTTTGTAAATATTATGAAAGGAATAATGTATTGGTCATAATTTGTATACCATAGCAAATGCACATACTATCCTTCCTTAAAACCATACAGACAAACCCACACATATTTTGCAGGCTTCTTTAGAAATGTAATAAACATTAATTTAATATCTAGCCACAATATTCAAAACCAACTTTCGTGCCATAGCGTGAAACATAGGATCACCCTGCCCATACTGTGGGTGGCACAAGCATTCCAAAGTGGAATCGTTCGCTGTCTTTTCATACGGCAGCATTCCATTTGTTTGTTTGTTTTGAGATGGAGTCTCACTCTGTCACCCAGGCAGGAGTGCAGTGGTATCATCTCAGCTCACTGCAACCTCTGCCTCCTGAGTAGCTGGGACTATAGACACACACCACCACGTCCAGCTAATTTTAGTAGAGACAAGGTTTCCATCTTAGCCAGGCCGGTCTCAAACTCCTGACTTCAGGTAATCCGCCTGCCTTGGCCTCCCAGAGCGCTGAGATTACAGGCATAAGCCACCACGCCCAGCCAGCATTCCATCTTTATGCAGGATTTTATTTTAGATCCGAATTTGCAAAAGGGAGTTAACATATTGCCTAGTTGTAAAAACTAGACAAATACATCCGCATTATTCTTGACCCTCAACATTCTAATGAGGGTGAGGGGGCATTTTTAGAGTTTGCATTTTGAAGCAATCCTGACAATTTTACATCTCAATATCTAAGTTTCATTTCCTTCCCTAAGATCAAAGTGTACATTATTGTGATGATTGGTGTGAAAAGACCCAAGTGTAGTTAGATGAAAATGGCCTATGTGTGTACTAGTGATTTACGTTCAATAGGGAAATGAGTGTGATTTTATAGACAAGAATGATTTTTCCTTCTGTTTAATATTTAGGCCGTGTCTCCTCTGGCATCAGAGTCCCTTATCTTTCTCTTCCTACTTCACACTTTCCATAAGCCTTCTGGTTTCACAGCAGACACACTATAAATCTTCTCCTTCTAAGTGTCCCACATATGTTTCATTAAAAGTGTTTGTTTCTTTGATCAGCTTGACGTTTTTTAATGTGAAAAAAAATAATAACTCTGTCACCTGGCACTTGGAACTGTAAAGGCACTGTATGCAGGGCCGCACATCTGAGTGGGCCTGAGCCAGTGGTCTGTGTTTGCCATTCAGACTCCACCAGGCATGGGCCCCCTCCTCCTCCAACAAAGTACCATAGACTCAGTGGCTTCAATAGCAAAAATTTCCTGTCTCGCAGTTCAGAAAGCTGGAAGATCACAAGATCAAGGCATTGGCAAGGTGGCGTCTTCTGAGACCCCTCTCCTTGACTTGGACTTATCTGTGTACCTGTCAGTGTCCAAATCTCCTTTTTTTTGAGATGGAGTCTTGCTCTGTAGCCCAGGCTAGAGTGCAGTGGTGCAATCTCAGCTCACTGCAAACTCTGCTTCCCGGGTTCAAGCGATTCTCCTGCCTCCGCCTCCTGAGTAGCTGGGATTACACGTGCCTGCCACCACGCCAGGCTGATTTTGTATTTTTAGTAGAGACGAGGTTTCACCATGTTGGTCAGACTGGTCTCGAACTCCTGACCTCAGGTGATCCACCGGCTTCGGCCTCCGGAAGTCCTGGGATTACAGGCGTGAAGCACCACCCTGGCCCCTAATCTCCTTTTTGTATCAAGGCAGAGTCCTGCTGAATTACGACCCACCCTACTGGCCTCACTGTAACTTAATTACCTCCTTAAAGATCCTATCTCCAGTCACATTCCGATGTACTGGGGGTTGGGACTTCAACATATGAATTTTGGGAAACAAAATTCAGCCCAACATATCTGGTATTTTTTACACATTGGCAAAATACATGAGGAGGAAGAAG
This sequence comes from Nomascus leucogenys, assembly GCF_006542625.1. Classification (NCBI taxonomy): domain Eukaryota; kingdom Metazoa; phylum Chordata; class Mammalia; order Primates; family Hylobatidae; genus Nomascus; species Nomascus leucogenys. The sequence goes on along the minus strand of NC_044384.1, from coordinate 23,231,982 downwards.
GAAAAAGAACAGCCAAGGAGAAGCAGTCATCGCTGATTCCTTGGCAAAGTGGAGTGGATTTCTCGGGGGCTTTGGATGTCGTCTATTAAGGGGCTTGACTCACTCACAGAGGGTATGGCACCAACACTTCAGCAGGCAAATTAAGCCATCACAGCAAGGCCAAGGTGAGCTCTGAGTCACAGATGTAGGTCTATTTGGGTCTTCTGGGCCTCTGCGACAGCCCATTTCCCAGCAGGGAGGGCATGGTGCAGAGTATGATAAGGCCCCTAATTTTCCCTCCTTCTTCTCCTCCTCCAGGCCATCATTGGTAGTGGTGATCTCAGAATAATTTCACAGAATCCACTGAGTACTTGTAGCCTTCACCCCCAGGAGTCCAAATGACTCAACTTACGTTACAACTCCAGAAGCATAATTTTTGCCACATAAAAGGGCACACCATGGAAAGCACTCTGTCCTGGGTAATTGATTCATGCGCCACCCATTCCTCCTCCAATGGGACTTTCTCCAGAGGGTGAGGAGATTGCAACACACATCAGGACTCCTGGGTTCCTGTCTGCAGCTTGTGATGTTCTCATCAGTTAGCACACACAGACGTCACTGTCAGTAATCATTTTTAAGCTGCTTCCCACACCACTGGCTGTACAAAAGCTAGCTTGAGTTTCAGAGGCCATTTCACACATCAGGTTGGACTTTGGGTTAAACCATTAGGTTTTTCAAGTCTGTGGGGAGTATTATTTCTGTATTTCATTTGCACTTTCTTCTTAAAAGTATACTCTCATTTGGCTTTGCAGCTTGAAAGTGTACTCTATGACTCAGGAAAACAAATGGCATAAATATTACCACGATCCCCAGAAAATGTGGGCGTGTGTATTAACATAAGTAGGGTAAGGAAGAAGGTAAAAGTGGAAAGGGGACTTTTCATTAGAACCCTCAAAATTCCTGGCCACAACCTTATCACCTTATACTCCAAAGATACACACTGCTGTCCTCAGGTTTTCTGACATGAGTGGCAACAGTTTAGGGAATTGGGAATGGCAGATAAAGTGCAACAGACGCCCTTCGTGCTATTTCACATTTCACAGTACTGTTCATCCAATACTGTTCATCCAATACTGTCTAATAAAGACACACTTAACTTCTTTACTCTGTAAACACAAATATCATCGTTAATAATAGTATTATTACTTCAGTCTTTTCCCTCACTTACTTACATTATTGCACACAAAGGGAAAACATTGTCTTTATTATAAGATACATTATATGTGCTGTACATGCAGACAGGCAGGCAGGTGCTATGACTGACCATCTCACCAGAACAACGGAGAACAGGAGAGAAATGGTTCCCCCAAAGAAAGGGAAGCTGTGCAGACAAAAACAACAGCCCAGCATGACAGGGGGTGAATTCTGCAGAAGGAAGGATAAAGCCAAATTGTATGTGATTATTTTCTGTACAATTTCAATAAATAGGAAAGGAAAATTTAGTTATGGGCAGTGTGTTCCAGTCCAGACACAACCACTAATTAGTTACAAAACCTTTAAAAGTCTCCTCTTCTGCAAGCTTGTTTCTTCATGTGGAACCGAGGATGTTAAAGTACATTGTCTCCAGATGACCTCTGGGTCTCAGAGGATCTCCTTACATGACTGAAATGTGGGAGATGTAACTCTGACATCAAATAGCAGCATGAACGTGAGGAAATCATTTAATCTCCCTAAACTTCATTTGTAAATCAGGAGTGATAATGTTTTAAGTCATTCATGAAATTTCATGTGCAAAATCATGTGGGAAATAAATATCAAGAGCTGCCACATAGTGAACATCTTCTATATATTTAGTGCTATACTAAATACCTTCTTATGGCTGTATCATATTTCTCTATTCTGTTTATCCAATACAGTTGCCTCCCCTTATTTGAACTTTCACTTTCTGCAGTCAACATTATGTTATTGCAGTCTGAAAATATTAAATGGAAAATTCCAGAAATAAACAATTCATAAGTTTTAAATTATATGCCATTCTGAGTAGCATGGTGAAATATTGCACCATCCCACTCTGTCCTGCATGGGACACAAATTTTCCCTTTGTCTAATATGCCCACACTGTCTATGCTATTCACCTATTAGTCATCAACACCATCATCTGCTCCTGATGGATGTCAGGATTGTCCTTCTTCTGACAGATCATCAGAAGGCCACCAGTAGCCTAACACTATGTCACAATTCCTACATCACTCACCTCACCTTATCTCATCAGGCAGGCATTTTATCATGTCATATCATCACAAGAAGAAAGCTAAGTACAATACAGTAAGATAATTTGAGAGAGAGAGACCACATTCATATAAATTTTATTACGACATATTATTATACTTGTTCTATTTTATTATTAGTTATTGTTGTTAATATTTTCCTGTGCCTAATTTATAAGTTAAACTTCACCATAGGTATGTATGTATAGGATATTATATATCCTATATAATATATATAGGATTTGGTATTACCCATGGTTTCAGGCATCCACTGGGATTCTTGGAACATAACTCCTATGAAAGAGAGAGGAACTACTACAATGCCTGGTGAAGACCCATTCTTTATTTCTTTTTTTTTTTTTTTTCTGAGACAGTCTTGCTCTGTCACCCAGGCTGGAGTGCAGTGGAATGATCTCAGCTCACTGCAACCTCTGCCTCCTGGGTTCAAGTGATTCCCCTGCCTCAGCCTCCCAAGTAGCTGGGATTACAGGTGCACATCACCACACCTGAAACCAGGTTTAAAACTTCAGAAAAGTGGATGAATAATACAGAGAACTTAGTTGAGAAGCTTTCCTGGAATTTGGAGAAAAATTACATAGAGATAAAAATTATGAGAAAAAAATGATAGATTTAAGCTTTGTTCATAGTCTTTCACAGCTAAAAACCCATGCAGAAAAAGCTATAGCTCTTGAAACTAAATAAACGAAGACAGAGTTATAGAAAATTTTTGACCCTGAGAAACAACTTGAATATTGAAATGAGTGACCATATTACAAGTAGAATCTTAAACAGACAACCTCACTTAGACTTCTAGTTGTATTTTCTATTACAAGGATAACAAAAAAACATTTTGTCAAAATCTGGACTGAAAGAAATTAACTTGAAAGATGTAAATATTATAGTACATGAGTTAACATGTTTGCAACACTAAATACAAGAAGACAATGGAGCAACATCTGGAGAGTTTGGGGGTTGAACGTTAGTGAATACGAAATTTCATTCCAGGATGAGTTATTATTTTTGTGTAATAAGAACCTAAGCAGTATCAGATATGTACACGCTCAAGAAAATATAACCCTTGTCGTTTCTTGAGGAAATACACACCGCAACTGACCAATGAACCAAGAAATAAACTAAAATTAAAACCTCAAAAACAAAACTAATGTTGGTCTATGTCTGAATGTTAGCATTCCCCCGACCAAAGATTCCTATGTTGAAACTTAACCCTCAGGTGATGGAGTTAAGAGGTGCAGCCTTTGGGAAGTAATTATGTCATGAGGGTAGAGACCTCATGAATAGGATTAGTGTCCTTATGAAAAAGGAGCTTGTTCATCTCTTCTGCCACATGAGGACACACCTAGAAGATGACATTTATGAGGAACAGGCCCTTACCAGACATCAAATCTGCTGGTGCCTTAACCTTGGACTTCTCAGCCTCCAGAACTGTAAGCAATAAATTTCTGTTATTTATAAATTACCCTGTCTAAGGTATTTTGTGATAGCAGCCAAACTGACTAGTGCATAGTATAAAAGGACTGGGTTTTTGCTTTTAATGGTCAAGGACTGCCAAGACTAATCCTGATGGAGTGATAAGAAAGAGGGCAGCATCTTCAAATTGGGTCCCTTGAGGTCTGGGTCCACAGAGGTGACTCAGGTGCCAAGGAAGGTGAGCAGAGGGCTTTGCCAAAGCATACTAGGTCCCCCACTCCCTTTTCAACCACAGCAGCTCTGTGTTTAGCCCTTTCTATTTATTATGGTTCTGCCAAATATTTAGTTTGGGGGGAAAAATCGTTTCAGCAGTTTAAAAAAATGGAGAATTAAAAACCATCTGAACAGTAGAAAGACCAGATAGAAAAATCTGGATTTGAACACCAACATTGCCACCTACTATGTGACCTTGGGCAAATCATCAACCTCCATGACCTCTGGACTCTTCAGTTATAAGTTACTACCACATACCTTATAGGTTCTTGTCTGGACAAACTGAGAAGAGATGTGAAAGAAATTTTCAATGTGCTAACTTCCAGCAGAAACTGCATAATAATTTATGCTGTTTGTTTAGAGTATGACTCACTCAAAGGTGTATGTTCAATCTCATGCCACAAACAAGTTTGGAAGGTGAGACAGTTTTCCACATGGAGCTGGACCTCCCAACCACTTTTACTTTAGGATGTGCTTAGAGAATGTCACTTGAGGTCAACAGAGGCATCAGCTTGTGGCCCAGGGGTTCCAGCCACTCAAGCCTCATCCAGACACCCAGGGGAACTAGGAAATAAGTATCATGACCCAACTGTAACCCATCCATGGCACACCAGTAAGGCAGTTCTGAGGTAAATATTCACATTTCCATCTCTTAATGTAATATGTCCTAGATTTAGCTATGCAACAGCATCTCTTAGGAAGCTACCCCTCTTTTGATTTGCTTGCAGGTCATCCAGAACTTACACATGCCCTATCATTCCAAAATTAATTTCCGTTTGACAAACTGAAGTTGTCAATCGCCTCACCTTTCCATACTTTTACGCAAATCTACGTGTCTCTCCCACAGAGCACTGAGCCAGGACACACTGAAATTTGAGGTTTAGCACCACGTTGCTCAGAGCGTTCCTCTGTCTGTGGGCATCCACAATTCAACCGCACTATCTTCAGAGAAACTGACATTTTTCAAGGGTTTATAATTACATGAAAACTGATTATGTTAAATATGTAGGAGAAATTGATATAAAATGTATATGAATTATAATCTTAATTCATAAAGAGTATATATTAAAAGAAATACTGAAAGTAAATGTTTTACCAGGTTAGCAGCAGTTTTACCTGAGTAATAAAAGACTTTTTTTTTCTACCTTTCTGTATTTTAAAAATATTTTATAAGGAATGGCATTGCTCATTTTTAATGAAGCATAATTTAAATAATGTACACAAATCTTAAGTAAACAGCTCAATGAATATTTATACATGTGTACACTCAGGTGACCACCATTTAGATCAGGACTATTTCCATCTCACCACAAGCCCTCTCACGTCCCTCTCAGTAATACCCACTACATCTCAAAAAAAAAAAAAAAAAAAAAAAAGCAACCATCATCCTGACTCAATTGCTATGAATTAACTTTAAAGAAATATGCAACACACTTAAAATGGAAGAGATAATAAATATTATTTTTGATTATAAAAAATGTAGGAGATATAAACAACAAAATGTAAATATCTTAACACACACACATGCTTTTCCTGAAAGTATGGACTGATAATTACCATTGCTGTGTGCCTGCAAAACACATCTTCTGGGAAATGGCCACCATGAAAGAGAAATAATTCATATGAGCTAAAGGTGACCCTCCAGGGCTCTGAAGTTTTGGTTCAGAATAGCAAACTCTGTCCTTTTTGGCACATGCATAAAGTTAATATTCATATGAATTTGCAGAGTTTTTCGGTTCCTCCAGAGAGACCCTGCAGGAACAGACTCCCCTTTGAGATTTCTGATAAGTATCAATGCTCAATGAGCAGAACTTGCTTACTCTAATACCTTCTTTCTAAATATAGTTGCATAGGTTTTTCACCTTCCCAACCTGGCCAAAACCTAAAGAGATAAACGTTGTTTTTTTTTTTTTAATTACCCTATAGGATCCAAGAGAGCCGAAAACATCTTCTGTTTTAATAGTCGATACTATGATGTTCTCCATAGAATGAGTTTCTGTACCTACCTTTCAGATCTAAACAGCATCACTGAACGAAAGTCTCTTTTTGTGTGATCAGTTCAACATAACATGGGGTTTGGCCATTTCTCTCCAGTGTCTTTAAAGGGAGACAGCAAACACTGTCAACATGCTTTATTTCATATGCCTTCATATAACTGAGAAATGGGTATCAGTTTCCCCTCTGACATCACTTATGACATTTAAATAATTTATCCTTCTGACTTTTCCATCTGGAAGTGATTTTGTTTAACTTCAAACACTTTAGGCTTTCTTCATCATCTCCTCACCACTCCCCAGATTCTCCACATGTGGTGAGGCATGGACAAAAGTTCTAGTGTGAGTCTGTGTGGTGCTCAAATAGAAAAGAGAAGGTCCAGGCATGGTGGCTCATGCCTGGAATCCTAGCATTTTGGGAGGCCGAGGTAGGTGGATCACTTGGGGCCAGGAGTTCAAGACCAGCCTGGGTAATATGGTGAAACCCTGTCTCTACTAAATATGCAAAAATTAACCAGGCGTGGTAAACCCAGGAGACAAGAGATTACAGTGAGCAAGATCATGCCACTGCACTCCAGCCTGAGTGACAGAGTGAGATTCTGTCTCAAAAAAGAAAAAAAGAAAGAAAGAAAAAGAAAAAAGGGCCGGGCATGGTGGTTCACGCCTGCAATCCCAGCACTTTGGGAGGCCAAGGCAAGTGGATCACTAGATCAGGAGATCAAGACCATCCTGGCCAACATGGTGAAACCCCGTCTCTACTAAAAATACAAAAATTGTGGGTGTGGTGGCGTGAGCCTGTAGTCCCAGCTACTCTGGAGGCTGAGGTAGGAGAATTGTTTGAACCCAGGAAGCAGAGGTTGCAGTGAGCCAAGATCACACCACTGCACTCCAGCCTGGCAACAGAGCGAGACTCTGTCTCCAAAAAAAAAAAAAAAAAAAAGGTTCCCATTGACTATGCATATCTCCATTATCCTATACCTTACAAACCCTCTCCCAACTGTGTGGTGTTTCTCACTGGCCTCCACCTCACTGCCAGATCTCTTCTCTTCTGTTCTGTACTAAACATTTGTTTCTCTTGGTAGTGTTATTTGTGAAGTCTCAACATCCTCCCTCCAAGCCCTGTTAGATCCCCTGAGGGGCTTCTCTTCCCTTTCCCTGTTCTCATGGTAGCTTCCTTTTCCTAAACATGTTTTGGCCAACATTTTTGTTCTTTTGTTTTCAAATCTGGCTCCCTGACCTGTTGAATGCATTCACCCCACCTTCGTCTGATCATGCATAGATCTTTCAATCTATATTCCTACCATAGAGGATATGGCTCTCTCTAAAAGCAAATCTCTCTCATACCCAAAAACTAGCTCCCTCTTTGCTGTCGGTGACTGCTCAATGTGCTCTAATATCCCAATTGCCCATTCAACCCATAGCCAGTGGGTTATTTCCTGAACACATACAAACTATATGAAAATAATAATTTTCTTAATGCCCTTTAGATATTTAGCCTTGTCCCCAGATAATATTCTACCCACATAACAAACCCCTGCCCATTTTAATTGGTTTTCCTAATATATTTAAAGATTTCACAGCATACTGGCATAAAGGAAAGAATCTGGGCTTTGAAAGCAAACAGACTTGGGTTCAAGTCCCAGTCAAATATCAACTTCTCAGGACATCAGTCTCCTTATCTCAAATAAAAATAATAAAAACTACTTCACAAGACAGTTGGTAGGAGAAACAAGGGAACATATGTTCCTATATAAGGTACCTAGCATAGTGTTTGACAGATAGGAGGAGGTGTTTTAAACTTAGTTCTGTGACCATTCCTTTCTCTGATTTTTTTTTAAAAACAAATGTTGGCATGCATGGGTATGTGTACACACACACACACACACACACACACACACCTAATATAAACCCAAACTCCCTAGACTGGTACCAAATTAAGTTGTCTCTCTTCTGAGCCACAAACCCTATTTCTTATTCCTTTTCTGAATGCAAACATTAGTGATGAAATCTCTCTTCCCCTAAGCTCTGCAGCCATCCTCTCTTGCAAACTCTAGATGTATATAGCCTCTCTATTCCCACTGATAAGATGCTACCATGTGTTTTGGTCACTTCTTGACTTGACAAATGTAACTGTTGTCCAGATGGCCTATCCTCCCTCTGTGCTTCTCAAGTCTAGTAAATATTAGAGACTGCTGCCAAGATTCTCTCTCCCTCTGGTCATTCTGAACCTAGTTCAAATCCCTACTGTTGCTTTGCAACAACAGTTACAAAATTCATTTTTTACAGAATTCAACATATCCTAAATCTGAAATGAAAGCAAAATTCTCCCTGGAATGTGTTTGGTTACTTTTATTGTTCTTCTAAATGTTTACTTTGTTCACGTGTTTCTACTCCTTCCGACTTTTTTATTTCTCATTCTTTACCCACCACTTGGATTTTTCCATTCACGCTGCAATCATTTGAAAGTCCTTTCCACAACTCAGGTTGAAATTTAACTGCCATTGTGACAGTGCAGGAAGGTCAGACCTTTAACGGGTGATTAGGTAAAGGATTAATGCCATTATTGTGGGAATGGGTTAGTAATCTCAGGAGTGGATTTTTTATATATATAAAAAAGGATGAATTCAGCTTGATTTCCTCTCTCTGTCTCCACGTGCTCGCTTGCCCTTCTGCCATGTTATGATGCAGCATGAAGGTCCTCACCAGATGCTGGTGCCATGCTCTTTGACTCTCCAGCAGCCAGAATAATGAGCCAAATAAACTTCTGTTGTTTAGAAATTACCCAGTCTCTGTTACTGTGTTGTAGCAGCAGAAGACGGACTGGGACACATGCTATAAACTTTTTTTCCTCACCCAAAAGTGTTCCTAAAACACCATCTAAAAAGCTAATGAGGCTGGGCGCAGTGGCTCATGCCTGTAATCCCAGCACTTTGGGAAGATGAGGCAGGCCGATTGCTTGAGGCTAGGAGTTTGATAGCAGGCTGGCCAACATGGTGAAACCATGTCTCTACTACTACTACTACTACTACTACTACTACTACTAATAATAATAATAATAATAATACAAAAAAATTAGCCTGGTGTGGTGGTGCACGTCTGTAATTCCAGCTACTCAGGAGGCTGAGGCACGAGAATCACTTGAACCGGGGAAGCAGAGGTTGCAGTGAGCTGAGATTGCATCACTGTTCTCCAGCCTGGGTGACAGAGTGAGACTCTGTCATAAACAAATAAATAAATAAATAGCTAATGATACCTAAATTGATATATCTATTCAAACGATACTGTTGGAGCCTTTAAAAGAATAAAGCAGTTATTCTAGTGTAGAGAAATCACCCAGATATACCGTTAAAGAGGACAAAAAAGTATGAAAAAGTGTGTTTAGTTTGACCCTTTTAATGCAAAAAAAAAGTACATCTGTGTGTATGTACATACACACACACACAAAGAAAGAGTCATATTTGCATATGTTTCTGCAAGGATACACAAGACTTTAAGTGTTTACCTTTCAGAAGAGGGACCTTTTTCTACTATTTGAATTTTCTAGCTCTGTGCCTTAATTACTTTTTATTCTAATGTCATCAAGTATTATCTGGGCAGTAGGATGATGGGTAATTATTGCTTCTTTTTTATACTATTCAACATATTAATATCTAAGAAATCTTATATTTAAAAAATAAAAGTAACCCACTCCAGAGGCTTGAGCCTGGAAAGGATTGTTAGAAGAAGCCAACACAAACCCATCACAGCCCCTATGCTGAGTGCACTACTTATTTCAAAATGTCACAGGTCCTACATCATGTTCAGCACTGAGCTGGAAAAATAGAAATGCACGAGGGACAAGTGCACTGAGAACATAAAAATGAATCAAAGACAGTGCCTGTTCTCAAGGAGTTTCTGTGTAAACAATGGAGTAATTTCTACAATCAAGGAGAGACAAGATGCTGGAGGAAACCTCTGTGGCACAGGAAGGACAGACTCGGAGGTAGTGACTTTGAGTTGGGCCCTATTTCAGTAAAGATGAGCCAGGCTACGCAGTAATAATAAATTGGCCCTGAAATCTCAGTGCCTAGCACTATCAAAGGTTATTTCTTGCTCCTATGAAGACTACTGCAACAGGCTGTGCAGCTCTCCATGTTTTCTGCCATATGAATCTCAGGACAGTTTGCCATTGGTAAAATGGTTAACAAGTTGATCTTTGGGAGCCTTTCACACTTTCTTTCTTCTTCAGTACAATTTTTTCTTTCTCCTCACTAGTGACAAGTAGCTTTCTTCACATCCCTTTTCTCCACCCAAGGAACCCAGTTCTCATACATTTGACTGATGAAGCCCCCTCCCTTATAATTGCACTTTCTCCCCCATCCTTCAGACTCATCCAGTGCACCTTCCCAGAGGCAAAACTTACCAGAACTGTGTCTTGTTCTCAGCTATTTGAGAAGTGTGATACAACACAAAAATGTAGAAACAAATGGATAAGAAACAGAGTCCCACTGGAAAAAAGCCTGCCAACATTAGGAATCAAATACATAAGAAGTATTAATTAGAAGTGAATATCCACCCAGGGCGACTCATGCATCCTCTCTGAAACAGTTCCATGCTCCTCATTGTGACATTAGAGGCAAAGATCTGCAAACATGAAGGCGCTGTATTGAGCTAAAATGAAGCTGCGAAAATGCATCTTAGAAGACCCTGATACCCACTGTGCTAATTCTCTATTGTACCCTCCATATCCATTCTCTTCCCTTCTCTAACCTGCTCTAGGTATAGAAAAGTTCTTTGTAGATTATAGCACTGGTCTCCCTTGCCATCTGGCTTCAACCAATGGGACTAACTAGCAGGTAATCAGAGGGCAGGAAAAGAGAAAGTTCACGGTATTCATTTCCTCAGGTTTCTCCCTGCCTTGCTGTGGCATGACAGTGGCTACAGTCCCCTATTTAATGCCACACTCTGGTCAAGTGGTCTCTTTCCCATGGCTGCAACTCTCGTTAGGTTTGTTCCAGGAACAACCACCTCCTTTTATCTCATCAAGCCTGGATGTGGTAGCAGCTTCCCACTGTTGCTGGGACTTCATCATCTTTTGTTGGTTTCTGCAACCTTGTTCTCACCTATGTTGAATTATCCCTTCATTACACTCTTCAATTACCCCTTAAATATGTCATCTGTCAGCTGGGTGCTGTGGCTCACGCTTGTAATCCCAGCACTTTGGGAGGCCGAGGCGGGCGGATCACGAGGTCAGGAGATCGAGACCACGGTGAAACCCCGTCTCTACTAAAAATACAAAAAATTAGCCGGGCATGGTGGCGGGCACCTGTAGTCCCAACTACTCGGAGAGGCTGAGGCAAGAGAATGGCATGAACCCGGGAGGCGGAGCTTGCAGTGAGCCGAGATCGTGCCACTGCACTCCAGCCTGGGTGCCTGGGTGACAGAGCGAGACTCCGTCTCAAAAAAAAAAAAAAAAAAAAAAAAAGTCATCTGTCTCCTGCCAGTCTCCACCCAAGCTCAGCTCTTCAGCCTTCCTCAAGACAAGGGACAATACAAGAAATGCAGAGAAGCCAGGTCAGCCCTAATAAGCAGCCTCAAAACAAATTCCCCTACTGAAACCCTTGTCCACTATGAGTTCGAATTCTTAAATGTTGTATCAACTATGGAAAATAGTATAGCATTTCTTCAATAAATTAAACATAAAGCTGGGGGCAGTGGCTCATGCCTGTAATCTCAGCACTTTGGGATGCTGAGGTGGGAAGATTGCTTGAGGCCAGAAGTTCAAAACCAGTTTGGTCAACATAGCAAGACCTTATCTCTTAAAAAAATTAAACATAAAATTACCATAATTACCAGCAATTACACATCTTTTCAAATAGGTATTTGTACACACATGTTCATAGCAGCCTTATTTACAGAAGCCAAGAGATGGAAGAAACCCTAGGATTTATTTAGTTTATTATTATTTTATTATTTTTATTATACTTTAAGTTCTAGGGTACATGTGCACAACGTGCAGGTTTGATACATAGGTATACATGTGCCATGCTGGTTGCTGCACCCATCAACTCGTCATTTACATTAGGTATTTCTCCTAATGCTATCCCTCCCCCAGCCTCCCACCCCACAACAGGCCCTGGTGTGTGATGTTCTCCACCTTGTGTCCAAGTGTTCTCATTGTTCAGTTCCCACCTATGAGTGAGAACATGTGGTGTTTTGTTTTCTGTCCTTGTGACAGTTTGCTGAGAATGATGGTTTCCAGCTTCATCCATGTCCCTGCAAAGGACATGAACTGATCCTTTTTTATGGCTGCATAGTATTCCATGGTGTATATGTGCCACATTTTCTTAATCCAGTCTATCATTGATGGACATTTGGGTTGGTTCCAAGTCTTTGCTCTTGTGAATAGTGCCACAATAAACATACGTGTGCATGTGCATGTGTCTTTATAGTAGCAAGATTAACCCTAGAATTTATTGATGGATAAATGGATAAACAAAATGTGGTATTTGTACACTGGAATATTATTCAGCCTTTCAGCAGGAGTTTTGGAGTACATAATTGGAGTACATAATTTTGGAGTACATAATTGACCATTTTAACCATCATTTTTAAATGGTATGGTTCAGTGATGTTATGGTTTGAATATTTGTCCTGGGACATTCAAACCATAACATTCAAACAAAAAATTCAAACCATAACATCGCTGAATCATACCATTTTCAAATGATAGTTAAAATGGTAAATTTTGTGTTATGTGTATTTTATCACAATTTAAAATAATTTTTAAAAATTCCTCTGCACCATGTTATAAATAAGCTTTCTTTAGCTAGAGCAAGTATCAAACATGCTTAATTCAAACAATTTCACTGCATCAGCCAGGACAGGAGGTGAACACATAAGCTCTCATACAAGCTTTCACCAGGACTGGGACCCAAACTGGACTAAAATGTGTCATGCCAGGGAAGCCAGAAACCAACAACATGTTGAACTGCCAGAAACCCAAGAACATACCTATTCATACACAAGGCTCTGCCCCCAGGCAACAGAAAGATCTGATTTACATGTTCTCCTCCAGCACCCTGGCTTTGAGGTTGAGCCCCATGTTCTCAAAACAAGGCAGTCTCTTTGCTTCTTCCTCTACCTGGGTGAAATAAAAGCCAGGGACAACTGAACCAAAATGACTGGCTTTACAATTTTTTTTTAAAGTTCCGTAGCCACCCTGGTTAATCCTTCATTTCCTGAAATATATGATCTCCCCTGTTCTTATCCTGAAGCTCATGCTGCCATCACTAGTAAAACTGGGACATTTGGAGCCTGACATATCTCATTACACAATATGCACAAAAGGTCCAGAGTAGAAGCAGAGTGAACCCGCACCTGGTCTTACCTCCTAGGGTGAAGCAGGGCTATAAATGCTCAGCTCTAGCTATTGGGAGAAACTCCCATTAGGCAGGCAGTACAAAGACAAGCATTTGTCTCATGCAGTGAGTCTCAAAGTGTGGTCCCTAAGCCAGCAGCATAAGCATCACTTGGGAACTTATTAGAAATGGAACTTAATAGGCCTTGCCCTAGATCTACTGAATCAGAAATTCTGGGAGTGGGTCCCAGACATCTGTGTTTTAAAAAGGCCTCCAAGTGACTCTGATGCCTCCTTACTGTGGGTCTCAAATGTAAGTGCCAGTAGGAAGTGCAAATTCCCATGCCCAATAACAGAAGGACTGATTTAGCAAGTTAGAGGCATAGTTGAGGAACAGTGTTGGAGACCAGCAAGTTGTATATAACAAGTCCAGCAAGAGAAGGTAGCTAGTAGACAGGCAAGCTTAGCAGTGAGGAATCAAGAGACAGACCTTACTCTGTAAACGTTAGGAAGGCTTGTAAGTAGTAACAGGGCTCTAGTCCCCAGCATGGGGAAAAATCCCGGAAATCCCACCACAAAGAGGTGGGATGGAGTCAGGGGGATGGGTGGAATGTTGAAGAGGAAAAATAGAAAAGATAAGGAAGACCTAGATAAGTCAAAGGGACCTAGAAAGGTTGTCAGGTCAGGCACACAGCCATGGGGGACAAGACAGAGATCCAGCCACCAAAACTGGAAACACAGTTCCCAAAATGTAGTCTGAAGACATATTAATTAGCCCCAGAGCAGAAGAGTGAGCCAAGCCACCACAATGACAAATTCAAACTCCTCCTGAGTGAGCATGCTGGCCCTTGCTATGTGGAGGGGGTTGCCTGGCTCTACAGGTGGGATTCACCTGGAAAGAGAAGTGTGGAGATGGGGAATGAGCACATCCTGAAAGAGAAGGACGCCTGGGGAACTGATAAGTAACCAATCTCCAACTTAGCGCTGGGAGTCTCACAAGGAATGTGTAGCAGTTTCTTTGCAGCCTTAACTAAAACACAAGTCGCTTATGTTCCTTTAAAACATTTCCACCAGGCAAACAACCAAGGTAGTTAATCACACCCTTAATAAACAAGGTAAGTTATCATGCCTACACAGATACCCCTACTCACACCCAAAGTGAGATTTTATATAGCATTAACAAACATAAAATCTTCCAAGAGAAGTGGAGATTAGGCATGATGAGCGTTTTCATTCTCTCATTTCCCCCTCAGGTCTGCCTCCTTCTCTATATTCCAAGTCACAGTGGGGAATGCCAAGGCAAAAACAGTCTTGCTTCTCAAGTAAGCTCTTTCATGCAGATCGATTCTCCTTCCTCTCCCAGTGGTTGTTCTCAACTCCCACATCCTTCCAGATACCCTGAGTCCTAAAATAACCCTTGTTACATCATCACAAGTCAGTTATGTATATAATACAAGAAGGTTTTTAGTATAATTTGATGAACTCTATTTTCATGGTTTCTTTTTAGAACTATTAAGTAATAGTAATGTAGCAATACCTTATGTATTATATACTGCACACACACACACACACAAATATACACACAGAGGCCCCCAGCTGACCCTCACTATACAGGAGGGGACTCCTAAAGTTGTGATGTCTTAACCTAAAGAGTCGGAGCTCCAATGGGAGGAAGTGGAAATACTTTCCCAGCCTAATTAGGTGGAGAACGGAGACACAGAGAGCCTTAGACGCCTTCAAATTTACTTAAAAAGGAAGTCGTTTTCTTTTTCAACTCTAAACTGAACTTCAGAGCAGCTCTGTGAAAGCCTCCAGGCCCTATGCCTGTCAGGAAGGCTACTTGGGGTATTTATCCTTTGCCACACAAAATGATTCTCTCTGAGCCATCTTAGAGAGAAGAGAGGGAGTTGCAAAGTATTTTCATCAAACAAACAGCTCTTCATCTCAAAGAAAAACAGAAAATGCTAGCCTATGACATAGAAGTTGCATCACCATAATAGATAGATCATATTTCTGTGCTTCCAGAATTGTGGGGTTAATTTTGGTGAAAAATCCACTCCAAAAAGCTTCCCAAACAGCATCACCAAGAAAGGGTTCCCTCCTAGGCAGCTAAACTCCTGGAATGCTCAAGACATCTAGATTGAAGAGGCAACCGATAAGAGACCTCCCGTCCCTGCCATGCCCCAGGTTGTCTGCCTGGAGAAGCGGTGAGGGAGTGACATCCACAAAGCCCAAATTGTTGCACAACGTCCATGACAGCATGATCTTCACGCAGCATCTGTTCCTTCCTGTCAGTGAGTGCGGATGATGAACTACCAAGGACACTAACATCTAATTGCTACTTTTAAATATCTGGGATTGGCTTTGAGGACTCCTCCATTGAAAGTGGGAAAGTACTAACACCCAACCAAGCCCTGGGTAGATTGTGAAACAAGGGCAGATGTCTTGGCCTTTGACTGTCCTCTTATTGCCATCTCTTCTCCATCTTTTTCCTTGCCTCTACCCATCTATACCCCACCTTCACCTCCCCTATCCAGGGACCTAGGGACCTTAGCATTACTCCATCCTCAAGCACTTCAAACATACACAGCACAAGTAATGGTTAAAATGGCAGAGAGTGGCAGTTAAGGGCAGTGACTGTGGAGCCAGAATGCCTGGGTTTAAATCCTGCTCCTCTGCCCGCTGGTGCTGTGACGTTGGCAAAATCCTCTGTGCCCCCATTGTCCCGTATTAAGCTAGGGACAACCATAGTAATAGTATCCACTAGAGTTGTTGCAAGGATTTTAAAAGCTGACATTTTTAAACATGTGTAGTGAGCACTCTGTAAGTTCTTGCTAAATATATAGCAACATGCGTTATCAATCAAGAAGCACTAAGCTGGCACCTATCAGGTGCCTTATGGGGGAACAGGTGCTATGGAAGACATACCTGAGTGAGATTCTAATGCAGCCTGGGCGTGTGCCAGTCATGGAGCATTAAAATGGACACTCATTTCCTATAAAGATGGCAAGTTTCCTTCATCACCATCAGTGTCTTGGTCATAGATATTCATGCAAATTCTGTTTCTCTGCTTTGGTCCTGAGTCTTCACTGTTATTTCTCTTCCAGGACAGACCTCAGGTTCACTCTTCCCCCAAAGCCAATGAAGAAGACATTTCATCATCTAGGACAAGTAAGGTCTAGAGTTTGCAGGGTCAAGAAAGGGCAGAGTGTGACAAAGCATGCACACTCATAGCCATTCTCTTTCCAAACCTACCCTCTCCTCACCATTTCACCTCCAGTCACCTCTCCTGGCTTTTCATAACACCTCCTTTTTTGCAAAGGGGCATTTCACTGAAAACTAAGCTTGAAGACAGAACTAATGTCAGCATGTCAATGCTCTGTGTGGAAGCTAGTTCCTCTATGTGCAAACCCCAAACAGCGGATGAGTCTGAACACTTGCCATGCGTCTAGGCCAGACTAGGCCTTGCGGACATGGTGGTCACCAACCATTCTTCAGTGAGCTCTGGAAGACAAAAGGCCAGCTACACCATGTGGAATCGCCTTGACAGGCTTGGGGACTTCAGAAGACAGAAGAATAAATAATAGTAGGGATAATCAGCACAATCTCTGTGTGAGAAATGGGCTTTAAAACTTGCCTAGGATGGAGAAAACAGAGACCACTCTAAGAGTTAGGGACAGAATCTGGGTTGCATTATGGATCATAGCATGTTTGTGGAAGAATAAGACCAGCCTACGCATGGTAGAGAATGAAAGGAAGGAGTGGGAAGAAAAGATGGATCGAGAAGGTTGGCATCAGTTTACAAAGGGCCTTTGAAAATTCACCTTGGGAATCTAGATTTGATTTAGTACTAAATGAACAAGATATTTTTTTTCTACTAGCCCTCTTGGAAGCTGGATAAACACATTCCCTACCTGGGCCACTGGGAAAAGCTATTTCTCTAGTAACTCCCATCCTCTCTTTTCTGCCGTCCCTACATTCATCCTACCAGGTCCATTGCCTCACCTGGACTGTTGTAAAAAGCTCTTAACTGGCCTCTCACCTGCACCCGCTGCTTGTTCCAATCCATCCCACATTAGGGTTGTCAGGTTCATCTCCCTGAAGCCCAGCTCTCATCAAAAGCCTTCCGTAGCTTTGCACTGCCAATTAAGTTGCACTCAACTCCTCATTCTTAAATTCAAGGCCATTCTGGCTCCAGTCTCTATTTGCTTTTCCCATCTTTCATCCTATTTCTTTATATGTAGTCAGGATAGATCAGACAGGGGCATTCTCCCATCTCAACCTACTTGACTGCATGTGGTCCTCGCCCTGAAATGGTCTTCCTGGATGCAAAACTGAGCAGAACATAAAGCAACCTGAGATCTGGAGACAGGTACCGTCTAAGCAAACAGTGGGGTGAAAGGGAGCCTCAGGCAGTAGCAAGGGGCTCTACTACCAGGTGTGTCTGTGTCCAGAAGGAGGCACTGGCAGCCTAGCAGTTTTGAATATGAACTCTGCAATCAAGCAAACTGGATTATGCCCTAGATCCAGCATGCCATTGCTGTTAGACCTTACATAAATTACTCTAGCATTCTAGGCTATAGTTCCCCCATCTAAAAAGTTAGGCTCATAATAGCATCTTCTTTGGAGGGTTGTTCTGAGGATTAAATGAGATAATATGCATAAGCACTTAGCATAGTGCTAGGCAAATAGCAATAGCTAAATAAGTGCTAGCATTGTTTGAGGCAGACTCACTGCAAAGCGATTGCAAACAGGCAGGCTCTAGTTCCAAATATCTTCATATTTATCATTCCTCCTTTCTTCCCTCTTCCCAAAGTGAAGCCCCTCTGAGTTCTTTTAGGATCTTCTCTTCTTGCATCTTCAGTCTTTAGCTGTCCATTAGTATGCTCTTTTTTTCCCCCCGCAAACATCTTACCTCCTTGATCCTATCCATTAGTATGCTCTTTTTTTCCCCCCGCAAACATCTTACCTCCTTGACCCTATCTAACCCCACACTTTCAAGGACCTTCCCTACATGTTTTGTAGCACCTGAAATGTGCAGACTGAGTGAGGGAATGAGGTTTAGAGCTGCACTTCGAAGGCGAAGGCAGGACGGAAGGTGTGGATGTGGAAGATGTTAGCAGAAAACTGACATCATTAAAATAGACGAAGTTTCTGAAGAGAGAAAACACAGAAAGAGGAGCAGAAACTTGAGAAATGTGCACCAGGAACAAAGATGCCTGCAAGGAAAGACAGGTTTCTCCCACCTTTGGTCTTCTTGGTTCCTCTTAGTGCCCTCCACTCCCTTACATGTATATGGCTGCTACCAAGCTGCTGTTCTTGGCGCTCCTGTCCTCTCTCACTGTGCTCCTCTGTTCATCTCTCCTTGTGATATTTATCCAAATGTACAGCTTCATCCGGAAGTACCTGGCCTAGAAGTCTAACAGATACATGGAACACACCCTCCAATACTGTGCCTTGAAATGCAGTGAAAGAAAAGAGACAGGCAGTGAGTAGTGTCCAACTTAAAATGGTCTTTTAAAGCAACCTACAGAGCAAATCTAATTTTCTGTAAAGTTGCTCTATCTTCAAATGTCATGAAGATCCAACAGAACTCCAAATATAGTCTTTGGGTAGTGGATTGGATTAGACATTGTGTATTTCTTCTATTTGTAAAATGAGCTCCATGCAACCCCAAAAGAGGAAGAGAGTCAGCAATAACCTATTGTGGCTGGATTGCATGGGCAAAAGAGCAAAGCCAAATATGGCAATCTCACCAATGTGCCCAGCCCTCAGATATCTTACAGCCCAATATTTTGTGATATCTACTTTTTAAAACTGAGGCTATGCATGCATATTTACAGTAAAGTATATTGATCTAAAGAATACCAACTGATAAATTTTCGTGTATGAATACATCTGAGTGACTACCACACGAATTAAGATACAGAATAATTTCAGCCCCCCAAGAAGTTCCCACATGCCCTTTCCCAGTCAATACTGCTCTCCTGTCTGCCAAGTAACCACTCTTCTGACTTTTATCATCACTGATTACTTTTGTCTACTCATGATCACTTAAATTGAACCATGCAGTATGAACTCATTTGTTTCTAGCTTTTTTCACTCAAAATAATATCAATTCATCTGTATTTTTGTGTGTGTCAGGAGTTTGTTCTTTTTATTGCTGTATGGTATTTTGTTGTATGAATACCACAATTTATTCATCCATTCTCCTGTTGATGGACATCTGGATTGCTTCTAAGCAATTATTATTGCGAGTAAAGCTACTAAGAACATTCTTATACATGTTATGTGTTGTTATGCAGGCACTTGTTTCTCTGGTGTATATATCCAGAAGTGAAATTCCTGGGTCACAGGGTAGGCATATATTTGTCATTATTAGATATTGCCAAATGTAGTCCAAAGTAG
This sequence comes from Nomascus leucogenys, assembly GCF_006542625.1. Taxonomy (NCBI): domain Eukaryota; kingdom Metazoa; phylum Chordata; class Mammalia; order Primates; family Hylobatidae; genus Nomascus; species Nomascus leucogenys. The sequence continues at coordinate 23,212,294 of NC_044384.1, read as the reverse complement.
CCACACTATTTTATATTCCCACCAGTAGCGTCTGAGAATTCCAGTCATTCCACACATCCATTATGGCCAAATCTTACTCCAGCTAACTCCATTTACAGCAAAAGATTTTATGGCTTTTTTGTCCTGTGAATTTCAGAATAAGTTTTTCTTTTAAATGTCATCTGTATTCTAAAAGGAGGACATTATTACACGAACATCTCATTTCATCCACCAAAGAGAAAGAAGTTTTTTTTTTTTCCACTGCTTCAATTCTACAAAGATCTCTTACTAACAGGCATGTACCCATAAAGAAAAATAAAGAGAAATATAAATTGGTAAAGTAAAAACCTGACTTACAAAACTCCTGGCTTAGGAAACTGTTCTAATTTGGTACACATCACTGAGACCATCCACTTACCTATCTTAGTTAAATAACGCCATTTGGCAAATAGCAATTGTCTCAGAAGATGTCACTCATAGAAGAGCAGATGTCTAGCCAATGTGCCAGAGAAAGGACTAGCAAGTCTGGTTCTCAAACTTCCCTGTAAGACACCCTCATGTGGATTTCGGCATAAGTGGGCTTTTCGTTGTCATTAGGAGTTTTCCTCCCCCTGGCTGTTCAGAAGTTTCAGATGAAATTTTTGTGATGTTTCTAATGAAAGATGGTATTTGCTTGCCCACCATAGAAGATACTTCCTCGGCAGGAATGCTGTCAAACATGTTGCATTCACAACATGACACAAAGTCTGAAAATCACAGAGAGACTAATTACTGGAAGAAAATTACACCAAAAGACCTATTTCCTCATGATAAAAATGACAGCCTGGTGCCCCATTACCTGGCCTTTTCGGGCAACTAGCCTGTGCAACATCGTTCTAGTGTTTTGCATTACAAGCCACGGTAGAGGAAGGAGGCACTTTGGTCCTGTAAGCAGCTCAGTGAGAAATCAAGGTGAGCTGTCAGTTAAGTGAGGTCTAATTATAAGTCTCATTTCCAGTATTTACGAATGTGACAGACAGTAACCGGGGCTTACAGGTGGCTATACATGGGACCGCTTGAGTAAGTCCTTCTCTCTTTATACCAACATCTGAATTATCATCTTGAAGCTTTGACATTTAAGGCCGACAGCCAGGGCCTGGCCCAGCCAAAACTGTGTACTGAGGCCTACCCCTCTTTGCTCACTGTGCTTTGGCTGTTCTAATCACCCACCTCATACTAAAATGGTCTGTTCCTCCCCCTGTCAAAAACCTATTTAAAGCGATAGAAAGTAGTCTTTTTCCTCCTTAATATCTTAAATCACTTCAAATCACTTCTCCTCCAATCAAAGGTCACATGTTATATTATTCTATTTATATAAAATGTCCAGAATAGGAAAATGAACAGAGACAGAAAGTAGATTAGTGTTTGCCCAGCACAGGGAGGGTCGAAGGGAAAAAGGGTGACTGCTAATGGGAATGAGATTTCTCTTTAGATGGTGAAAGTATTCTAAAAAGTATTGTGGTAATGGTCGCACACATCTGCAAATATACCAAAAACTACTGGATTGTACATTTAAAGTGGGCAAATTGCATGGCATATGAAGTAAATATCAATAATGCTGATTTTAAAAAAAAAAAAAAACTTAAAAAAAATCTGTGGGTTTTTTTCCCAACGCAGAAAATTGCAAGTATCCAAGAATAGGTAAGAAATTTGGGAAGTAGAGAGTGAGCAGGGAAGAACAGAAACCCTTCCTGTTCCCCTGAAATCAGCCCTATAGGTCAATACTGCTAATTATGTTAGAAGGGGGAATCCTGCTTGATATTAATCAATGCCGTTCATACTTTTTAAACCCATGACTGTTTTGATAAATATAAATGTCTTATGACTTCTTCTGAGAAATTTGAAAGTCCAAAATAAGTTAAATGTTATGATTACAGGTAAGTCAAAGAAATTATAGCACAGTCTCTCAGAGACAATGCTGTACTCTCTTCACTCATTCAGAATCACGAGACAGAGTAAGCACTGCATTATGTTCCTAAAACATGTAACTTTCTCTTTATATCATATTATGTCAGAGCTGGAAGACACTGTAGGATGCTCCCTTTATCTTTAAAGATACTAATCTGCCAGACGTGCATATGAACTTAGGGTTCAGACTAAACAAGAGGAGGAAAGGGGCCTTGAATATGGTTGGGAAGGGCCAGAGGGAACGGCTACTGGCAGTTGTCAAAGGGAAAGAATAGGAACTACTGGGGATTATTTGCTGGTAGAAGAGCAAATTTGAAAAGAAAGGGGTCTGTAAGTAGAGGCAGAGATTCAAGCTCAGATACGACCATTCCCTGGGATATCATTCATTGAGAATATATCACTCAAGCACACCCTACCCTCTAGGAGAACACGGAATTTTACATTGTCTGTAACTGATGGTATTAAGAAATTGTCATATATTTTTATAGGTATGATAATTCTGGTGTAGTTATGCTTTTTAAAAGAGCCCTTACCTTTTAGAAATGCACACAAAAATATTTATAAATGAGAATATTAAATATATAGGATTTGTTCAAATAAATCCAAATAACTTCCCCTATAAGAAGCAGGAGGGTATATAGATTAAAGAAGTTTGGGCATGAGCTGCTAATTGTGGATTCTGGGTGGTGGGTACAGGGGATCCATTATATCATTCTGTATACTTAGATATATGTTTGAAATTGTCATAATAAAAAAAGTTTTCAACCACATGGAGTATCTGAGACAGGATTTCTTCTCCTGCCTTAGAAAACCAGAAAAAAATAAATATATGAAACAATTATTTTCAGACATTGAGTAACAAGCAGTGTATGGAGAAAAATGAAGTGAGCCCTACAATTGCCCCAGCTCATTGCCAGGAGACAGTGTCCATGTGGTAGTACAGAGAGGAGGAACCCAAATGAAGCTCAGCATTCTCACTGCAAGGTGGAGACAAAGATTGGAGCTGAGGGAGGCCAAGGTCTGTAGAATGTACAGGATAGAGCACTGCAGAAGAGAGAGCTGCACAGAGAGCGACAGCATGCTCCAGAAATCTGAAAAGCTGTCCCTTGGCTGCGCATGCATGAGGGGAAACTATAGAAGGTCAGTGAAAGAAACACTGGAAAGCAGTAGGTTGAAGAACTCCTGATGCTCACATGGGGCTTGGTATCATTTGTGCTTCCAGCAACCAGACTGTGGAATACACAGAACATAAGGCAGGGTGTTCAGAAAGATTTTGCCTTAGTAAGGAAGCTAAATTGGCCCTAAACTAAAGGCAGATTCAAATCTAACCAGTCCTTGAAAGAATCAGATGAATTTTAAGTATTCCCTTTAGGCCTAGTGTTCCATTATTGGAACACTAAGCATGTGGGATTTATATTCTACTTTTCAAGGTCATCACCAAGGTCTGATTGTAAAAATTCAAAAAATTGCAACCTCAGGCATAAATGGGTTAACTAGGTGCCACAACAAATCCAACACATTTTTTAAAAATACAAGAAAACCCAGGATCCAGCAAAGTAAAACTCACAATGTCCATCATCTAATCAAAAATTACCAGAGATGCAAGGAAGCAGGAAAATATGACCATATCCAGGAGAAAAGTCAGTCACTAGAAACAGTGCAAGAAATGACAGAGATGATGTCATCAAGGGACAAACATGTTAAAATAGGTATTCTAAATATGCTCCAAATGTTTAGGAAGGTAAAAGAAAATATGAATAGGATGAGGAGAGAAATAGAAGATGTAAAAAGAATCAAAGGAACTTCTTGAGATGAAAGCTACATATCTGAAAATTTTAAATAATACACTAGATTGGAAAATTACTGAAGAAATTACCAGTAAACTGGAGATATAACAAGAGAAATTATCCAAAATGAAGCACAGATGGGGAAAAAAGACTGAAAAAACTGAACAGCGTATCATTGACCTATGGGAAAATTTCAAACGGTCCAACACATCTGGAGTTCCAGAAAAAAAGAGGGTGAAAGATAAAAAACATTTAAAGAAATAATGGCACAAATTTTTCCAAATTTGATGAAAGCAATAAACTCACAAATCCAAGAAGCTCAACAAACTCCAAGGAGAGTGAACATGAAGAAAACCACACCAAAATCTCACCAAAATAAATTGCAGAAATCCAGGGGTAAAAAGAAAATCTTAAAAGAAGCCAAATTAAAAAGACACATTACATACACAGGAATAAAAATAAGAGTTACAGCAGATTCCCGCCAAAATCCATGCCAGCCAGAAGGCAATCTAGCAACATATTTAAAATACTATACTGAAAGAAAAAAAAAAAAAAACCTGTCAATACCCCAAAAATATATTTCAAAAATGAAGGTGAAATGAAGGCTTTTTCAGACTAACCAAAACTGAGAGAATTTATCACAAGCATCCCTGCCTTACATGAATGTTAAAGAAAGTTCTTTAGGCAGAAGAAAAATGATACCAGATAAATACCAGATGGAAATCTGGATCCACGCAAATAAACAAAAAGCGCCACAAGTGCTGTTATTCCCCCCTCAGATTCACTCCTTCCTCTTCGTCTCTGATACCTACTCCCTCTATCTTCAAGGCCACTCCTCCCTCCGTGAAACTCCTGCTCATCATCTCCAAATGGCTTAAATGATAGTTTCTCAGCAAAGCCTCCCTTACATTGGTGGCAGGACTCCCTCTTACTTATCACTGGGAGTAGCATAATCACTGTTGAATGAATTAAGTTTGGATGGATGGGATCCTGAGTGGAACATGTGCAAGAGCAAGTCTCTGTCCACAGTCAAGCTTCATTCGTTTCTTCACTCACCCATGTAATATTTTATGCAATGACCTATAATTCATCAAGAAAAGAGAAAGATGATCTGTATTCCACACATGAAGAACAACCTGGCATTTTCAGAAATTCTCCAGTGATACAAACCATAAACTCATTGAGTGCATACTTTGTACTATTTAACACAGAACTGCACAGCAATGAGGCTCACTGAGAAGTGGATGAGGTTAATGGAGAAAATGGAGTCAAAGTAAGTAAAAATCTGCTCCTTTGTTATAAAACACACATGTTTTCACATGAAGTTGAATGCTCTCTTTTAACTCTCTATTTTATCTACAATTGTGGGTTTAGTTTGTATCCCGATTAAAGCTTTAACCCGCTATTTTATTCCTTTATTTTAAAATAACAGAAATATTATGAGGTTAAAAAAAGCATGAAGTTCAAATCGTATCTCTACCCTATTTATAAACTTGCTTCTCATTTCCTTTGCTCTATTTTTCACTTAAAATATTTGTCCAAGTAATTAACACCCTATTTATTTAAATATGTAATGACTACATTTACTTTTGACCAGTTCATGAGAATCTCAGAAATAAAATACTAGGCAAAAATTGCTAGTTAACATTTAAAAGAATTTTAATTTCCATGTTTAAAAAATGGAGATTATAACCTACTTAAAAGTTTGCTAGTAGTTATTGGAAATAGCTTTTTCTATTTTTTTTTAGAAAGAATTTCTTACATACAACCCCTATCTATTCTAAGTCAGTTTCTTTTTGAAAGCAGAAAGCCAATCTTTATTTTTAAATCTTTTTCTCTTTACAGATTAAGCAGTATTGCTGTCACATACAAATACTCAAATGAAATGCTCTGCTATTTTTAATAGCTTTCTGATTATTAACTATTTTAATAATAATATATTTGGTTTGTAGCAATGAAAACTTCAATGGGGCAAGAACTTTTGTCTGCTTTTATTGTTCTTGTTATTGTTGACTACTGAATCCCTAGAGCCTACACAAGGATTTGGCACAGAGTGAAAGCTCCATAAAAGCTGGTGGAATGAATGAATGAATGAATGGTGTCCAGCCTGTGGCAGCCTCAGAATCTTTCCTGGGGCCCCTGTTGGGCCACCAGCCTTTGGAGTTGTGCTTGGAAGCAATCCCTGGCCATCTGTTCTCCCTCATTCTGTCCACCTGATCTTTCTGTGTACAATATGTTAATTTATTTGATGATATTATCTACCTTTGTGTAATCATTTACAAATAAACCCCAAAGGTTTCTAAGAGGGGAAAATATTGCAGTCTCTCACATATTGCTAAGAGACTTCACATACTCATTGGGCGCTCACATTTCCCCACGACTTTCAAAACAGTCACATTTCACTCCACCGTTGATTCTGCACTCAAATCCCATCCCAGGTTTGGGGTACTGCTTCTCATTTGTTCTTGGAGGGCTTACCTTGAGAGTAACCCACAGCCAGATGATGGTCCAAACTGAAGCTTCCCAAGCCAAACCTGAACCCAGTCTAAACTCTAGAAATGCAGGTTAGGGGTATCTAGCTACCCAAATCCAGTGCTTTTTTATAAAATCTGGCTGGCTCACTGATCTGCCAGGATCAGAGAAGTTCCACAGACAGGGAAATTTCCCTGAGTCAGGATAAATGCCTCATAACCTCAAAATACACTAATCTCAATCCCAAATTCTCTGATGCAGGACCTTGCTAGACACTGAACCACAATGAGACTTGTCAGAGACTCTCTACGGGAAATGGCCACAGGATTTCTCACATTGTGGCTTACATCCGTAAGCAACGAGAAACCCTGAACATAGAAAGGATGTGTGAATAGCCTATTATGACAAGAATCTAGAAGATACAAATGGGTAGGAGTGAAGCAGTGTCTTCTTAAATGTCTGTAAAGCAGAATACCAACATTGTTTGAAACACTTTTCAAAGCTGCCTTTGATGTCACTTCACTAAATGGTTGTTCCAAACACTGTTCATTTTGTTAGTGTGATCATGCAACAAAAAAGTAAACTCATTTCAACAAGGCTATTTGGTTCAGGGGAGTCAAAGAGCTCTGGTCAAAGAAGATCCCTTTTTGCTGTGGTTGCTAAAATTCAGCCGCTTTATCGGAAAATATTTCCAAACTGTAAATAAAATAAACTTTTGAATAAGATACTTAAAGCCTCTATATTTTTAAAAGGTATCCTCCCATCTTTTAAATGCATTGCTCAGAGGAACTGTGGACTTGCATCTTTTAGGGTTTTCAAAGCATTGGCCACAGAGCCCCGTAGCATTTTAAGGGGAAAGAGCTCTTTTTATTACTCTGTTATAAACACTTTTTTTTTTTTTTTGAGACAGCGTCTTGCTCTGACGCCCAGGCTGGAGTGCAGTGGTGCAATCTCGGCTCACTGCAAGCTCCGCCTCCCAGGTTCGAGCCATTCTCCTGCCTCAGCCTCCCAAGTAGCTAGGACTAGAGGCGCCCGCCACAACGCCCAGCTAATTTTTTTTAGAAGAAACGGGGTTTCACCATATCAGCCAGGATGGTCTCGATCTCCTGACCTCATGATCCACCCGCCTCGGCCTCCCAAAGTGCTGGGATTACAGGAGTGAGCCACTGCGCCAGGCCTTAAACTGTTTAGCTTTTTTTTTTTTTTTTTTTTTTTTTGAGACGGAGTTTTGCTCTTGTTGCCCAGGCTGGAGTGCAATGGCACAGTCTCGGCTCACCACAACCTCTGCCCCCTGGGTTCAAGCGATTCTCCTGCCTCAGCCTCCCAAGTACTGGGATTACAGTCATGCACCACCACGCCCGGCTAATTTTGTATTTTTTTAGTAAACACTTTTTATCATGTTTCCAAATCAATTGAATGCTGTATTTTTATAAACTTCCCTTAAAAGACAAAAAACTGGGTGTGTTATATATTTATATATATATATAAATACTTCACATTATACATTTTTTATACTTTTATGCAATCTACAGTGAATTTCAGCTAAATGAATATTAGGTGAAAGTCACAGGAAGTTATCAAAAATAATGACTACTATTTTATTCCAAAATTTACTTGCCTAAATGCTTAATACGCCTTTTTAATGATAAAATTCCCAAAAAAAATGTGCATAGCATGAGTCTAAATCCACTTTCCAGACTTGCTTCCCCTGTAATATCTGTAATAGAACAATCCTGAATTAGCTGCTACTTTCCATAATTCTTGTCAGCAAAATCTATCAGTAGTTCTAACTCTGATTATACACGCTGGTAATGTAATTAAACGTGTTTTAAGCCTATCTCTGATGTCACAGTTTCAAATATAGCCACATAAATTTTAGCTATGAGTATTTCATACATAATTCATATATACAAATGTGTTTGCATGCGTACCTGGATTAAGTATAATAAATGTAAATTATATAATTTATATCTATATATGTTTAACTGTGTTTAGTTTCAATCAGACAATGGTTTGATATATATTTTTAATGAGGGGAAATCCTACTGCAATATTAAGATTTTGTGTTTTGCAGACTTCATTTCTTAGTATTTTTTTAATTAAAAAGACAAATACATTTCAATGTTCTTTTTAGTAAATGTTATGCTTCCTGTTCCAAAACAACCTTAAGTTTATAAATAAGAGTTAATGAATCCAAGAACCATGTTATTTCATGAGCTTGTGAACAAACAATTTAAAGTCAAACTAGAATTCTTTCCAAGTTGGATTTTCACATGATACAGTTTATAAACAAGTTTTGTGGGGTAGAGAGACTGGTTTTGTCTTGTTTTGTTTTTCTTTATTTTTAAGAAACAAAATTCAAATCCTGCCTTTGAAATGACTTAACTAACTGGATTTCTAATCCATCCCATAAATGGATGTGTGCTAAACTTGGGGGTTGCTCATGCCACCGAATCCTCACCCTGCACTTGTTTGGCTGTCTGAGAGCATTCTAGACAGGCACATAAAGGGTTTCCAGCATGACATGATGCTCCTTCATTGAAGAAGGAGGGAGTCTGCATGGCATCCACTCCGGACACCTCCATCAGAAATCGAGCCTGAGAGAAGTCACACTAACCTTGGACTCCACCACGCTGTAAACTGTCTCTTTTGTGATTGTGACAGACACTCCCCCAGATTCTCTCTTCCATACTATCACTTTATCCTTTCTTTCTCTGCTGCCAAACAGAGTGGAGTTCCCGGAGTTTTGACACCTTGTAAAGACATTCCAGTGGATTCTAGCACACCCAAACAGATGGTGTGAAAGGAATACAGGGGAAGAAAATGGAGACCTCTGCCAGATTCTCATGTATTCTAGGTAACTTGGTGTTCCAGGAGAAGAAAAAATATATAAAAAGGAACTGATATCATTGTTACTGCCTGCTTTCTGAGCCAAGCCACCATGCTTCTGCCAAAGATAACAACGTCTTTAAGATAGCTACAAAAACTCCTAACATTATGTGAGGTAAAAGAGCTAGACCTATGAGGGGATATAAAACAATAACCTTTATTATTGTTATACTGTGTTACACTGACGTTTACATAAAACAGATTTTTTTTTGTTTTAACAAGGAATGACATCCAGCTCAAAATAACATCTCTACTTCTTTTCCTTGTCCAGTGTGTTGGAAATCTCTGCTTAGCTTCATCTCTGTGGCTAGCACCGACTTCCACAGATGAACGCTAGAAACATGGGAACTAAGTATGTGAAATAAACATTAAAGAGCAATTAAATGTTTTTCTTCCCAGATACAACCAAATGTTTAAAAAATATATATATATATATATATATGCACAGATAAGCACATGAAAAGACATTTAATGTCATTAGATGTTAGAGAAATGCAAATTAAATCTGCAGTGCCATAGTGCTACACACCTCTCAGAATGTCTAAAATAGAAAATGTGACAACACCAAATGCTGGAGAAGATGTGAAGAAACTGGACCTCTCTTACATGGCCAGCGGAATGTAAAATTGAAACAGTTTAAAACTTTGGAAAACAGTTTGGCAGTTTCTTTGAAAACTAATCATGTAACATGTATACGAAGCAGCAATTATGCTCCTAGGCATTTATCCCAGGGAAATTAAAGCTTATGTTCAGATAAAAATCTGTACACAAATGTTTATAGCAGCTTTATTAATAATAACCAAATCCTGGAAACAACCAGCTGTCCGGTCAATGGGAGGTGTGAACTATAGTTAAACAAACCATAGTATGTCCACACCATGGAAAAGAAGTGGGTGTGGCTATAAAAAGGCAACAGGAGGAATCCTCCTGGTAATGGATGTGTCCTGAATCTTGACTGTATCAATGTCAATATCCTGGCTGTGATATTGTACCATAGTTTCGCAAGATGTTACCATTGGGGGAGACTGGTTAAAGGGTATATCAAATCTCTCTGTATTACTTCTTACAACTGCATATGAATCTATAAGTATATCAAAATTAAGTTTAATTCAAATGTAACTTCTGTTAAAATTTAGATTTTTTAAATCTATGCCAAGATGCTGGTATGGACTGAACTGTGTCCCTCCAAAATTGATACGTTGAAGCCCTAACTCTCGATGAGACTGTATCCAGAGATAGGGTCTTTAGGATGTAATTCAAGTTAAATGAGGTTATAAAGGGGCAGCTTTAATCCAATAGGACGGTGTCCTTGTTGCCGGGGGGAGAGCCCTCACCAGAAACCAACCCCACTGGACTTTGATCTGGTACTTTTAGTTCTACAACTGTAAGAAAACAAATTTCTGTTGTTTAAGCCACCCAGTCTGTGGTATTTTGTTATGGTAGCCCAAGCTAACATAGACACAAAGGAAAATATGGATATTTTGAAAAGATAAATTTGAAGAGTGTGGTGATTCAAACAGGTTTTTTTAAGCATTCACATTAAAATAGATTATGGAGTGTATGTGTGGTGGGGAGGTGGGGGGGGATTGTGTGTGTGTGTGTACACACATATATATTACATATAGACTATTTAAATTCAGTGAAGAAAGTAGCTGCGTCTCGCCATGTCTTCGTCAACCTACTCAAAAGCTCTAGATCAGAAAAAGGAAATTATGGGTGCTCTACCAAGGGCATTATAATGAAAAGATGATATAGATGGCATTAAAGCAGTGATATGCAACCGGGCTGTGCGAAGATGCAATTATTTAAGCGCGATTCCCTGGTCATAAATGTGGCCTTTCTAGGGGTTTTTCACTCTCTCATCCAATGTCCCTTGGGTACGGAGACATAAATTATTGCATGGCTAACCAAAATCAAGGTATGGAATATAATTTAGAGCTGGTATATGATCCACATAGATATAAAACCCATGCCCTTCACCTGATTGCCTTTCTGCTTGTCAGACATGCACATTTCATATTGAGAGACTTGAAAGACATATGATGAACCACCTTCTTGCAAGTCCTTTGGTTCCTGAAATCCTCATGCAGATATTCACGCCCACATCCGATTTGCCACTCCTCAGCTTTTCCCCAACTCTAGCTCTTCCTGATCTGCCCCTTTCCTTCTCCTATGTTCTTTTCTCAGCCTCTCGCTAACCCCAAAGTTCTCCACTGACTCGTTCTCATCCCTCACCTTCTACACACAGGCCCTGCCTCCTATCCTGCTCAATTGCCCCTGCTCCACCATGTTTTCTCTTCCTTGTATTTGTATCTCCTTACTCCATCGTTACATAATCCAGATCTCAGCCATACACAGGCTTAGAGAGGAAATTAATTGTTTCTTAAATAAACTCTACAAAATTTCATTAACAAGACTGTTTTTTTTTCTTTTGAATGACACATGACATTCCCCTCAATTCTCTAGAACACTTTTTACTCTGGGACTTTGGCCCAGAAAGGATGGATGAAGACACACATCCAACAACCTCCTGCCTTACATCTGTCTCCCTTCTCCTTTCTATGCATCCCTCTACCTCTTTTTGTCTTGCTTAGACCTCTGTTATGTAAACTTCATAGTTTTAAGCCTCTAACATAAGCATTATACCACACATTTTGGTTAGAAATACACAATACACACACACACACACATACACACACCAGCAGCTGCAGCAAACTTATTTTCAGATAAAATCAGTCAGTGATGATCATCTTGTACTACAACTGATCACAATTTCTTCTCTCTGCCCCAACACACATTCCACATATTCTGGGGTATGAAAAACCTATAGAACTTGGGGAGGTAGGGTGTGTCATGTAGGAGCTACAGTCAAATCAGTCACATCATTTCCACTAGAAAAAGCCACTCCTGTGTGATTACTCCCCTCACCATGAGGTTCAGGCCTCTGGCCTAGTCTTCAGTGGACAGAACCAAGCCAAAGGAAAGGAAAAATAATAATCTTGCATTTAGCACAACCTCTTTGGCACTGCAATGCCCACTACATCACTGATTTTATGTATTTATTTTCTGTTTTTCATTCAAATCCATTTTATAGCCTTCATGACAAAACACTCCAAACCGGATTCTTTTAGGAAACAAAATGACTGATAAATCATTGAAAATATTAAAATTAGACATCTAGACCACCTCTGCAACTAAACAATTTGTGTTTTTCACCCTGAGTCACTTTCCCTCGAAAAGTAACTTGCACTATTCACCTGAAGTCAAAGAAAAGCGATGCATTCATGACTTACAGGATGCATCATAAAGTTGAAAATCAATGACAAAATCTTTCCAGCCCTGGGCTCTCCTAAAAAGAAAATCAGTCCCTGAGTGCTTAGACCACAGGCAGCCCTCACTAGTCAACTGTGAAATATGTTTTCTGTGTGGTTCTGAGAACCCAGTGTAGGAGCAATAGACTACTAAACAAGAGAGGTACTGATAAAATATCTCAACAATAAGAAATGATGTTGGCCGGGCATAGTGGCTCACGCCTGTAGTCCTAGCCCTTTGGGAGACTGATGCAGGAGGACTGCTTTAGTCAAGGAGTTCAAGACCAGCCTGGGCAACATAGTGAGACTCTGTCTCTACAAAAAATTTTAAAACTAGCTGGGCATGGTGGTGCACCCCTTTATTCCCTGCACTTAGGAAGCAGAAGTGGGAGGATGGCTCATTTGTGGCCAGGAAGTCGAGGCAGCAGTGAACCAAGATCACACCATTGCACTCCAGCCTGGGCATCAAAGAGAGACCCTGCCAAAAAAAAAAAAAAAAGAAAAAGTGATGTCAGGATTTACAATTGCATGTGGGAAATCTAAGAAATTTGTTTGCCTATAAATGCCTGAAGGTTAATGTTTTAGTAATTTATTGTTGTTTAATACATCTAATGGCTTAAAATAACAATTCATTATTCTCAAAATTTTGTGGGTTGGCTGAGTTCAGCTGAGCAGTTCTTCTGATCCACAATGCGTAAGTTGAGGTCACCCACGTGACCTCATGTGGTGGCATTCGGCTGGGAGCTGAGCTGAATTTGGAGAGTCCAAGATGACCGCTTATCTTCCAGGACCTCTTTCCTGTGACCTCTCATAATTTCATAATTGAGTGCAGCTTCTTTATCTAGCAACTGAAGTGACAGAGAGAGGCTGGAGTCAAGGTAAAAACTGACAGGACCATAACTGGCCAGGTGTCACTTTTGCTGCAGTCTGTTGGTCAAAGCAAGTCAAGGCCAGATTAGATTAGAGTGAGGCAGAAGAATAGGATCTGGAGGCAGGGAACCTAAGGCCAATTCATGCTGACTTCCTAGAACTAAATCAAAAGGAAACCCCAACTTTCCATGCCCACATGACAAAAGGACCAGAGGCTACTCCCTTTGCACCTCCCCTCCTTTTTTGCCTGGGAGATGAAAAATTGAAAGTACCTCTGATTGGTTCCCTCCTGCAACCAATCAGGCTGTTTGCAGGCCAACTTTTCATTTGCATAAGAGTATAACTTTGTAACTTCACTTCAGCCTCTGATTGGTCACTTTCTGCAAGCAATCAGACGTTTGCATAGGATGTAACTTTATAACTTCACTTCAGCCTCTGATTGACCACTTTCTGCAACCAATCAGACTGATCGTGGGCCACTACTTCATTTACATAGGGTGTACACCAAGTAACCAGTGGGAAACCTCTACAGGTATTTAAACCCCAGAAAATTCTGTAACCAGCAGTGAGCTGCTTGCTTGGCCCACTCCCACCCTGTGGAATGTGCTTTGGTTATCAATAAATCTCTGCTTTTGTTGCTTCGTTCTTTCTTTGCTTTGTGCATTTTGTCCAATTATTTGTTCAAGACGCCAAGAATCTGGACACCTTCCACTGGTAACAAGAGGGGAGAGGAAATAGACTCCACTTCTTGAAGGGAGGAGTAACATACATGTTCATAGAACAGAGAAACTATTGGCTACCATGTTTGGAGATAATCTGTCACAAATAGGCAGGAGGAATACAGACTACTTCTCCTGCAATAAGTGTACCATATTAAAAACAGGGGTGATTTTAAGTGATCTTGAAGTCTGAGCAACATAGAAAGACCCATCACTACAAAAAAAAAAAATTTTAAACTAGTCAAGCATGGTGGCACACACCTGTAGTCCTAGCTACTCAGGAGGCTAGACGGGAGGATCACTTGATCCCAGGAATTTGAGGCTGCAATGAGCCAGGATCATGTCACTGCACTCCAGCCTGGGTGACAGAGCAAGACCCTGTCTCTAAAAACTAAAAATAAATAATCTTGAAAATGTTCAGAAGCCAATAAAAATAACAATGCTTGTTTTTTGCAAACAATACTATTATATATTTTCCCTAAGACTGTTAATAAGACCCACTTATTAACTTAGCAGTGAGTCCCAAAATTTCTAGGATTAGAGTCATTGCTTTGGGTTATTTCACCTTCACAACTCCTGCCTGAAAATGCAAATGCCTCTGGCATTGATCTGGGACCAACCACTAAGGCCCTTGGGAGAATTAGAGATTAGAAGCTAAGTCCATGAGAGGTCTTTAAGGCAGTGCTTTTAGTCCACGATCCATGGTTGGGCTTTGGGCATCTGAAAATCCTTGAAATCACTTTCAAAATGTTGTGGTTCAATGTGCATTTTTCATCAATTTCTTAAATGATATCAAAAAGATTAAAACTTGCTATTCTAAGGGTGTAATTACTAATAAATCTCACTAGAGAAAAGGCAAAGCTAACATCATTCTCTTTAGTAGAACTGAGTATGTAGAACTTTAGTGTTCCTTAATCATTTAATATTCGTTGCCTTTGTCTCTCTCCTATTAGATCTCAGTACATGGAAGGAAAAACCTTCTCTTTATATTTGCATCCCACAGTGGGGAGAATCATTCAGAGGCTTCAACATACATCCCGTCTAGGTCTTCGATCACGTTCCTTAGAACCCTTCTGGGACTAATGGGGTCGAGGATGGAGCATAAGATGAAGGAGAGCCCCAGGAGGTGAGTACTTGTCCCATTCAAACAGAGCAACACCACTTTGACTCTTGATCTTACTATTCTTATGTATAAGTTTTCCTTTAAAGAATGAACCTTGAGGCTAAAAGTAAAGTTTGAGAACTACTAACAAGTTCTACTCCCTTATTTTTCCAAGTGATAAAATGGATTTAAATGTTGTGCTCAAAGTCTGGAGTCAGGGCTAGACTGGAACTATAGTTTCTGTTTTCAGATGCTTCATTACACAGTTTTGCAGTTGACTCACTCTTTCCCCCTGCCACCTTCTACTAGAGGCCTGATATGGTTTAGCTGTTTTGCCACCTAAATCACATCTTGAATTGTAGTTCCCATTATCCACATGTGTCACAGGAGGGACCCAGTGGCAGGTAATTGAATCATGGGGGCGGTTACCTCCATGCTGTTTTCCTGATAGCGAGTGAGTTCTCACGAGATCTGATTGTTTTATAAGGGGCTTTTTCCCTTTTGCTTGGCACTTCTCCTTTCTGCCATCATGTGAAGAAGGATGTGTTTGCTTCCCCTTCCACCATGATTGTAAGTTTCCTGAGGCCTCCCCAGCCATGGTAAACTGTGAGTCAATTAAACCTCTCTCCCCTATAAATTACCCAGTCTCAGGTATGTCTTTATTAGCAGCATGAAAACAAACTAATACAAGGCCTGAGTGTTCTCTCCCTGACCTTCATTACGTATTTTCCTCTCAAGCCAAAATGTCCTGCAATCAGGAAACAGCCAGCTGACAAATCAGGAACCTGGGGAATTCCAGGGTGGACCACTTCCTGGACCCAACACTACAGTGAGGCTTGGGAATGGGGGGAAGGAGAGCTCTGAGGAATCCACCAAAGAGAGTATCTTCAACCTGATCTCATTATTAGGCCGTGAACTGGTCTTGATTCTTCCTACAGCTTTCTTTTTCCACCAAAGAAGAAAAATGTAAGGTAGCAACAAACTGCATTCTTTTTTCTCTTGTATAATGCAAAAACACATTGTCCCTAGTCACTTAATTCCTGACA
Organism: Nomascus leucogenys; assembly: GCF_006542625.1. Taxonomy (NCBI): domain Eukaryota; kingdom Metazoa; phylum Chordata; class Mammalia; order Primates; family Hylobatidae; genus Nomascus; species Nomascus leucogenys. The sequence goes on along the minus strand of NC_044384.1, from coordinate 23,196,172 downwards.
GCTAGAAAGTGCATTTCAAAGTCATACACCATATTCCAAGCCTTCCGAAATGCCTAAAGGAGAGAAAAACTAGACAAACCCCAAATAAAGATATGTGTATAGATTTCTATACTTGCAATGTTAATGGGCCTTGACTAAGACCACTGTGATTTTAATACATTGTATTGTTTTATTCCTACTGTATTTTAAAATAGAACATCTCAAAACAATTAGATTAATTAAATATCCATGGGGATGCAGAAAATGTTTTCTTATCACACTTGGGGACTTGACCAGCGCAGTTTCTTAGCCTTTTCAGAACTTCTTAATGACAGAGTTTCACCCCATCAGAGCCTTGACAACTATTTTAATCTGTCATTAAGAAGAACATTTCAGTACCTGGAAAATTTTCAGACTTCTTGAGACCTAAATTTGCCAAATGTAGCTGTTTAGTTTAGGGGAAGCTGTCCTTCACCATGAGTGGCACACTTTCAAGCTCTCTAGTTTATTGTCTGAGAATGCAAAGTGGCTTGTGGTCTTGGGGAGTAAAATACAGGTTAGAAAGGTTAGAAAAAGTCACTGAGCAATTTTTATTGCCTATGTTTCATCAAGATACTGAAAGTTGAAAATTTCAACCCGTGCTAATAACACAGTATTAGTTACACTTCACTGCTTTGTTGGAGCCAAACCAATCTCACTTCCGTTCTCTCAAGCCTAAATTCCAAGAGCGGGCAGGTTTTTAAGAAAACAAAAGCTGCCATAATCTCTAGTATAGGCCGGTGTCAAGCCACAGGAGTTCTAGCAAAGACCACATATTATCATGAGCTTGAAACATTAAAGAATTCTGCAGCATGACAAGCTCTAGGAAAGAAACTCTTAAAAGAGACTCATTTTTCTCCACAGTGTCAGCTGCAGGAATAAACTAGCAATGAGTGAGAAGTTTGGAGTTGAAAACGAAGAGCCCATGGCTGCCTTGGTTTCAAGGGCAAGTTATTTTATGACCTTGGATCAGGCATTTTCTTCCTCTAAATGCCTCTACACTAGGAGACTTGCTGTTTGGTCCCTTTGTAGATGTTGAGTTTGCATAGTTGGATGGGAGATTCTTTTTACATTTATAAAATGACAGGGTTGTCAGTTCTGTTGGCTTGCCTCTCCCACTGTGAGAGAAGCCAGTTTTACATCTACCTAAACGAATTCATTCTGGCTTTCTTAATAACCTATAAATACATCTGGTCTTTGGAGTCCACTTGGAACCAGCTGTAACACTTTTCTTGTTCCCTTATTAGTTAGTGAGTTAAATGAAATCATTAGCATGTGTTCATTTTAAACTTGTCATGGTTTTACCTTTTTAAAAATTATTCTTTTGTTTGTTTGTTTGTTTTGAGAAGGAGTCTCACTCTGTCACCCAGGCTGGAGTGCAGTGGAGCGATCTCGGATCACTGCAAGCTCCACCTCCTAGATTCACGCCATTCTCCTGCCTCAGCCTCCCGAGTAGCTGGAACTAGAGGCACCTGCCACCACACCCGGCTAATTTTTTGTATTTTTTAGTAGAGACGGGGTTTCACCATGTTACCCAGGATGGTCTCGATCTCCTGACCTTGTGATCCGCCCGCCTTGGCCTCCCAAAGTGCTGGGATTACAGGCGTGAGCCACCACACCCGGCCTAAAAATTATTCTTTAAAATATGTACATAGATATATGTAAAGTGACATTAACTAGACTTATTTTAGAAGGAAAAAAGCCTTTTTATTAGAGCATGTTCAAAGGAATAGTTGGGTTACTTTCAAGTTTATACTAAGAGGTATCAGCCAATAGAGATCAATACTTTAATAAATGATTTATAATGAGTATTTTCCTAAATAAATTGATGCTTCTAGAGCATTTAAACACATATTTCAAGTGTTTTAAAAATCTTCCTCTAATCTTATTTATACTCTCTTTAAAAAGAAAAAATATGTGCTACATAATGAAAGATTTCAGCTCAATTATTCCAAATTACAAATTCATGAAATCCTACTTTAATGAAATTCTACATATGTAAATTAATAGAACACTGACTCTTAAAATGCTTGCAGTGGATTGAGCCCTAAGATATCAGTTAATGCAGGCCGGTGTGGTGGCTCACGCCTGTAATCCCAGTGCTTTGGGATGCCAAGGCAGGTGGATCACCTGAGGTGAAGAGTTCGAGACCAGCCTCGCCAACATGGAGAAACCCTGTCTTTACTAAAGATACAAAAAATTAGCTGGGCATGGTAGTGGGCGCCTGTAATCCCAACTACTCAGGAGGCTGAGGTAGGAGAATCACTTGAACCTGGGAGGCGGAGATTGCAGTGAGCTGAGATCGCGCCACTGCACTCCAGCCTAAGTGAGAAAGTGAGACTCTGTCTTAAAAAAAAAAAAAAGATATCAGTTAATACAATGCAAAAAATCCCTTCAAAATTAGTCTTGGGTAATCAACCTGTCTGAACACATCTATTAACAGGGGCTCGCTCTCTTTCCAAGAGGCTATTTTATGGTTAAAAGCTTCTATGGTTGGAAAGTTTTCCTTCTAATTCATCAAGGTCTCCCTCCTTGAAATATTCACCCACTAGTCCTAGTTGCAGTTTTAATATTAATAGACATGTAAAATCTGTCTTTTATCTTCCTTCTCCTGTAATGGTGTAGCTGACTTGCCATTGCAGATTCTTTCAGGAACAAAACAGGTCAAAAAAATTATCATAGGCTATGTCTGCTATATCATTTCAAACAAAGTCAAGAATTAACAATTATAAACATAGACACCTTGATTGCTGCCACAAACTATCCAGATCAACCCCTTATAAACAGAATCTAAGTCACACAGAGGTTGCAATGTTATTCCTAGGTTTTCGTGGATATTTTTATAGATATTCCTTTAAACTCTGAACCTTTAATTGGAAAAATAAGGTACTTCACAACCAAAACACATGATTCTTTCAAAACCAAGACATTACAATAATAAAATAAGGTGTTGTCCTATTCTGCTCCACTATCCTATAATTCCAAGAATGTCATTGTATCTATTTTTCTGCAGGTATTGGAACTCTTCTGTAGTCTGTCAGAGAAATGGCCGCAGCTTCACATTATGCTGTGACACCCATATAATACACAAGACTCTTATGTTGTAGCACCCTTTGTCTAATAACAGGCATTTAAAAAAAATTTACAGTTTAAGCATTAAGACAACTTATAGTTTTTTACATGACTTTCTCCTTTCCTTAAAAGGAAAGACAATATATAGACAATGTGTCTCAAAATAAATTCTCTAGCAGAGGGAACAAGCTGTGGAATGCAGGATCTCCCTCTTCATTGGTGAAGAAGAGAGAAGTTTCTGTGGCTTTTACAGATTCGTTTGCTAGGGAATAAAGAAAATCTTGCCATTTTCTCTATGTCAGATGTAAAAATAAAAAGCATAGAGGAGAAGAATGGGGCCATAAACTTGATACAACGTATTGCAATCGAGTTTCATCAGATAAACTACGGAGACAGTTTCGATGATGCTCTTGTCAGAAAACACATGGTACGATACACTGTATATGTGCCAGATAGCTTCTGCACTTTCAGAAATGTCATTTCTAAAAATGTCTATCCATTTGGAAAATAAGTATGCAATAAATCTGTAAATATTTATTATAAAAGCAATAAGAAAACAGTAAAGAATGAATGCAGCTTTTGACAACACTGCATAAACTGTTAACAACAGACCTTTGGAGCTGACAGTTCTGTTTCTAGATCAGGGGCCAGGGCCCAAATGTTGCAATAACCAGGGCCATATCAATACATTCCACACCCTCTTTCCCGCCATAGGAGGTCCACCTAATTGAGATGCCAAATGATGCGATGTGAGGCAGAAGTAAAACATACAGATCTTGTATTTCTGAATCCATATGTCTTTCTTGATCAATGAACCAAAATAGCTACTCGTTGGAATTGAAAAGCTGCAGAACCTGCTGCTGTTCTTTTTTGTTCTCGATCCTATAGAAAAGAGCTAAAAGGCAAGGAATAGGGAGAGAATCTCCCATAGAAGGAAGAATATGCACCCTTCTACAGGTCTTGTGTCACCCCAAGGCTGTCCTTAGAAAGCACCCCTTTCTCTTTGGTAGTGACCTTTCTGTTTTATTTGGCAGCCCAATTCCCCTCAGCTGACTGAGAGAGGATGGTTATAAGCTAGGGGAGGAAGGCATGGATTATGAATGACTTCCCTATCTTTCTGTTTAAGAAACTCAAGTTCATATTAGTTCACCTTTTCTAAATAACTGTCTTGTGGACAACTTAGCTCAACACTTCCTGACTTAATCCACGGAATTAGAACATCTGCTCTAAATGTAAGATTTACAGAGGGAATTATACCTACTCCATCTAGAGAATATTTGCCTCTGATGTCATTCTTGATTAGATGATTTTGGAATTTTGATTGCTTCACATGAAATTATTATGATTTCAAAATGCAGCTTGTAAATGTATTCAGTTCATCAAGGACTATAAATATAAATCTCCACCAACAGACTTCTCCTGCTTCGGTCTTCTTAGATGCTCTTAGGTTAATAGGAGGACAAAAGAAATATATTTAAGAAAAGGTGAGAAACTCCTACATTAGAAAATAATTTTCAAAACATCTGGCCTCGTATTCAGGAATTTGATGATAATCATGAGCCTTTTAATTAAATTAATGAACACAGGGTAATGAGGGCTATTTGAAAAAAACAGATGTTAAAAATGTAAGGACCAGTTATGCTCTGTTCAGTAAAACAATGACATGATTAAGTAATAAAATTCCTCCAGATTTTTCTATATGCCTTTGGATTCCATCTTCAACTTTCTCTTTCAAAGGAAACTACCTACTTTCTATTCACAATTCCTCACACTGTAGTGGGATTTGGATCTAACATGGTGAGACAGGAAAAAAAAAAGAAGTAACTCTTTATAGAAAAAAAAGAGATTACAAAGTTCCTAAATTAAAATTAGATTGAATGTATTTTAAAACTGAGGTTCCCTGAAAATTTGACTTGCTTCTTTATTTTAATCAACTTCAAGGGACTTTTGCAACTGAGATTAGCTCTCAAATATACTCTAAATATACTGTAAAAATTTAAGATTTTATGAATCCACAAGTTTTATGTGAGTTCTACATGAAATCGTGCCACTGCTGCTATTTCTGTTGAAGAACTAGGATAAGAAAGAGGAACAATAAGATGTATATTAGAAATCTAGTGGGTCAGTTTGCAGGAGAAAGAGGAATAAGCATCATTTATTTCCAAAAGGCTGCAGTTCAGCACGAAGACTAGCCTATCTGACATGCAATTATGTGTCATGAGTTACAGTGGTAATTAAGTCTCTAGAACAGCAAGCTACCTCGAGAACCCCCCAGGACTTCAGGTGGCTGGCTCCCAACTCTGAATCATCTAGTGCTTCGCCGTGGCTCATCCATCTACTTCATTCCTTTATTTATCACCATTGTAAGCCAGGGGACTATGTTTGGCTCTAAAACACATATTTTCCCCCTTGCATGCCTACTGGCCTATCTTTCCACTTCCTAAACACTTTCTCTAAAAAGGAAGCCCATTATCCCAGATGGCCTAAAACCAAGTGTCTTCATTTTCTGTCTTCTTTACCAATACTCCCGTTCACCTCACCAAGAGGCTGAGCAAGGTCCCCCCATGTTAGGTCACTGTCTAAGTAAGGGTCAGCTCCATCCATTCTCTCTGTGGTCACCCTTACATATCCTGATACACATTGGCAATAGTTCCTCTCGTTCATTCATTCAGAAAATATTTACTGATGCACCAGCAGCTGAGACATGTGGTCCAATTGTCTGAGAAGGGAGGAAACAAATAAAAGGAGAGCCATAAATCCAAAGGGAGATAGGCTTTCACAGGAACAGCCATAAAGCCAGGCTGTTTTCAAGCTCCTGGGTCTTCTGTGTGGCCCCTCTTTGAATCTGGCAGCTCTACCCAGTCTCCCTCATGGAACCATATGTAAAGAGTTAAGCATCAAAGAGTTATCACGTTATAGAATGTATGAATCTTTTATGTAGTGGCCCAGTGGGGATATTAAAGAAAAATGAAGGAAAAAAATTCCCACCCCATATCCAGTAGAGTCATGTCTCCGTGCATGATAAGAAGAAGCCAATCAGGCCAGGTTGTGGCTGATGTGCCTGTTATTTGTACTCTAGGCCCCATTAACTTATACTAGCAATTTTGGAAAAGTAATTTCTGCTGCCAGATGGCAGCCCAGAAGTAACTTTCTTGATGAGCGAGAGAAGTTGCTCCCCATTTCATTCCTTGACATCACAGTGCAGCCCCCTCAACCTCAGCCCCACAGGCTGGGGACTGGCTGGTGGGGTCCACGCAGACTGTGATTAAATGACTCATCTCCTCAGCATGACTTGTTTGTAAAGGTTTTTCACAACAAAAACAGCAGCAGGGTCCCAAACCTGGAGTGGGTATTTGTCAAAAATGAGTCAAGATAATAAGGGGCCATTGAAGGAACACCTACAGTTGGGTGGGAAAAGAGCGGCATTTGTGACCTGAAGATGATATTCAATTGAACACTTCCATCTGCCCTTTGGAAAAATCTGACCCTAGCAACAGAATCAATTCTTGGTTTACTGCTAGTTACTCAGTTGAGACCACAGACTCATATCTACTCATGACTTTGCTAGTTGTAACGACGCCCACATCTTCAGTCAAGTCAATAGTGCCCTCAGCTCTTCTTCTCCAAGTCCCCTTGGTGCTACCAATTACAATAGACAGTGAGACAGACGCCGCCCAAACCATAAAACCCAACTAGTCCTCATCCACCCGGAATTTCAAAATCAGCAAGAAGAAATGAAATAAAATAAAAATCAGTGAAGCTCATAAGTGGTAATTTTCATTTAAGGAAGGCATATCATAAAACAAAATAAAAGCAGGCTGTCACTATCTTTTGTTGCAAAGGAGGCTTGGAGTCATCTAAATAGACACACACAAAAAACTAGAAGGGAACTGTCATTAGAGATTTCCATTAAAGTTACTATGTCCAGATTAATAGCTCTAAAGGGTAATGGGAAACAATCTTCCTAATAAAGGATCAAGGAACTAACAGTAGGAGAGAAGGGCTCACATTTGTTAAGTGTTCATTTATGCCAGGCAGTATGGGACTGCACATATCATTTTATTTAATCTTTAAAACAACCTTGTTTGATAAATATTATTATTTTCAGTTCAAACATAAGAAAACTGGGACTCAGAGATTTTCAAAGTCCTGCCCCAGTGCAGTGGCTCACACCTGTAATCTCAGCACTTTGGGAGGCCGAGGCGGACAGATCACTTAAGGCCAGGAGTTCAAGACCAGCTGGCCAACTTGGTGAAACCCTGTCTCTATTTAAAACAAACAAATAAAAAATAGCCAGGCATGGTGGCATGCACCTGTAGTCCCAGCTACTCAGGAGGCTAAGGCACGAGAATCGTTTGAACCCAGGAGATGGAGGTTGCAGAGAGCTGAGATGGTGCCACTGCACTTCACCCTGGGTAACAGAGTGACACTGTGTCTCAAAAAAGAGAGAGAGAGAGAGAGAGAAGGAAGGAAGGAAGGAAAGAAGGAAGGAAGGAAGGAAGGAAGGAAGGAAGGAAGGAGGAAGGAGGAGGGAGGGAGGGAGGGAGGGAGGGAGGAGGCAGGAGGCAGGAGGGAGGCAGGCAGGCAGGGAGGGAGAAAGGAAGGAAGGCAGGAAAGCAGGCGGGCGGGCGGGCAGGTGGGGGGCAGGGAGGCGGGCAGGGAGGCAGGCGGGCGGGCGGGCGGGCATTTTCAATGTCCTATATAAGTATGGTGAACCTTTAGTGGCATTTGTCCTGTTTGGCTCCCTGGCAACCAAACACCCTTATTACTGGAGAAAACCTTCCCCAGGCGATTCCCGATGCTCCCTAAAGGCATCCTTACCTCAACTTTTAAAGCCACCAGACATTCTTTCTTCCTCCCACTGGCACACAGAGTACAGGAATGTGGCAGGTCCATCCGAAAACTCCAGCCCAAGGGTTGCCTCGTGAGTATCAGACGCAAATGTGCAAAGACCGCTAGAAAATTATTCTCAGCAGTAGCGGCAGGTTGGAAGGTATAGTTATATTGAGGATCCAATCATAGAAAGATTAACTAACAACATACAGCAGTATTAAGTGCCAAGGAGCCAGTATAGGCAATCAACAGTGGGAATTCTTAAACAGAACTCTCCTTACGGGTTGAAATAATCAAGGGAGACTTAGTCGATGGAGAAGTTGGGGCTCTGATCATACCTGGAAGTATACATAGCAATTGGAGAGGGAAGGTGATTCCTGATTGCAGGAAGACGCTAAGAAGATGAACATGAACATGGAGGCTTCAGAACAGGTTCAAAAGCCAAAGGGTTGTTACTGAAGATGTTTAGCCAGGGGGGTGCAAGGGAAGTGGCCTTTCAAAGATGGACCTGGTGGTGTTGAGCAAGATGAATTTGACAAGAGAGAGCACAGTGACAAGGTTTGTACATGTTTCTTGAAGGAGTGCTCCTGACCCAGACTTTTTTGGGAACAAGCGGCCTAGTTCTGGATGTTCATGATTTGGTGAAGACATGATGAAGAAGCTGTTCTCAGCAGGGATAGCTTGAGGGAGTGAGCTGCAGGGATGAGACTGAGAAAGAGGCAGGAGCAGAAGACCCTGCTCTCCTTTACTCCTTTCACGGCTGTGCCCCACAACTCTGTTACTGGTTCTATTCAATGGTACAAAGGCTTCACTCAGTACCCTCGCCAGGGGACTAAAGCCAAATCAAGTCTTGGCTCCCAAATCTAAGGATACATTCAGTCTTGACTAAATATGGCAGCCATAGTTTAGTATTTTCAGAATAATCCTGTCTACACCTGTATTTCCCTTTAGAATTTGCTAAGACAATTGTATCATAATTTCCCCTCCCCTCACTGAGAGTAGGGACCTTTGGATCTAGGCTAAATTGCTCTTGTGTTATAGGCATGAGATGTTTGTCTGAGAAAGGTCTTGAGCCCTATGCTAGGTGGACCAATGATGCTGAGGGAGAGGGATGTAGAGGGGGAAGAATTTAAGGTTTTTAAAACAGGCAGGCAATTGTACATAGTTACATAAGATGTAACCATCAGGGGTAGCTGAGTGAAGGGTACATGGGGCCTGTTTATACTATTTTTAAAACATTCTGTGAACAAACAATTATTCCAAAATTAAAGGCATTTTAAAAAAAAAAAGATAGGCTGTTTCTTTGTTTTTGAGACGGAGTCTAGCTCTGTGGCCCAGGCTAGAGTGCAGCGGCACAATCCTGGCTCACTGAAATCTCTGCCTCCTGGATTCAAGTGATTTTCCTGTCTCAGTCTCCCAAGCACCTGGGATTACAGGCAAGTGCCACCACATTTGGCTAATTTTTGTATTTTTAGTAGAGATGGGGTTTCACCTTTTTGGCCAGGCTTGTCTCAAACTCCTGACCAGTGATCTGCCCGCCTCGGCCTCCCAAAGTGCTGGGATTACAGGCATGAGCCACTGCACTCAGCCAAAAAAAAAAAAAAAAAAAAGATTTTAACCAGTAAGAAGGAGAAAGGGTGAAAGGAAAGAAAAGAGGCTGACCAAAAAAGAAGAAAAAAAGGTTTAGCAGAACAGATTCACTGGTCAGAGGACCAGGAAAATCTTTGTCCAGTGTATCTGCAAGGCAGCACCTCTCCCCCACATCCCCAGCTTCTTGCCGGATCCCCACTCTGCAATCCCTCCCTAGACCCTACGAGACTGTCCTCTCCCTTTAGGGAGGCAGCCACAGAGCTGACAGCCTAGGGTGTTTCCCGTCCCTCTGCATGCATGGATTCAAATGAAGACCACAGGAGCACTGCCAAGGACTCCTCAGCCCCTCCCTGGGTTCAGGAACAAGGTGGCCAGCTCGGCCTCTGAGCCACATGGAGCCTGGCTTTTGTGAGCACAGGTGATGGTGGAATGAACAGTTGGGAGATCCGAGGTCTGCTTTCAGCTCAGCAGGGCTACCTGAGTTGAGAAACCTCATCTCTTGGGGCGTCCATTTTTTGTTTGTAAAATGAGCATGTTAAATTACTATGGAAGGTTCTGCTCCTCCTGGGAGTCCAGGATGCTATGAGTTCTATGAATCTAGGTACTGCCTAATGTGCCCTTTCCTAACACTAAAGAACTGATGTGAATATCATCATAGTTTTGACTAAATATGGCCCTGGAGGAATTCATTTTTTCCTTGGTGGAGTCTCCAAGTTTACTGGAAAGCAAAGGGCCCTGTCTGACCCATTCACGCTCCAACTCAATGCACACTCTCCACAATGCCATCCCTGGTGATCAAAGCCAGGGCACTTTATCTGGCCTCCTCTTGGTATGGTCATTATCTACTGCAAAGGTCATGTTCACATGTGCTCTTCTCCCCAGCTCAAATGGCAAGCTCCTTGAAAATAAACATTATTATTATTCATAGATGTGTGCCCATGCATGGCAGCAGTATACGCTCATGAAATGAATGAATAAATGATGTCAAAGAATTCAAACCGAAAGGAGATGAAGGATGGCTTCTGTACCTTGTCTGAAAATTCCCTTTTTTTTTTTAATTTGGGAAATAGACAATCATATCAAAGGAAGGCAAGTTTGGGGGCAAGAAATCACTCAGAGATGCATATTACACTCCACATGAATCATTGGCAAAATGAAGGATGAAAGCTATGTGAAATAAACAATTACAGTAAATCTGAGACTCTGTACTGAGATGAAGCTAAAGGAGCAATTGCCAATCCTTACAAATGAATTTGCTCAGGTCTAGCTTGGAAGCAAGGTCTTAGGAGCTGTGCTTAGGTTCAGTTGATCCACTTTGGGAATAAATGCTGTGTACAAGAATCCCAGTTTTCTACTTTTGGAAGTATTAACAGATCACAAGAACCAGATTCTACTTCTACTCAGCACATCTCTGATCTATGTGCTTATGGAAGTTAAATAAAACCAAGAAAAAACATACCTGCAAGACTGTTAGAAAACGCATTTAAAAATCCAAAATTGTTCCAAAGTTATCTATGCTACCACATTCCCTTTCCGTTGGACAGATAACTGAATGATGACTGGGAAGTAAAAAGAAAATGAAGACAAAGTATTACATTGTCTGTTGCTACTTTCTGTGAGGCCTAATGGTCTGAGAAATCTAAAAGGAGCTTCCTTCCTTCTTCTGTCCTCCCTTCCTCTCTTCTTTTCTTCCCTACTCGAGAGGCTGAGTTATAAATGCAAAGTGTGACTCTGAACTGGATCCTCTTACTAGAAAGGAGAGTATTGGGATAATCGCCGGAAGTCAAATGAGCTCTGAGGATCAGGCGTTAGCAATGGGTCAGTGTTGATTTTCTGACTTTGGTGGTTGTCTTGTGCTATGCAGGAGAATGTCCTGGTTTGCAGGGATTACTCATGCTTGCATTTGGAAGTGATGGAACATCAAGCTAGCAAAGTACTCTCAAATAGTTTAGAATTTTTAAAGTACTTTGTACTAGTCATACAAGTTTAGTTCAAGTTTGAAAATATTTTAAGATAAAATAGAAAAAATCTGAATGTAATAATATTATTTTTTAAAAAAAGAAGCAGTAGCAATGGCAAGCCGTTGAGAGTCTCTGGGTCTGCCTATCCCTCTGACCCTTCTATAAATGTTGATGTTGACCTCCCCAGGGCGCCAGAGCAAACCTCTCCAGGGTAGTCCACAACAGTTCAGCTCTACAAGGGGTCACAGAAGTCCCTACTGCCACAGACAGCGTACCCCTATTCCCCCTTACTCAGCCCAGTTCCTCCTGTAAACATTAGGAATCATAGCTGACTCGGGGTGTTAACTAAGGCCTGGCCCTCATGGGAAGCCAAACCACCTTCCCCAGTGAGCACTGGCACTTCCGGCTTCCTGCTTCATGACGGTTTCATATCTGTGCTTTCTCCAGCCTCTAATTTTTGTGTACCGAAGGCTCCCCACGGTATTACCTCAACTAATCCGCCTCTTCTCCTGGCTTCCCCTCCCTTAATCTCCTCCACAAACCCTGAGTGCCTGCTGAATTGCTTCTCTCCTGCCCTCTGGATAAACCCTGGGTACTTCTGATTTCTCCTATCTGGAATATTCTGCTTTCACTCCTGTCCCTCTGAGCCTCACTTCTTCCCACATCCTATAAAGTCCATTTCAAGGGTCATCTCCTCCTCTGTGAAACCTCCCCTAACCAGCCCAGCCCACCTCTGAATTCCAAAGTGCTTATTGTATCTAGTATGGCTCTAAACACACAGGCCTCTGATTGCAAAGTTACCTTTCTCTGTGGACATCTGGTCTTCCCCATTAAATGAAAGGTTTTCGGGGAGCAGGCATAATTTCTTACATCTCTTTATAGTCCTCACCATACCTGTTAGTGCCAGCTCACTAAGAATGGGCTGATTCAAAGAGTCTCCCACACTTTCTCAACATTACCTCCCTCAGATCACTAATACCAATTGCTGTCATTTGTTTTGGGGTGAATGCATGCGCCACACACACACACACACACACACACACACATAGTCAAAATGGAAATAAACAAGTATGCCCTTCTTCCTGCTTTATTCTCACACTGAGCCAATTTGATCTTCCTATACTTAGAAGTCAAAGCAAAGCATTTAATTAATCCTTCCTCGTAGTTCAGTCCGGAATCCTAGGAAACCTGTGAAGGAGAGATTTTGGACTCTTCCTGCCATCCACATCATGGTCCGTTTCCTTAAAGAAGACCCATTCCCATCCAGTTTCCCTTAGATGCTTATCCTCACTTGCAGGCCCCACTGCCCTATTAGCAACTGCCCAAGATCTTGGTAAGGTGAACAGCTCCCAGGGGAGTTTGCAAGATAACAAAAACCATAGAGTGGAAAATCTGCAAAGCCCCATAGAATGAATCCCTAAATGGGGGATGTCAGGCAAAGGAGCAGGTGGCAACTTCAGGTAAGTATTTATCCCACCCGCTCATTCCTATCTACACATTACATGCCAGAGTTGGGAGCATTTGAGGCCCAACGAACCAACAGAAAGACAAGAGAAAGGGAAGATTGTTTGCAGAAGGCAGCCGAGTAAATTGCAAAACTACAGAGAAAACTTTATGAATGCTTATCCCATGGAATTCTTCCATTTTGAGAGAGCCTTTAAGGAAAAGAATGACTTCATGAGTGATAGCAGAGAAGGGGTGGTGTCTATAATGAAGACAGACAAAAGTCCAGAAGGTATATGATTGGGAGAAACAACAGACAACAGAGGCAAAGATGAACTATGAGAGCCCGGCCACAGTGTGGGGGTCCCCAGGTGGGTGTGAGAAGCTCATGTGGACACAGCTGTCCCTCTTGGCAGAGGGCAACATTAGCTTATGCCATCTTCAATATCTATGATGCTAATTCAGGATTGCTCAAGGAAAATAGCCCTGTTCGGGCCCATCTGTTCGCTACATCCCAATGGCTATGTTCTTTGCAGATTTAAACACAATTTCCCATACAAATACCTTTTTTGGATGTGGCAAATCCATAAAACATACTCTTAGCTATAACCTAACTTTATTAAATAATATTTAATATGCCAGTGTCCAAATGGCAAATGTGATTAGCTGGGAAATTATATGGTCAGATTCTGACATAATCCCTTTGGCATTTGGGGTAGGGCATGAACTCTTGAGCGGTCTATAACATTCCAAAATCCTTCATAAAACTAGTGACTTGGTAACTGAGAAGAAATATTTTACTTTATTATCACTATTATTTTAGAGACGGGTCCCACTCTGTCATCCAGGCTGCAGTACAGTGAAGCAATCATGGCTCACTGTGGCCTCAACCTCTTGGGCTCAAGTGATCCTCTCGCCTCAGCCTCTGGGGTAGCTAGGACTACAGGTGTACATCACCAGACCCGGTTATTTTTTAAAACTTTTTGTAGAAATAGGGTCTTGCTGTGTTGCCCTGGCTGGCCTCAAACTCCTGGCCTCAAGTGACCTTCCCACCTCAGCTTCCCAAAGTACTGGGATTACAGGCATGAGCCACCATGCCTACTACACCATAAAAACATTTTCAGGGCTGGGTGCAGGGGCTCACGCCTGTAATCCCAGCATTTTGGGAGGCCGAGGAGGGTGAATCACGAGGTCAGGAGTTCGAAACCAGCCTGACCAACATGGAGAAACCCCATCTCTACTAAAAATACAAACATTAGCTGGGTGTGGTGGTGGGCACCTGTAATCCTAGCTACTCGGGAGGCTAAGGCAGGAGAATAATTTGAACCCAAGAGGCGGAGTTTGCAGTGAGCTGAGTTCATGCCACTGCATTCCAGCCTGGGCGACAGAGTGAGACTGTGTCTCAAAAAAAAAAAAAAAAAAATTGAAAATTCATTCTGACCACCAGTTTTTCAAGCCTGCACAAGTGACACTGAGCACATTCAGTCTCCAGCACACCCATGTTCCCCTTTGGATGTTGTTACCCCTTTCTCTCACCCAAGAAAAAATCAGAATCCATTGACTTCAGGCCCACATGGTCAGGAATGAGTCAATGTCAAACCACATCACAGTTCCAACTGGCACAGAGATGACTGTACGCAGACTACAAAGTACTTCCATCTACATTGTCTCATTTGAGCCCTGTACTTGCTCTCTCAGGGGTAAGAAAAATAAATATTTAATAAGCCATATGCCAAACACTGTGCTGGGTAAACACACATTTTAATTTGTTTAATCCTCACAAGAACCCACAAGGCTAGTGTTCAAATCCCCCTTATTACAGATGAGGAAACTGAGACTCAGAGAGGTGACAGATCTGGCCCAGGGTTGCATGGCTAGCTGTGGTCAAGTTAAGACTCACAGCTAGATCATCAAGCTCCAAAGTCCATGCCTGCTTCACTGTGCACTACAAGAGCAGCAGATTATGACATGTCTTTCTGCATAGCCACCAGGCAGGCTTGCTCAGGTGCAGTCTTGTTCAGGCCCTTTGGGGCTTCCTCTAGAACTTGGGTGTAGATGCCAGGAGTCATTTGGTGAGGAGATCAGCAACCTTGGATGAGTTGCATACTACGTTTCCACCTCTCATTTTTCTGGCCTGGAAATAGGTTAAAGTGCTAGTCTCATAACACAATGCTGAACTTTGTGAGCAAGAAGAATGCATGTCTCCATGGCAGGGGAGAGGTGAAGGAGTCGGCTGTTGTCTTTTGCCCAAATGCTGTAGGTTTCTGAGCACTTGTATACTTAAACCATTTCATTGTTCCCATCGAGTGTCTTTGTTACAAGGAATTATTTCAAATTTCTAAACAAATCATATACAAATAAAATACTATTTGTATATTTTATAGATAAAAGAATTCTATTTAGTTTTGGAGAAAAAAAGGCATCTGCTGCTTTAAAAAAATAAGTTTGAGGCTGGGCAAGGCGGCTCACATCTGTAATCCCAGCAATTTGGGAGGCTGAGGTGGGTAGATAACCTGAGGTCAGGAGTTCGAGACCAGCCTGTGAAACATGGTTAAACCCCATCTCTACTAAAAATACAAAAATTAGCCAGGCATGGTGGTGGATGGTTGTAATCCTAGCGGCTCGAGAGGCTGAGGCAGGAGAATCACTTGAACCCAGGAGGTGGAGGTTGGAGTGAGCTGAGATTGCACCATTGCACTACAGCCTGGGTGACAAGAGCAAAATTCTGACTCAAAAAATAAAAATAAATAAAAATAAATTTGAAAATACGGTCCAGAGAAATAGAACCTTCAAAAGCACCTCTCAAAATACATTTCATGTGCTGAAACCTTGAATAAGTATATTAGTTTGCAAGGGCTGCCATAACAAATAGCACAGACTAGATGGCTGAAACAACAGAAATGTACTGACTGTTGTCAATTTATGATTGGAGAGTCACGGTCTGAGATCAAGGTGTTGGCAGCAGGTGGGTTTTTCTGAGACTTCTCTCCTTGGCTTGTAGATGGGTGTCTTCTCCCTGTGTCTTCCCATGGTTTCTCTTCTGTGAGCATCTGTGTTCAAATGTTCTCTTCTTATAAGGTGAGTTGTATTGGATTAGAACCCACCCTAAAGGCCTCCTTTTAACTTAATTATCACTGGAAAGACCTTATCTCCAAATGCAGTCACATTATGAGATACTGGGGGTTAGGACTTCAACATATGAATTTTAGGGGACAGAATTCAGGCCTTACAATAAGTATTGGGCAGCCCTCATCTGGTGCTTAAAGCTGCCAGCCACTACCTAAGAATGGGATATTCTCTGTAACCAGTTAAGAGAAACAGGATTCCAAACAGATAACTAACTGAGCTGGACATGGGACTAAAAACTCCCTGATAAAAATCAAAGCGTTAGACAAGGACAAGGGCCTGAATACAAAGCTGCCCAGCGCCTGTTTGGATGCAAGTGAAGGACAACCCCAGGCAGTGCAAGGTCCCTTCACTGTGCAAATTTTTCTCTAACTCGTGTATATTTCTGCTCATACCTGAAAATAATTATAAAAATAAATACTTCTAAAATTGCAGCTAATAGCATTTTCCAAAGGTGACCACAATGATGTATTCCATCCTACATGGCTTTACTTACAACATGATTTTAACCCTCCTCCCATTGAGAGGCAGGGTCTACATTCCCTCCCGTTGAATCTCTGTAAGCTTGTAACTATGGGGAAAGTGATATAATGTGACCTCAGGTGAGGGCACAGAAAGCAATTCCACTTCCATTTGATTCTTTTAGGACACATGCTTTTGAAGAGTTGCACCCTCATGTAGCAGTTTGACTTCCCTGAGGCTACTAGTTCATGTACAAATTACAAGGAAGGACCCTAAGACTTCAAGAAGAAAGAGAGCGAGCCCACCAGCCCCCACTGCATTGGCTTCAGCCACATGTAACTACAATGACTTATAAGACCCGGAGCCAAAACCACCCAGCCAGACATCCCCCAATTTGCTGACCCACAGAATCTATGAGCATAATAAAATGATTGTTGTTGTTTTAAGCCACAAAGTTTTGGGGTAAATTGTTGCACAGCAATAAATAACTCGAATGAAAATATTCTGATTAAGTCTTTCTGATGCTAATTTGACTTTGCTTCTTCCAAAAATTAGTCCAAATGAGTAAAATGATCATTTCCTCTTGGCATGTCTATAGATTTTCTACTTGGCATCTTCTCCATCTGCAAATGACAATATGCCTTTGGTTTTCTGGTATTCCATGGAAGCTACATGTGTCAAGAAGTCAATACTGCATGAGTTCCACAAATAAACCATCCCACTCACCATCACTGTTCATGCATTTCCTACAACAGCCTATATCTAGTTCATCCATGTCTGCTTCTATCTTTTCTCTCCCAGGTTTCTGCAGCAATCATACTCTCATTTCTTTCTAGGGGCTCTAACTTCTGTTTCTCTGCTTGTAGGCCTATGTCCTTCTCTTCTGTTAATGACATTGGGCTTTTCCCCCCTCTTTATGCACCTGCAGTCAAGATGGGAAACAAAAAGATTCAAAACTATTTTGACTCAGACCTAGGAACTTGTGATGTCACCATAAGATGAGATTCCTGTCTCCAGCCAAATCTCACCTTGAATTGTAATAATCCCTATGTGTCAAGGGCGGAACCAGGTAGAGATAATTGAATTATACGGGTGGTTTCCCCCATACTGTTCTCATGGTAGTGAATAAGTCTCACAAGATCTGATGGTTCTATAAATGGGAGTTCCCCTGCACAAGCTCTCTTGCCTGCTGCCATGTAAGACGTGCCTTTGCTTCTCCTTTACCTTCTGCCATGATTGTAAGGCCTCCCCAGCCATGTGGAATTGTGAGTCCATTAAGCCTCTTTTTCATATATATAAATTACCCAGTCTCAGATATGTCTTTATTAACAATGTGAGAACAGACTACAACCTGACCCTGACAATCCTTGTGCTTCCCTCATCTTGCCTCTTCTATTTCCCCACTCTGCCTCTGATTAGAGTGAGGAATGCTTCTGGGGTAACTGCTAATTGAAAGTAGGTTAGTCTCTTCCACATAGCGAGAGCTAATCACCCATGATCCAGAATTCCAGGAGCATGAACATGTATCTCCCTCACCAACCTGATGCCTGAAATTCAAATGCAAGAGATTCATTCCTTGAAATTAGATATTGGCTCTAAAGATTCTTTTAAAGTGGGAGGTGGCCAGAATGAGATGATTGCTATAGTCAGTTTTAACAATCAACTGAAGTACCCCAGAATCTGAAAAGGTTACCCTCTAAGAAGGAAAACTAGTAAGTGAATTCTATCAACATGCAAAATTAATCAACATATATTGAATCATACTAGCTGCTTTGGTAAACATCTTATCCTAGAGTTTTAATAGTGTTCTAAAAAGTTGTCTATAAAGGTGTTTCTGAGGCTGGGCACAATGGCTCCTGCCTGTAATCCCAGCAATTTGGGAGGCCAAGGAAGGTGGATAACTTGAGGCCAGATGTTTGAGATCAGCCTGGGGAACACAGAGAAACCCCATCTCTACTAAAAATCAGAAAAATTAGCAGGGTGTTGTGGCACACACCTGTAGTCCCAGCTACTCAGGAGGCTGAGGCACAAGAATCGCTTGAGGCTGGGAGATGGAGGTTGCAGTAAACCGAGATCCACGCCACTGCCCTCCAGTCTGGGCGACAGAGTGAGACATCTCAAAAAAAAAAAAAAGTGTGGCTGAAGAAACACTAGAATGCCTAATGATAAATGAGGCAATTGAGAGGTCATTTCAAATAAGGTAGAAGACGATTGTGACTTTTTCTATGAAAGCTGAAAACTCATCAGTGAATTATAGAGTTATGCATTACATAATGACATTTTGGTCAATGATGGACCACATACACCATAGTAGTCCAATAAAATTATAATACTGTATTTTTATTGTAACTTTTCTATGTTTAGATACACAAATATTCACCATTATGGTCAGTTGCCTACAGTATTCAGTGAAGTCACATGCTGTACAGGTTTGTAGTCTAGGAGCAATAGGCTGGACCTTATAGCCTAAGTGTGTAGCAGGCTACACCATCTAGGTTTACGTAAGTATGCTCTACGATGTTCGCAGAATGAAGAAATTGCCTAACAATGCATTTCTCAGAACGTATCCCCATCGCTAGGTGATGCATTACAATACTGTTTATTGGCATCGCCAAATTTAATATGTCACTTAACAATCCTGATGGTCTATGACTTTTGTAAACCTATTATTTTGCCAAGGCCTGAATTTGAACCAGACCCAAAGTGAGACCAGTCTGTGATTCTGAGTCTTTGACTAAAAAAGAAGACTAATCAAGCACCCAGCATCCATCTATCAACCAGGCTCCACTGTACTCACTCACCGTCACACCGAAATTCATCCTTACCAAGAGGCTAAAGACTTGCTTAAAATTTTAAGCTGTTCTTCACCACATTTTATGGGGAAGACTATATACAATAATGACACGTACAGATTTCCTGATCACTGGCATCTTGAGTACATTCCTCTCAAGATAATGTAACTTTAATGTAATTTACAAGAAGGATAAATAGAGTTCTAAAAGAAAAGATAGCTGCATGAAGTAGATGAAAGGGAGGCCCAGAATCCTCCTGGTTAAGATTTGGGCTTGAGGCTAGACAGCCTTGGATCTAGCCTGGTTCTACCACTTAGGAAGAGTGAAAGACACTGGATGCGGTCATCAAAAAGAAGCCCCAAGTGATGAAGCAGGGAGAATTTGCCAGGCTTTCAATGGGCTGGAAAAATATCTCTCAAGCCTATCATCCTCAGCTGTGACTCCACACTCACCATCTAACTTGCACTAACTAATGTTGATCCCCAGGAACTCTGATGCTGGCCAAAGTGAACAGAGAACCAAGAATGCTGGGCTTAAGTAGCCGGGCATAGTGGCGGGTGCCTGTAGTCCCAGCTACTCGGAGAGGCTGAGGCTGGAGAATGGCATGAACCCGGGAGGCAGAGCTTGCAGTAAGCCGAGATTACGCCACTGCACTCCAGCCTGGGTGACAGAGCGAGACTCCGTCTCAAAAAAAAAAAAAAAAAGAAAAGAAAAAAGGGCAACTCTCACTCCTAGCTTCAGGTTTTTACTTGCATCTCCAGTTAGTTTAGTTATTGTGAGTCTCTGAGAATCTGATCAGCTCTGGCTGCATTGATGGAATCAAGTGCCTGGGTTTTTTTTTAATTTGACCAGAACATGAGCCAAAGACATGATGATCATAGTAAGTGCTCCCCTGTGAAACTATCCTGCGTGAAGGCTGGCTGCCCTCATGCTCAAGTACACCACGGTCTCTATAAGATCTGTTCTGAACTGGATTATGTCCAACATCCCTGCAAAATTCATCTGTTGAAGTCCTAATCCCCAATGTCACTAAATTTGGAGATAGAATCTTTAACAAGTTTATTAAGGTTAAATGAGGTTATAGGTGGGACCCTAATCCAACAGGACTGGTATCCTCATAAGAAGAGACACCAGAAGTACATGTGCACAGGGAAAAGTCATGCAAGGACATAGCAGTAAGGCAGCCGTCTACAAGCCAGAAAGAGAGCCCTCACCAGAAACCACCCTTGCCAGCACTTTGATCTTGGACTACCAGCCCTTAGACTTGTGAGAAAATATAATTCTTGTTGCTTAAGCCACCAAATCTCCAGAATTTTGTTATGGCAGCCCTTGCAAGCTAATACATTATGTCTTCACATTTTCTAACTCTAGTTGTTTTTCAGTTATGCTGTTTAAAATGCAAATAAACCATTATCAGTCATGAGTAACTTTTTATGCATCAGTCTGTCTAAACTTTTCCAGTGGGGGTGGTGTTCAGAACAGATTTTGTTTGGGTAAAGGAAGAGGGAAGGTGGGTATGAGAGAGAGCCAAAACATGGAATAAGCTAAGGAAACCTGATCAGGCACAGGTGGCAGGTGGGGAAGAAGCAGGTGGAACATCAAAGTCAGTGCAAGGGCTCTGGGTGCTGGGAAAGTCATACTAAGCTAATGTTTATTGAGCTCTAAGTGCCAGGCACAAAGCTCATGTGTTATCTATTTATTCCTTTCTAACAGGCTATTATAGGCAGTATAATATCCTCACTTGACAGATGGGCAAACTAAGGCACAGAGAAATTAAATAGTTTTAGAATCAGAATTTGACCCAAAGCTGTCTGTCTTTAGAGCCTAAATCTTTTCTGTCGTTGTTAACAGCTTTATAGGAATATAATTTTATGCCATAAAATTCACCTGTTTTAACTGTACAGTCCAATGATTTTTTTAGTAAATTTACAGAGTTGTGTAACCATCACCATAATACAATTTAAGAAAATATTTATCATCACCAAAGATTCCCTATGCAGGGCCCAAATCTGAACCACTAAACCACACTGTCTCCTACACCATAGCAGAAGACACCACAGGGTGGAAGACTTTGACAAAAAGCAACTAGGCATTCTTTTTCTTTTTAAGAGACAGTGTCTCTCGCTCTGTCACCCAGACTGGACAGCAGTGGTGCTTTCATGGCTCACTGCAGCCTCCAACTCCTGGGACTACAGGCACATCTACCACGTCCAGCTAATTTTTGTTTTTCTGGGTCTTGCTATGTTGCCCAGGCTGATCTTGAACTCCTGGCCTGAGCGATCCTCTCACCTTAGCCTCCTGAGTCTCTGGGATTACAGGCAATATCCAATGACCCAGCAATTTCTCTTCTGGACAAATGTCCCAGGGATTCTCTCCCATCTTCATAGGAAATCACATACAGAAATATTCACTATGGCAAATCCACTGTAAAGTGGCACTTTGGAAGCAACTCAAATGTCTATCAATGTGAACGAACAAGCTGTAGTATATTTATGCAGCATGATATACTTAAACCACCAATGAAGTGAATAAACTATAAGAATCTATAGAAGTAAATCTCAAAAACATAATATTAAATAAAAAAAAGGAAGTTGCCAAATAATATGTATAGTAAAACACCATTTACATCAAATGTTAAACCACCAACAGCTCAGGCTATCATAAGTCTATGTTTCAGTTTTACTCCTTTGGGAAAAAAATGTGAAGCAAATACGGCCTAAGGCTGAGATGTTGATAAAGCATAAACTTAACATTCTATACTTCTCTTTATAATGACAATCATATTTTAAGAAATAAAAGGAAAGCGTCTCTTAAAATTATAACAAAACAAAACAAAAAAACACGCAAGTCAAACTTCATTGAGTCCCCTAGCTGATAACTGATTCTTTAAATGTAAAGAGTTGTTCTGTACTGAGCAGGTGCCACACACAGTGTTGGGTACATTCAGTGTTTATTTCATTTCATCCACAGGCCAGCTCCTCTAGACTTCTGGGTTTTGGGGTACACGTTTACCTAAGACTGCACACTGCACACCTCTACCCCTGCTGCTGTTTAAGCAAACTCATCCTCCTCCCCTATTCAACAGCTGAAGTGTCTGAGGAAGATAGATGATGTCTTTGTGTTTGAGCAACAGAAAACTAGGACTGTTGGTCTCATATAAAGCTAATTGAGTCTTTAGCCATTATTGAATATGGCGGGGGGCAAATTCACCCGGCCTTCTCAGAGGCCACCCTGGGAGGATGAACAATCGAGGAAACCTTAGACCAGACAGGATGGATTTAGACATCTTTATCTCTACGCTCTTTGTGATGGACTGTCTGTGTCCCCCCAAATTCATATTGAAACCCTAATCCCATGATAGAGGTATTAGGAAGTGGGGCCTTTGGGAGGTGATTAGTTCGTGAAGGTGGGGCCCTTAAAAAGAGACATCAGAGGCTGGGCGCAGTGGCTCACGCCTGTAATCCCAGCACTTTGGGAGGCCAAGACAGGCGGATCACCTGAGGTCAGGAGTTCGAGACCATCCTGGCCAACATGGTGAAACCCCATCTGTACTAAAAATACAAAAATTAGTTGGACGTGGTGGTGGGTGCCTGTAGTCCTAGCTACTCAGGAGGCTGAGGCAGGAGAATCGCCTGAACCCGGGAGGCAGAAGTTGCAGTGAGCCGAGATCGCACCACTGCACTCCAGCCTGGGTGACAGAGTGAGACTCAGTCTCAAAAAATAAAATAAAATATAAAAATAAGAAACACCAGAGAGCTCACTTGCCCTCGTTCTGCCGTGTGGGGACATGGCAGGAAGTGGGCAGTCTGCAGCCTGGAAGCTGGTCCTCATCAAACCCTGACCATGCTGGCACCCAGATCTCAGACTTCCAGCCTTCAGAACTGTAAGAAATAACTTTCTGTTGTTTATAAGCCATCCAGTCTATGGTACTTTGTTATAATAGCCAAACTAAGTCAGTCTTCTATCTAGATAAAACATTTTTCATCCACACATTTTTTTACATCAACACATTCCCAAATTTCCCAAAGGAAAAGTGTCTCTAACAATGCCCCCTTTACACACCTGACACAAAATGTAGCATCCTTGTCTCCTTGTACCAAAATTCAAGACTTTATCTAACCCTTTGCTCCATACAGGCCGGGAATATGTGGACCACACCAAAACTTCTCGCTTTCCATCTATTCCCCATGTCTTCCCTCTCCCAGCCCTGTTCCCACCAGTGTTAACACCCTTCTAGCTTCTCTTCTCCCAGCCTTCCCCAACATCTCACGTGGTGCAATTCTTCCCAATCATCCCAAGAAGCTCAAATGTCCCTTCCTCCTCAAAGCCTTCCCCTCAAAAAGTATTACTAAACTCTGGTTGCATTTTGCCTGGACAGCTCTTGTGAATCAAAAGAGATTTTGCTATATATTATTGTTATTCATTTTATATTTTTTATAATTCCAATGATACTATGAAAAGAAGAGAGATTGTGTCTTGTTAAGCCATTCTTATTGCCTAAAGCAGAGCCTACAGTAGATGCTTAATAACCATTTGTTAAATGAGTACATATTTTGATCTTGACCCATCAGCACTTCAGTCTGTTTCATTTTCACTTTAGTGGTTGGCAAATGTTGACAAATTTGCTGTGTAGGGAATGAAAATAAGTCTTTTGCTTTCCGGTGACCTAAATCAACCTGTTTATACAAATCAGAGGACCCATATGATTAATCAATTAATAGTCTCCTGACCAGTGGTTCTCAGCCCTGGTTGCATGTTATAACAACTTAGGGAGCTTTGAAAAAAAACACCGATACCCAGACCCCTTCTCTGATGCAGCCAATCTGGGACAAGGCCTGGGAATCTGGAATTCTGAAAGCTCTGCAGGGAATTCAGGGCTGAGACCAGAACCTTCATATCAGGGCTCTGCACAGCCCTTTGAACACACTGGGCCAAGGCTGGAGTACACCAGTTTTGAAAGGAAGCATGAACAATGTGGTAACCAAAGGGAATGTCAACCCTATTTGCATCAAAGCCTACAAACTGCTTAAGCACCACCTTCCCAGCAGTTTTTATTCAAACGATGGGTGAGCTTATTTGAAGCACATCTTATCTGTTAAAGCACTTACAGGAGACTCTTAAATGCATAGGCAACTTCAACTTTTCCACTTCCCCTTGTCCTGTCAGCAGTTACTGCATGAATTTGAAAACATAAAACTCCTTTCCTCATATTAAAAAAAAAATTCTATAAACTATGTATGTACTAAAAGAATATGAGTACTGGACCATGTAGCAATAAGCAAATACAGATACAAAATCATGTCCAGTGAAAAGAGCAGAATATAAAATAGTACTAAATGCGACCACATACAAAGTGACACAAATAATGGAATATTTTTCAACAATAAGTTGCAACATAAAATGGAGGTTCAAAATTATTTTTAAAGTGCTACAAAACTCAGATATATTCTATAAGGTTAATTTGCCACCTAATTATGACATATGATCATCGGTGTTTTTACAATATTCTCCAAACAAGAGCTGCTCTGTGTTTCTGTCTTAGATGAATTTCTTCCTCAATTGTTCCATTTAGGTATCTCCTGACTGTAGGTTCTTTAGGTTTTCGTTCTGTGGTTGTTTTTTATTGTCCCCTTGAAAGTTCCCCTTCTCCCTTTAGTGACATCATGTAATTGGCCAACCCTGGAACTACATTCTTGCTGACCTGCCAGCTGTGGGAGTTAATTCCTTGCAAACTGAGCAATTTCGTCAGCTCACCACGGTGAGGTGACACAGACGTTGCCTTAAGAATAAGTTATTTAAGCTTGAACACAATTTTGTTTTTCTTTTGCCTTCGAAGGAAACAAAATGGCAACCTGCACTCTTTACAAAATGTATCTTTTTAGAAAAGTAGGTATCAATCGAGTTGCATTTTAAAATCTTTAAGCAGCCTAGCTGGGAACCCTAACATTACTTCACTGGTAAGGGAATACATCTTTCCTGACTAAAATAACTGCCCTTAATTAACATTTAAGGAATTGTTTGTTTGTTTGTTTTTGAGCTCTGTGGCCCAGGCTGGAATGTAGTGGCACGATCAGAGATCACTGCAGCCTCAAACTCCTGGGCTCAAGAGATCCTCCCACCTCAGCCTCCAGAGTAGCTGAGACCACAGGTACACACCACCATGCCTAGCTAATTAAAAAAAAAAAAATTGTAGAGACAGGGTCTCCTTATGTTGCCCAGGCTGGTCTCAAACTCCAATAAATGTTATTTTTATTTATTTTATCTTTAAACTGGCCTGTAAATTAAGAATAATGTTCTCAAATGGTCAGTTAAGTGGATTCATAAATCAAGTTCCATTCAGGTAGAAAATGTCAGTGTTTCCAAGTTGACCTTAACATGAGGTCTCTTCAAAGAAGTCAGACAGCAATAGAAATGTCAAGTTTTCTTCATTCTTTCCTTTGCCAATGTGGAAGTCATGGTCAACATTCTGATGACTACACAGGATTCATGAAAGGATGTCCAGATGCTCTTGTTTGAGTCCTAGACAGTTCCCTCAACTTCCAGAGCTGCTGTGTACCTGGTAAGACTGGGTGAATTAAGCACCTACCTCACACGTTTGTGACTAGATCAGTGGCTATTGGTATGCTGGCATCATTGTTAATGATGTGAATTCATTTATTCAAAGAGCATAGAATGAACAGTTACCACGTGCAAGGCTCATAAAGAAGACTATTGAGTTGGAGTTCCTCTCCCTAAAAGGTGCACAAATTGCTGGGGGCAAAAGAGGAGGAATACATTTGGAGGCTTCAGGAATTTAGTCACTCACTCTGCGCATTTTGAGACAAGTATTCTGCTGGTTGCTAAAGACAAATTAATAAATGACATAGGTATGCTCCCTGCTCTTCTGGAGCTTGAAGTCTATCAAAAGAAATGAGTATCGCCAGGCACGGTGGCTCACATCTGTAATTCCAGCACTTGGAGAGACAGCAGCAGGAGGATTGCTTGAGCCCAGGAGTTCAAGACCTGCCTGGGAAACATAGTGAGACCCAGTTCTCCACAAAAAGTTAAAAAAAGAAACAAGTAGCAAAGTACTAATTACATAACTAACAAAATAATTGTGATTAGCAACAAGGAGAAAGGCTTAATTTTCCCAGATTTTTGTGTAAGAAAAGGCTATGCAAGTGGCCCAACCATTCTTTCCAAAACTCATATTCTATGTTTTTTACATGTAGTGGCTAATTATAAAAGAGACTACACAGGATCTAGATTAAGAGATGCATACAGCACAGTGTGGGGAAAGGAGCACGGAGCTTCCACGCCCTCCCCAGCGGGCCATCCTCCGGGAACCTGACATGTCCAGCTATCCAGAAGCCCCCAAACACTGTCCCCTTGAACCTCTGTTCAAGATTCCTGCTATCACTATAAACTTCCTCTCCCTTAAAATCCCAGCCCAGGGATGGATAAAATCTCTAATTTTTTTTCCATCTTAGCAGAACAGATTATTTTCAAAAATTTACTGTTAACTAAAGTGGATGAGAGGAAGAATATTTACCAAAATTGATTTGCAAATGCATTTTAAAAGCAAGCTTCTATAGTACAGGTTTCTGATCTTAAAAATTCCCACACATCAGGGGAAAAAATTGGAAAGTTGTTTAATAGAATCTGGAGGAAAGTAAAGTTGGATTTTTACCTGACATCTTGGAACAAAATTAATTCCACGTATATGAAGTTTTCAAGCATAAAAAATCATAAAAATATGTGAAAAAAACATGGAAAATTTTATTACAACCTTGAAGCAAAAAGGGCCTTTCTGAAGAATGTATGAAACAACACAGAAGCCATAAACAGTAGATTGATAAATTTGACTACAACAAAATGAAACCTGTCTAGTGAAAAACAAAATTACTATAATCGAATATCAAAACACAATGACAAAGTGGAAAATAATATTTGCATCTCATATTACAGAAATCAGGCTTGTTTATTTAATATAGAGAGACTCTACAAATGAAAATGCTAACAACTCAATAGAAAAATGGACAAAGAATATCATTACCATTTACAGTAAAGGAAATATGCAAGGCTTATTAATAGAGCAAAATGTAACTGAGCTCTCTTATAAAAAGAAAAATACAGAGAGAGAGAGAGAGAGAGATGTCAAGTAACGTTAAACCATTTTTGTCTCTCAATTTGGCAAAAATCAAAGTGTCAGGTCATGTATTACAGTTGACAGAATTGTTGGAAAACAGGCACTCTCATTCATAAGACAGTGTGCACTGTTAGCGAGAATGTAAAATGGTATAGCCACTGTGGAAAACAATACGGCAGCTCCTTAAAAAATTAAAAATAGAATTACTGTATAATCCAGCAATTCCGCTTCTGAGTGTACACTCAAAAGGTTTAAAAGCAGAATCTCATTTCCACACGTATGTTTATGGCAGCATTATTCACAATAGTCAAGAGGTGGAAGTAACCCAAATGTTGCTTAACAACAGATAAATGGTAAACAGAATGTGGTATATCCACACAATGGAATATTATTCAGCCTTAAAAAGAAAGGAAATTCTGACACATGTTACAGCATAGATGAACCTTGAGGACATTATGAAATAAGCCAATCACAAAAGGAAAAATACTGTATGATTCTACTTATATGAAGTATCTGGAGTGGTCAAATTCACAGAGACAGAAGGTAGAATGTTTGTTGCTAGGGGCATGGAGGGAAAAGAAATGGGGAATTGTTGTTTAGTGGGTATAGAGTTTCAATTTTGCAAGACACCAAAGTTCTAAAGATTGCATAATGTGAATACACTTAAAGCTACTGAACTGTACAATTAAAATGATTAAGGTGGTAAATTTTAGATTATGCATTTTTTACCTCAATAAAAAAAAATTAATGTTTTAAAATAGCAGGGGCCTGGTGCAGTGGCTCACGCCTGTAATCCCAACACTTCGGGAGGCTGAGGCGGGTGGATCACCTGAGGTCAGGAGTTTGAGACCAGCCTGGCCAACATGGTGAAACCCCATCTCTAGTAAATATACAAAAAAATTAGCCAGGTGTGGTGACAGGCTCCTGTGATCCCAGCTACTTGGGAGGCTAGGGCAAGAGAATTGCTTGAATTCAGGAGGTGGAGGTTGCAGTGAGCCAAGATCATGCCATTGCACTCCAGCTTGGGTGACAAAGCAAGACTCTGTCTCAGGAAAAAAAAAAAAAAAAAAAGAGTAGGAATGTAAATTGATAAAATTCCCATGAACAAAAATTTAGCAAATACCTATTCGCAAATACCTATTCACAGATATATAACATAGATATCTATTTACAAATATATAGTATGTGCAACATTTTAAACTAGCATACTTTGGACTCAGTAATTCCATTTATAGTAATTTAAACTACAAATATACCACATATGTACAAAATTAGATACCTAAGTAGATAGTCACTGCAACATGGTTTAAAACAGCAAAAGGCTAGAAACCACTTAAGAAAACCATCCATGGGGCCCATAAATAATAAATTTAAAGAATTTATTTAAATAATATGTTTTTGAAACCATTCCAATATAACTTACATAAATTGTGATACATTCATAAAATGCTAAAAAAAAAGGCAACTCTATACGAATTTTCATCAAATGATCCTAATTATACTGTTAAAGGGAAAAAAGCAAGGACAAGTATGTGTTTACAGAACGCTACAGTATGTGGAGGAAAATGAGCATACATTTATAACTTTGTATATGCACATCGCTATCAACACAGAGGAAACTGATAACTGAATGCCTGGAGTCCATGGGGTGAGAGGAAGATATACTTTTCATTACATATTTTTTGTGCCACTGTAACTTTGTAACATGTATTTTGTATTTGCATCACAACAAAACCACTGGGCCCCCAAATATTCTAATCCTAAGAAAATTGTTGCTGTCAAAAGTAGTTGTTTTTGCCTGCCTTCCTTCCCTCTCAGCTTCCCACCAATCTTTCAGCCCCATCTCTCACAGATACAATCTTCTGTTTTTTTTTTTTTTTTTTTTTTTTGAGTTGGTGTTTTGCTCTTGTTGCCCAGGCTGGAGTGCAATGGCACAATTATGGCTCACCGCAACCACCACCTCCCAGGTTCAAGTAATTCTCCTGCCTCAGCCTCCCAAGTAGCTGGGATTACAGGCATGTGCCAACATGCCTAGCTAATTTTTCGTATTTAGTAGAGACGGGGTTTCACCATGTTGGTCAGGCTGGTCTCAAACTCCTGGCCTCAGGTGATCCACTGGCCTCGGCCTCCCAAAGTTCTGGCATTACAGGCATGAGCCACTGCGCCCGGCTGCAACCTTGTCTTACCAAGTCTCAGCAGTTTACCCATCCACTTTGTTCATCTCCTAAACAAGTACGTCCTTTTCAATAGCAATTGACTTAAATTAAGCACACAATAATAAGGGGTCATGTGAACCCTAGCCTTTCAGTTTAACAATATTATGTAATAATACCTTACCTATATACAATAGGATAAAAGGAATATACATTCAGTTATAGATGCGTGTGATTCAAAAAACTGCAGGTTTTTAACACTTTCACAAGAAACTGTAGTATATATTTTAATTGCTTTCCAACTAAAGCAGTTGAAATTTGTGCAGGATCAATATTTCTTTGAATGCCATATAATGTGAGATGGTACTATGGGGGAGCCAGGTTTTATATGGGCTATATATGCATAACCATTACATTCTCTGATACACTCATAACATCATGAAAGGGCACTGTTAATAGCTAGACGAAGTTGGGCACAGTGGCTCACGCCTGCAATCCCAGAACTTTAGGAAGCTGAGGCGGACCGATTGCTTGAGGTCAGGAGTTCGAGATCAGCCTGGCCAATATGGTGAAATCCCATCTCTACTGAAAATACAAAAATTAGCAGGGCGTGGCGGCAGGTGCCTGTAATTCCAGCTTCTCGGGAGGCTGAGGCACGAAAATCGCTTGAACCTAGGAGGCGGAGGTTGCAGTGAGCTGAGATTGAGATCATGCCACTGCACTCCAGCCTGGGTGACAGAGCGAGACTCTGCCTCAAAAAAAAGTTTAAAAAAAAAAAGTAACTAGGTGACTTGTCATCAATTCAAACTCTTTCCCATCAAATAATCAATATCCTAATTTGTATTTTAAATTAATAGGATAAGAAATAGAGGATTAAGTATAATATTCAAAATTATAACAATAACCAAAAGGTCAACACTGGTTAGAAGGAATTAGTAAAAATAAGGTAAATTCTCAACTTTCACAAAGGAGAGTCAATATATATTATCTAATTATAAATCAAGAAATAGCTGTGTAAACAGACTGTCTAGATAGTTATAGAGAGAACCACCAATAGAACTAAAGTCGGAAACTGTTTTTAGTTTGTTCTTGAGAAAGGGTCTCATTCTGTCACCCAGGCTGGAGTGCAGTGGCGCAATCATGGCTCTCTGCAGCCTTAACCTCCTGGGCTCAAGTGATCCACCCACCTCAGGCTCCCAGAGTGCCGGGATTATAGAGACAAGCCACCACGCCCTGCTAATTTTGTGTGTGTGTATTTTTGGTAGAGACAGGGTCCTGCCATTGTTGCCCAGGCTGGTCTTGAACTTCTGGGCTCAAGAGATCTGCCCACCTCAGCCTCCCAGGGATTATAGGGTGGGATTATAGGCGTGAGCCACCACACCCAGCCTAAAGTCTGAAACTGTTAATGAGAAGTAGAGCAGGAGACTGTTGCTTTCTAGCATAAGCTCTTCTTTATTATTAAATGTATTATCACATGCATGATTCTGATACATTTTTTGAAGCAGTCGACAATTTCCTATTGACAAAGAGTATATTACAAGCCTGCAACTGGGCCAAGCACAATAAACATACCCCCAAAATCGATAAATAAATACAATTAATTTAAAATTTTAAAATTGGAAACAGGAATTCTATCCTCAAGGAGTTCATGCTCTCATAGGAACATTTGAGATACATGTGAACACACTCATGTATGAATGTATATATACATGTACATGCATATGTGTGTATTCATGAAGTGTGTGTGTGTGTGTGTGTGTGTGTGTGTGTGTGTTTCTGTATATACAAATGAAAATGGAATGTTATTTAGGGGACGAGGAGACCAGGGGTGGGAGCGTGCAGGGGGACTTCATTGAACAGCTGGGCCTGAAGGTTCTGGACAGGAGGAGTGGGTGGAGGATGGTTCTTCTTGGCAGGGAGCTGTGGTGCAAAGAAGGGCCTAGCAGGTTTATGGGACAGTGAGGAGACAAACCTGACTAGAGTTGAGTTGGAGACTAGCAAATAAGATTGGCAGAGTGGCCTAGGGAGGGGGATAAGGAACCAGATTACAGAGACCTGTGACATCCAGACAGAGGACCTGAGGTTTGATGGAATAGGATATGGTGTTTTCAGATACTGGGCAATGGAATGAGGTTGGTTTGACAACGTCGAGTGGAGGTTGCCACTGGTAGAGTAGAGGCTAGGTGCCGGGTAGAAGTAGGTATGGAGTGACGATGCGATCTAAGGAAGGGGGAAGAGAAACGAAGAGAGACACCCCTCTACTCTATGATCCTTGTAGTCAATAGACCCCAGGTAGCAACTCAGCCTTCCCTATTTCTGTAGTGCTAAATGGCAGGGGTCTGATGTCAGCAAAGAAATACCCCCACCCTTCCTATAGACAGACACCTCAGTGCCATCCAGGACAGAACTAAACAGCCACACATCACTTAACGATGGGAATACTTTCTGAGAAATGCATCCTCAGGCAATTTCGCAATTGTAAGGACATCAGAGTGTACTTACACAAACCTAGACTGTGTCACCTACCACATACCTAAGCTATATGGTGTAGCCTATTGCTCCTAGGCTACAAGCCTGTACGGCGTGCTACTGTGCTGAATACTGTAAGCAATTGTAACACAATGGTAAGTATCTATGTGTCTAAACATATCCAAACATGGAAAAGCTACAGTAAAAATACAGTATTATAATCTATGGGACCACCCTGCCATATATGTAGTCCCTTATTGACAATTTCATTGTGCAGTGCATGGCTGTACTTGTAAAACAAAAAGGGGGCAGGATAGCTAAGAAGGATTTGGTTAGATGATCAGTAGGTGATCCATTTGTATTTTATTTTATTTAGAGATAGGGTCATACTCTATCACCCAGACTGATCTTAGCTCACTTCAGTCTTGAACTCCTGGGGTCAAGTGATCCTCCCACCTAAGCCTCCCAAGTAACTGGGACTACAGGCACACATCACCACGCCCCATTCTTTTTCTTCTTCTTCTTCTTCTTCTTCTTCTTTGTAGACATGGTGCTTCACTTTTTTTCCCAGGCTGGTCTTGAACTTCTGGCCTCAAGCCATCCTCCCTCATTGGCCTCCTAAAGTGCTGGGATTACAAGCATGAATCACTGTGCTTGGCCAGATAACTGGTCTTGGATGTTAGTTAGATGCATGGAGAATACTAGCAGAGTGGAGAAGGCATAGGTTCAAACCCCAGCTCTGCCACTTACTAGTGTGCATCATTGGGAGCATTACTTCACCTCTCTGCGTCACAGTTCACTCATTCACAAAATAGCGGAAATCAAGACCCCCTCCAAGGAAGAGTGTGAACTTTGCATGAGAAAAGGTGAACGAACCAAGCACCTCATAGGTGGCACTCAACACATTTTAGGTTCCCTTGTCTAGTGCCCATTGCTGTGTTTTGGTGGCCCAGCATCCATTCCTGTCTACGCACTGTCCTTGTGCTTTACTGCATCTGGCTCCACCTCCAACTCTAGGGCTGCTGTGCAACCCAGACCTAAGCAATCAGCACATTACATTCTCCTGGCTCAAGGTTAAGTACATAACCCAATTCAGACCTAGGAAAATTAGGCCCAAGATTTTTTTGTTCAAACTGTTGGGAGAAAATAGGCTACTTTTGCAGCAGGCAGGAATCTGGAATGCTGTTGGCCTGAAGGTACTGTCAGTCATCACACCACCACATTCAATTCAAGAATGAAGCTATCAGGGAGGTGAACAGAATGGAAAGATGCAAAAATCCGTTTATTAATGACACACTGGATACAGCTATCCCTGTAGGCAGAACTGCTCCTGAACTTCTATAATGCAGCCAATAAATTCCTTTTTTAAAGTAAACTTCAGTTGGGTTTTTCTGGCACTTGCAACTCAATGAGCCTTAACTGATATATCTTCTTTCCCATCCACTGCCTTAGATCACTGCAATTTAAGTTTTCCATGGAAAAAGACAAGGAGTTTTTCTGTGTCCTCCATCTTCCCAGCAATAGAGCAACACATAGAACAGCCTGCCAGATTGCTCTGACTTACCTTCTCAAATGAGCACCTCTAGATCACACTGGAAGCAAGTCCACCTAAAGTCAAAAATAACCACCTGCTTTTTCTTTATCATGTTGGAAGGGGTAGGCATATTTCTCATGCTTTTCTCATCATGTTTCTTTGTTGCCTCTCTCCCCAACCAGTTTCCCCATCAGGGAAGGTCCCCATATGGACAGACTGATTCTAGCATCATGCTTTCCCTTTGCAGTCTTTTCGTACTGCCATCTATGGCCTCAGTTGCAACTGCCATACGTTTCCTCTCCTCCTCCATATTTCAGAGCCGGAAGACGCTTGTTAAACATTTGCTCCCAACACCTACCAGTGGATCTTCTTTTATTAAGGAAGGAGCTCTGTGTGGTGGTGAGATGGTTTAAGTCAACCTTGAATTTATAAATAGCTAACACTCCAATTGGTTGTGAGCCTGGCAGAACGGGTAACATATGCGTGCCCCCATTTGAGTGGGCCCAGCTTATGTTATGTTGAGCAATTTTTTTTCTAGAAAGGAATAAAAATTAAATTATGACAAAATGCCTTAATTCCCTATTATTCATCTCAGGTTCCAATTTTTAATCAGACACTCCATAACTTTAATCCAAATCCCCATGATTTGAAGACAAATAGCAATTCTCCATTGAAAGGAGCTGCAAAACACACGTGTATGCCCCAAAATTCGTT
Source organism: Nomascus leucogenys (assembly GCF_006542625.1). Taxonomy (NCBI): domain Eukaryota; kingdom Metazoa; phylum Chordata; class Mammalia; order Primates; family Hylobatidae; genus Nomascus; species Nomascus leucogenys. The sequence goes on along the minus strand of NC_044384.1, from coordinate 23,161,877 downwards.
ACAATATATTAAAATTGTAGTTTAGGTTTGCATTTCCCCTAAAACCCTGAAATAAAAACAAAATGACAACACACAAAGCAAAATGAGCCCTCAAGAACTGAAAAAATTTTAATCAAATTTGTTTTCCCTTTACCTTCTTTAAAAATATTACAAATCCTTTTGAAAGTCCAGCCAAGCTTACTCTAATCTCTGATAATTAGGAACAGAAAGAGACTGAACAAATAAGATTCACCAATCCACCTCACCTTATCTGTTAATTTAACCTCCTCTCACACACACACACACACACAAAATGTGTAACTCCTAGAAGTAGCCAAATTGACTGACATTGGGTTTGTTTGCTTGTTTTTTGAGACACGGTCTCGCTCTGTCACCCAGGCTGAAGTACAGTTGCGTGATCTCGGCTCACTGCAACCTCTGCCTCCCGGGTTGAAGCAATTCTCATGCCTCAGCCTCTGAGTAGCTGGGACTACAGGCAAGCGCCACCCCGCCCAGCTGATTTTTTTGCATTTTTAGTGGAGATGGGGTTTTGCCATGTTGTCCAGGCTGATCTCCAACTCCTGACCTCAAGTGATCCACCCACCTTGGCCTCCCAAAGTGTGACTGATATTGTTTCCCCGCCTCCCACCACTCTCAGCCCTTTCAGATCACAAGGAAGCAATAGCATGAGAGAAGCAAAGAAAGAATGAAGGCTCTGTGGCCACAGGCCTGGATAACTTGCTGAGTCTCCAAGCTGAAGAACTGGTTGCTGGACAGGTGACCTAGCTGAATGGAACATTGATAAACTCAAAGAAGAATATACAAACAGACCTAAAGGAAGCCACCAGCAGGCCAAAAGCTTCTATGCCAATAGGAGAGAAACTCACCACTGAAAAGAGAAATTTCCTCTTTTTAATTTCTTTTAACAGTTGCTCTACCTCATACTTGCAGAACACTTTATGCTTATCAAAGTGCTTTTATAACTACCCGAAAGTTAGCTATTCCTGTAATCATGAAATGCTCAATGCCCGGAGTACCCAGAGAGTTAGTGGCTAAGCTGAGCCAAGTGCCTGACCGCACAAGACAGTTCCAGTGGATGCTCTCTACAATCCTGCTGTCCCTATAAAACATCAGCATTGTTTTCAGGGATTCTGTCTTGGGTGGTGTGCTCCAGCCATTCAAACATCTCTCTTCCACAACAATCCTCAAATTTGATAAGAATGACAAAAGGGAGGAACAGCTGGAGAGAACACTGGCTCCAGAGTCAGGGCACCCAGGTCAGTCAAGGTGCTGCAGGGCTGGTGAGCATCCACACCTTCTCTTTGCTTTTCTTTGCTCAGCCTTAAAATCAGGACTCTACTGTCTCTTCACTAATCTCATTAGAATGACCTAAGGACAAAGGACACAACTTCAGGAAGCATTCCTAAGGCCATGCTTTGATGATTATTACATTTATGGTTTAGCACCTGAAGATTCAAACCGAAGTACAATCTTTAAATGCAAGAGCATAAAAATAAAGTTCAAATATAGGTTCATAGTATTACCACTAGTGAAAAAAAAAAACCTGTGGGCCCTTCAATTCTCAAGACAAAGCCATATTTTTGGTTCATACATTTTAATGCTAAAATCTATCAATGTTCCAGCAGAGGATATATCATCTAATTATTCTTTTTTTTTTTTTTTGAGACGGAGTCTTGCTCTGTCGCCCAGGCTGGAGTGCAGTCGCACAATCTCGCCTCACTGCAAGCTCCGCCTCCCGGGTTCACGCCATTCTCCTGCCTCAGCCTGTCCGAGTAGCTGGGACTACAGGCGTCCACCACCACGCCCGGCTAATTTTTTGTATTTTTTTAGTGGAGACGGGGTTTCACCGTGGTCTCGATCTCCTGACCTCGTGATCTGCCTGCCTCAGCCTCCCAAAGTGCTGGGATTACAAGCGTGAGCCACCGCGCCCGGCCTCATCTAATTATTCTTAACCAGACTTATGTTTACTTCTGTTCTCATTACTAATCATTTGCTTAATTAAGGTTCTTACCTCAGAGGTTCTCAGCACAAATGCAAAATTTGTGAAATTGAGATAGATTCAGGAGCTATAATCACTCTTCAATGTATATGGCCAAGTAAAAGACCAAGTAATGAAACAGATCCTCAAACAATTAGGCTTAAATGTAGTCATATGTTTTTAAAAAGTCATATGTACTGGGATGCAAACTGTGTGTATGCCGGGTTGTAAACTTCAGGGATATCCATTCTTTGGCCATAGAAAAAAAATTTCAAAAATTAAGATATAAAATCGAAGCTACTTTAAATTCATTTGAGAAATAGGCTATACATAAATGCATAGAATATACATAATATATCAAAACTAATTCCCTCCTAGACTTGCCTATTTCTGTCAGTTCTTTATTTACAACTGTTTCTGACTCTGCATTCTGCTTATCTCTCCCTTGGCCCCCACCTCCAGTTTTTGTGCTTTCACCTCTGTGGATGTGCCACAGTGCCTAATAGCATGGATTCTGGAAATAAATTGCATGAATTTGGATTTCAGTTCTATTATGGTGTAACCTCGATCAAGTTACATGACCTTTCCTAGTCTCCATTTCTTGATCATCAACTGGAGACAACAGCAGTATCTATCCTATAGGATCTTTGTAAATGAATGTAGTGTGCATTACAGTACCTGATACAGAGAACGGATCCACAAACTATGATTGTGGTGGTTCATATTTGGACTCCTCCCTGGCCTTTGTCTCTTCAGTCTGTCTCTTCCAATCCCTATGGGGCATTTTTGCCAGACTCTCCCCCTTAAAAAATCGATGTGTGTTTTGCTTTGTTTTGTTTGGTGTTTGTTTGTTTGTTTTGAGATGGAGTCTCACTCTGCCGCCCAGGCTGGAGTGCAGTGGTGTGATCTCAGCTCACTGGAACCTCTGCCCCCCGGGTTCAAGCAATTCTCCTGCCTCAGCCTTCCGAGTAGCTGGGATTACAGGCACCCGCCACCACACCCAGCTAATCTTTGTATTTTTAGTAGAGATGAGGTTTCACCATGTTGACCAGGCTGGTCTCGAACTCCTGACCTCAAATGATCTGCCCTCCTTGGCCTCCCAAAGGCGTGAGCCACATGTGCAAGATTATAGGCGCGAGCCACATGTGCAGCCCAAAATCCATGTTTCTGAACCTACTGAGCAGTTGGCAGCAGAGACAAGAGTGCACATGGACCATCTCATCCCCCCAGAGACACAGGCAATGAATCATCAAGGACCTCAAGCTGCCAAAGAACACTGAAGCCTTGGCAGTCGAGGCAGAGCTGACCCCAGCCCTCTCACCCCCAAGCTCACCTCTGCCCTATGCTTTCCTGGCCCCAGCTCAGGTCCTTGGACCAGGATTAACCCTCTTAATTGGCTTCCCAGCAATCGGCCTAGCCTGTCACACCACTGTATTAACTTGTTCTTAATAGAAATGAGCCCCTAAATAGTCATTTTAGAATTGGATTAGAAAACATGGGCCACTCTAATCAGAACTCTAAACCCAGGGCATATTACAATCCCTTCCTGCATGAGATTTCTTTTATTTAACTCTATCTATGCTTCTAAAATAAGCCATTTCTCCCAAAAGACAGTATCATAGATCAAAAGAGCCAAATGCATGCTAGAGATCTTCTCTGGCCCTCTGTTTTTAGAGATGAGGTGACTTGTGCTACAATAAGTTCATGATTCTCTTGTGGTCATGGTAACTGGGCCAGTTTATTAGTCCATTTTCACACTGCTGATGAAGACATACCCAAGACTGGTTAATGGACTCACCGTTCCATGTGGCTGGAGGTTAATGAGCTCAAATAGTTAATGGACTCATAGACGTTAATGGACTCACAGTTCCACATTGCTGGGGAGGCCTCACAATCATGGTGGAAGGTGAAAGGCACGTCTTACATGATGGCAGGCAAGAGAGAGAATGACTATGAAGTGAAAGGGCTTTCCCCTTATAAAACCATCAGATCTCATGAGACTACCACGAGAACAGTATGGGGGAAACTGCCCCCATGATTCAATTATCTCTCACCAGTTCCCTCCCACAACACGTGAAAATTATGGGAGCTACAATTCAAGATAAGATTTGAGTGGGGACATGGCCAAACCATATCAGCCAGGAAAAGTCCATCTTGATTGTCGTACACACACAGACAGGTATTTTCCATGTTGGTTAAGCCCAGGAAGGAGTGTCTTATATGAAAATTCACATTGCTTTTATTTTATTTTGTTTTATTTAGAGACAAGATCTTGCTCTTTTGCCCAGGCTGGAGTGCAGTAAAATTATCATGGAGCACTGCAGCCTCGACCTCCCAGGCTCAGGCATCACTTCAGCCTCCCAAGCAGCTGGGACCTCAGGTACATATCCCCAGGCTCAGGCATCACCTCAGCCTCCCAAGCAGCTGGGACCCCAGGTACATATCACCACGCCTGGCTAATTTTTTTTTTTTTTTTTTTTTTTTTTTTAGAGATAAGTTCTCCCTATGTTGCCCAGGTTGGTCTTAAACTCCTGGGCTCAAGTGATTCTCCCACCTCGGCTTCCCAAAGTGCTGGGATTACAGGCATGAACCACCACACCTGGCCTCATTACTTTTATAGAAGAGTAATTATAGACTGAGGTTCCACGTGTATCTCTTAGTCATCTCTTGCGTTTTGTTGTTGTTTTTAAATAGGTTTACAGGGTCTAGCAAAGCTCCCAAAGATATATTCACTGATTATTGTAGCATTTTTTCTATGATTGCTATTTTTTATTCTTAAAGTTATAATAATTATTTAGCCTTATAAATATATATATATTTTGACATAGAAAGATATTGACACTATAGTGCTGAGTGAAAAGAGTTTACAGAATATAGTTTGATCTCATATTCATTTGTTTTTGCATATTACAAAATCTAGGAGCTTAGTAATCAGAATTTCAGCAGTAGTTATCTCTAGGAGGGTAAAGATTACAGGACTTTTTTCTTTTCTTCTAATAAGTTTACATTTGTTCAGTTAGCTATATAATTAAATACATTTACTTATATTTTAAACTTTCAGTAAACATAAAAAGAATATATCTAAAGCATGTTTTATACCACTCGTTAATCTTGTTAATCTTTTTATGTATTTATTTTTTTAATTGACAAAGGAAAAACTGTAAATGTTTATGGTCTACAACATGATGTTTTGATATATGTATACACTGCATGATGATTAAATCAAGTTAATTAACATATCCATCACCTCACATACGTATCACTTTTTGTAATGAGAACATTGAAAATCTACTCTCTGTGCAATTTTCAAGTATACAATACATTAATCTCTTTTTGAAGTCAGTTTGGAAGTATGAGTTTCACCAACCACACAGAAGACCTCTGGAAGCCCAGTGATGTTAAAGGTAATAAAACCTGTCGCTGAGAACAACACCTCATTTCAAGTTCCTTAAAATGGAACTTGATAATGCATTTGTCTGACTTAATTACTTCATGCTTTCTGCCTGTAGGCAGTTACCTGCAATTCTTTTCTCTGAAGAAGAAAAATATTTTCTAACTATAATTGGCAGTGATTACTCACTCACCCTGCAAGCTTTGGCCTCCCCTACTCTCTGCTACTGCACCTGGCCCCAGCAGAATTGATCACTCTCCTGTAGCCCTGGCTTCAAAACTCTAGTGACATATTTGACACAACTTGCCTGTTTGTCTTTCCCCATGTAAAAACAGCCCCTTGGGCTGGGCACAGTGGCTTTCGCCTGTAATCCCAGCACTTTGGGAGGCCAAGATGGGTGGATCGCCTGAGGTCAGGAGTTTGAGACCAGCCTGGCCAACATGGCGAAACCCCATCTCTACTAAAAATACAAAAAGTAGCCAGACATGGTGGCACACACCTGTGATCCCAGCTACTCAGGAGGCCGAGGCAGGAGAATCACTTGAACCCAAGAGGCAGAGGTTGCAGTGAGCTGAGATCACGCCACTGCACTCCAGCCTGGGCAACAGAGTGAGACCATGTCTTAAAATAAATAAATAAATAAATAAATAAAAATAAGCCCCTTGAGGACAAGACCTGGTCCCTTGGGTAGACTCTCTTTGCATCCTGCCATCCAAAAGAATGTGTGGCCATGGCATGGGCTCCGTATCTGTTGGCTAAATGAATGACCTGGATTAATGAATCATTCCAGCAGACCTTTCTCAACCACCCAGAGCAACCCTAGGTACAGGTGAGAGGCATTTAAGGGCGGGGAGGCTTAGACTCAAAGGATTAGAATCAAAAATAATTAAAATTGCTCTTCAAAATCCCCAAATCTCCCATGAAGTTTAGTAAACATGAGTTTGTGAATAAAACCCAAGTTTATAATACATGGGTATAAATTTATAAGCTATGTAATAACATAGACTATGATAGGAAACATATGAAAATATCATTCCCCAGCATATGTAAGAGAGAACGCAGACCATGCATGGTTTGACTTGTGAAAGTGAAATCTGACTCCACTGCTTGAATCCCTGTGCCCTTTTAGCACATTGAGCCAGCTTCTATTACGGCACATGTCACACCATTTTATAACTGTTTGTCTACAGGTCTGTCACCCCCATGTGATTTAGTGAAAGAACCTTGTTTTCCTTGTTGTCCTCAAGAGCTTAGCACAGTGCCTACCATAGCTTAATAACAAAACCTAAAGTTTATTGAGTGCTTAATGTGTGTCAGACACTGTACTAGGTGTTTCTATGTCCTTTATCTCATGCTGTACTTCAACAAGCCCAAGAGGATTATTAGCTTAATTTTACAGAGATTTCAATTAACTTGCTTAAGGCAACCCACGTAATCTAGGAAAAGCCAGGATTCAAACACAAGTTTCACTGCATCTCCAAATCCCACTCATGACCATTGCAGTATTCTGTCTCTCCATTATAAAGAATTTGATTTAATGCACATTTAATGAGCATTTACTGATTCATAATTACTTAACAGAGAAGCTAGGAGTGGGGACATAGCTAGGAAAATTAATAACAAAAGTGATCAATTTGACTAGAGTAAGAAGACATTATTAAGTCCAATCATAAATAGGAATAATGGCAGAAAATATAATTCAGTGAGAAGACAGACTTTAAAAAACTGATTGCTCACAATCCTTCAGTAACACATCCACTACTTGAAGTGGGTGTTGTTTATATAGGAACAGCAGTTATTGTATGAAAAGCACAAAGTTAAATATATAAAAATTACTAAGGTATATTGGGAGTGGCTGAGTGGTATAAGCACATTTGTTGTCACACCATCATAAGAAAATGGTAGGTAGCATCAATCAAGATAGAGAAGAAAGGATCAAGAAATGTTTATTAACGCATTTCATTTTCAGGCAGGGAAGGACCCAGCCAGGAATTGGAAGTCAGAACCCTATGGCCCTTTCTGCTTCGAACAAAGCTAGCTCTATGACCTTCGGCACATCCCTGAAGCTCAGGTTACCCATCTGTGGAGTTGGGATAAATTAAAAGGTGCAGGGATTTTTGTTGACAGCCATATGCTTCCTTTCTCATGTGCTTCTCAAATGGTCCTATCACAGGAAGCATGGTCCATATCAGAGTATGGTGGAAGGCCGCCGAGCTCCCATGGCCACAGCTCATCTGCATGAAATAGATGCAGGTGTAACTGAGTTTCCTTGGAACAGAGCATTGGCTAGCTGGCTGGCTGGCATGCTTGCTATGATGACTCAGATGCAAAGCATGGTGTGTTGCATGGGCGAGCCAAGGTGGGGACCCTTTAAAACAAGCATTTATAGGCTGCATGTGCATTTTCCCCATTTGTTTATATTAATTTATATATATATTATACACACACACACAATACCCCTCAGTGCTCTGGCGTAAGCAAAATTTGCAGCTTCATGTATTTCATGCTTTGTGCTTGGGTGAATTTGCTAAACATAGAAAATGTTCAAAAATAACTTCTGGATCCACTTGAAAGACACTAGAGGTTTGTACTTGGACAGCCAGGACAGTGACTAGAATACAGAAACCTGCTAAGGGAATCAGGTTGAGGAGCAGCCGCAAGAGGGAAGAAACTCCTCAATTCTGGGGTCAGACCAAAGCTGGAAACCCAGTGTATGGGTGTCTCTTTGTTTCTGTCCTTCTCCCACCTGCAGCCTCTGTATTTGACTACTGGACTCCTTCTCAGCATGGCAGGAGGGAGGAAAAGAAAGAAATTGAAAACCACATTGATCAGTGTTGCTTCTTGTCGGCAGTTGTGAGAAAACATTTTAGAGGAAAAAAAGAAGAAGCTGAAAGCTGTAAATATGTAAGGATTTGCAGATGGTTGAAGAATTTCATTACCTATGCTGGGTTCTTGACCCTATCAGCCCAGTCTTGCAGAACAGTAACGGAGACATCAAGATTCATGTCCTCCAACATAAGTGGAGTTTGCTAGATGTGTGCTGGTTTAATGCCACTTCTTTAAGGCAGCCTATAAGACAGTTCTGGAAAATGGCAGGTATTTGAAAACATATGAACAGTCTAGAAAGTTTGTGGATCAAAGGCACAGTGGAGTGAAATGATTTAAACTAGGAATTCTACAGACGTTCTCCTGGCTGGTAACTAGACTCAATTCCAGGTCTGTGGATTTGTCAATCATTCATCTATTCTGCCCCATCATTTTTTATCAAGCAAGGCAGCATGCTGGTGCCACACCGTGCTTTCTGTACCCATCTAGTCAGAGTCATACCTCACCCGCTAGAGAAGAGCAGAGCAGCATGAAATGATGAGTCTTCCTCTAAATGCAAGCAGGGCAGGTAACTCTGTTTGCCAAAGCCAAAATGTAAGACAAGAAAACTGGATGCCAGCATCTGGGATTCAAAAGGGCATCTGGATTAGTGGAATGAGAGCTAACCTGAGAACAGGTCTTCATCACCAATTCGCTGTAGCTTTGAGTAAGTTAGCTCACTTTTCTGCCCTAGCTTCTTCATCTGTAAAATCAGAAGTTTCCTTTTACATAGTTCATTTTTACTGAATATTTACCTAGCGTGTACTAAGAACAAAGTTCTGTGTTAGTTGGTGGCAGAGATTCTAGAAAATGTATGTGAAAGCACTCAGAAGAGTATACATAGGAACTATCATTATTGTTAACTATTTTGACAGTTAATGTTTCCAGAATGTTCTATGGAATCTGAAGACATTAAGAATAGACTACGGGAAATGGCAGGGAGAAACGTATTACCCGAGCAGAGAATCCGGAAAAAACATGGGGAATTTTACTGGTGATGAGCACAGAGGACACATAAGTTGTCTCAGTTCAGACACACAGATCAAAGAAAGGGAGAAGAAGATAAAGTTTAGAGACTGGTAAAGGGAAGAAAAAGAGAACCTCAGTTCTCTTTCAACAGAAGAGCTTCAGGCAGTTCAACACGGCCCTGCAATTTCATAGAACCTGCTTAGAGCTGTGGAACTTGAGTTATCAAATAGTCCAACTCCCTTACTTACTAGGTGAGGAAACTGAGGACCAGAAAGAGGAAGTGCTGCCCCAGGGGATCAGTGGCAGAGCCCAGCCTAGGAGTCAATCACATTTCCTAACTCACAGGCATCTTCTCCCCAGCCTGCAATAAAAGCTCTTGGAGAGTTGATTATCATTCTATTATACATTGCTGAGCTAGGATCATTGCCTAACCCAAGGAGGCAGTTATCTTTAAGTTTAAAAGAGAGAGAGAAGAAATTCTAAAAACTATGAGCATATGAGCACAGCCACACAAATCATACAGGAGAGGACTAAAGAAAATTTGAAATCATTGAGGCCTCTAAAAAAAATCACTCAGATGAAAAACAGGAGGTTAATAGGAAGCTTTTTGGCAGCAGGAAAGAAAAACTGGTATTCTTTCTGCTTATATGTCACTGTTGCAATTTAAAAAAAAAACAAATTAAGATGATGCTAAAAGGCTGGAATTTGGATTTTCTAATCATCCCTCAATTATTCATAATGCACCTTGAGTAAATTCTGGTAACAAAAATAGAAACTGGAGAAAGAGGGAAGATGCTCAAATGCTCCAAGGTAAACTGAAAGATAACTCCAGTACCATTGTGAAAATGACGTGATGGCATGCCAGCCTTGGTAATCACTCTCCCACCCTCCTGCCTGCTGGCCTGAATAGTAGAAAGAGGGCAGACCCTTGCCCTCTTCTTTGAGCATCCCAGGAAGGATTGTCAGGTCCACAGGGTTCTCCTGTGAGAAGGAGCTCAGGGCATGGGCCCTCATGTCCACATCTCATCTCTGCCATTTCAGCTGTGTGACTTTAGGCAAATGTCCCTGGTTTGATCAACTGTGGAATGAGGGCAATAAATGTTCCTGCCTCATATACTTATGATGAGGATTTTTTCAGGATTTTCTAATATGCATGAGGCACTTAGAATAGGGCATGGCACACAGAAAGTTAACCGGCCAGGCACAGTGGTTCACACCTGTAATCCCAGCACTTTGGGAGGCAGATTACGAGGTCAGGAGTTTGAGACCAGCCTGGCCAACACGGTGAAACCCCGTCTATACTAAAAATACAAAAATTAGCCAGGCATGATGGTACATACCTGTAATCCCAGCTACTCCGGAGGCTGAGGCAGGAGAATCGCTTGAACCCGGGAGGCAGAGGTAGGTTGCAGTGAGCCAAGATTGCGCCACTGCACTCTAGCCTGGGCGACAGAGCAAGACTCCTTCTCAAAAAAAAAGAAGTTAACCAATGGTAGCTATGATTATTGGCTATTGCCCAGTTCTTAGCATTTCCTCTCCACAAAATAACCAGTTATGCTTCTGAAATCGGACTTTAATTATATTACACAATAAGGATATGTCCCTAGCTAAATTGTACTTAGCAGTGAAATTGATCATAGACAATGAATTACAGGATTTTCTACATAAAATTATCTACAGTATTTATGGGTTGAATTGTGAGTCCCGATTTCTCTCAGCAAAAAGGAGTGGCTCATCTCACACCATTCCTCCCAGCGTGCATGGCTCATCCTCCCCCTGCAGTCACTCAGCCAGCTGCTGGGGATGTCTTTGTCACTGAGGCTCTGTGCTCTGGGAGGAATTAACACAAACCTCTCAATCCCCGACCACCAGGACCAATTGCCTTTCCTGTAAACACAGCCTCAGACTTGCTGCTTTCTACTGCTATACCCTCTTCTCATGCTGCTGCTGTAGCCACTCAACAACCTTCTCAGAAAACAGTAGATTGTTTCCAAGGTTCTCAATCCGGCTGGCTCGTCCCAGGGAAGAGAAGCTTGGAGGGAGAGAGGAGGTTTCAGAGATTTCCCCTAGACTGCAAGGTTTTGTGAGATGGGTAAGAGTACGGACCCACTCCACACAATGCCCCGGGCAGAATCCCAGGGAGAAAAGCTTTGTGGCACACCTGGGGGCACAGGGACCAACAAGACCAGTCTGGGAGCCCCAGCTTGTGAGACCCCCAGACCTGGGTTAAGAGGGAAAATCTAGTGAAACTGCCTCAACTCGAGGGACCAGGAGGGCAAAGCTGGGAAGGCCTTTCCCTATGTGTTTATACCGCATTCCAGCCACCTTGGACTCCAATGTCTGGGATCATTTGTCCGTGTTGAGTACAGGTTCCTGGGATTCAGCAAGACAGGAACAATCCTTGCCCTCCTGGAGCCTACAATCTAGTCTGGGGTAGAGACGAGTGAGCAGACAATTACAGTAAGTCCTAAGGGTGGTGGAGACTAAAGGACTCAGGGAAGTCTCTCAGAAGGAGATGGTTGCTAAGCTGAAATTGAAAACAATAAATGGAGTTTCTGTCCATCTCTTGCATGGCCCTGCCCCCTGGCATGATATTTGGGCAGAAAAAAGTTGGCAGGGGACAGTACTGCCAAGAGGAAATTTTGCCATGGGAAGGGAGCCTGGGGACGTTCCCCTATCCCTTCACTGTTCAATTGCTTTTCCTTCCCCTCCTAAAAGCTAAGCACTGGAATCTTACAGGCTAAACCCAGAGAGTGCACACAGTGCTTATTTCTAACCCTTGACTATCCGCTGCCCGTGGATTAGAAAAGCAGGGCAACTTGACACCAGGCAATTTGACCCCGTTGGGAACACCCACAGATCAGGCCCAGTTCCCCTGCTGGCCGCCATGTGGCTGCCTGTGCCCCTTGCAGCCAGCCGGCCCCCTGGTGGCCCTCACCAGACTGTCCCACACCCCTGACGCGGGGCTGCAGATGTTGCTGTTCTATTTTAGACCGCAGCACAAGGAGGTAGAGGGGACAAATGTGCCTCACACCTCATGGACAGTACCAGGACCTTGGCTGCCTCTGCTCCTTGTTTCAGGACTTGGGGTGGAGTCCTTGAAACACTTCATACAGCACTTTACACTCTATAAGGCATGGGTGGCTCTTGCCATCTACCAAAATGAAAAGCCAGCAGCATTGAGGCCTTGAAGTGAATTGCCACAGATCACACCACTGGTAAGAGACAATCCGGACTTGCACACAGCTCTCTGGCTTTGGCCCACTGCAGTGATCCACTTTAAAGGAAGAAACTTTGGGCTGGGCACAGTGGCTCATGCCTATAATCCCAACACTTTGAAAGGCCGAGGCAGGAGGATCACTTGAGGCTAGGAGTTGGAGACCAGCCTGAGGAAAACAGTGAGACCTTGTCTCTACAAAAAAATTACAAAAATTAGCTGGGCATGGTGGCACACACCTGTAGTCTCAGCTACTTGGGAGGCTGAGGTGGGAGGATCCCTTGAGCACAGGAGTTTGAGGCTGCAGTGAACTATGATCATGCCACAGCACTCCATCCAGGGTGACAGAGCAAGACCCTGACTCAAGAAACAGAGAGAGACTTAAGAATTATCAACTCATGAAGCAACTACTCCTACTTCTGGTTTTATAGTTCAGTTCCAAAAACAGTATATGTATATTTCCCTCTATACTTTCATCTAATATAGTTCAAATTTGAAAGTACCAGTTTTGCTGGACCACTTAGTTGAAATACATGACCCAAGAAACCAAATATTCTTACCAATTACAAATGTGTTTTTACATATTAACTGCCACTTTTGGTCTGTAATCAATTCAGAACTTGTTAGATAAACAAAAAGTCATCTCCTTTGTTTGAGGTTTATGTGTAAGTTAATAAACATATTATTCATTTCCGGTGCTGCCAGCATTTGGTCTTTAGCTCTGATGTATATTAAAAACTACTGCATGAATGGTACGTGTGTGTAAGAACATATACAGCTCATATATTCATTAGAGAGATACACGCAAAAGCACAGAGCATATTTTTAAATCCTGGGATCAATATAGTACCATATTCTTAAGTGGCTGTTGAGATGAAACACACATACCCTAAAATTTGTACAGCTTCTCCGTAGGAGAAAGCTCCAGAAACAGCATGAAAAGTCACACCAGCTGCTGAAGAGGAAGCTGCCTGGGCCTTGAAACATGCTGCAACTGGGCTAATGTCTCCCGATATTATGTCATTAATAAAAATCTATCATCTCAAACTTATGCATCTGAATCTCATTTTTTAAATGTGCTCTTTATTTTTGTCCTCAGACTACCCTGCAGCTCCTAGATCTTGTTTTGTTCTGGGTGGAAAGGAGAGAAGAGGTGGGTCACTCCCCGACTAGCCCACAGGCCTGGAACTCTTAGCCATTTTGTCTGGTGATGAATGCAGGCCTGAGAAATATCGCAGGAAAAAACTGCAGTGATCCAGATCATAATAAATGATAACACTTTGTAGGTTTGAAAAAATACAAAGAAACAGAAAAGCCAAAAAAATCTAATCAGACCAGATTTTGATGTGTGCAGTTTACTTTTATCTTATTGGCAGTTGAAACTCATCTTGTATTTAGAAACATTTTGAAATTTGTCCCTGTAATGTTTTCAATTAGAAGCTTTCTTGCATGTGATGCATCAAGGGAAAAACAACACTTAGAGTTAGAACTAAGGTACTCCCAGAGACAAATATGATTAATGGGATAATCTTGTAGATTACAATAGAGGCAGTTCCTGCCATTCCCCGCCCTCCAAGGACTGGGACTACTCACTGCAATACAAACAGCTGCACATTCCTCAATACCATTATTATCCAACACGAGGCCACATTCAGCACGTTAAAATTCCTATAATATCCACATTTGGCAATTTCCTATTGTGCAACTTCAGTTTCAGAAGTTAAAGCTTCAAGTTCCATGTGATTACTTGATAGAGTTTACAAATGGAATTGATTTTCTCAAGCGCCATTAAAGGTTGCTCTGTGAGAAACCAAAGACTGCCCCAACAAGCAAAACAGCTTTTATGTGGCACATTGAAAATATAAAGGGCAGTCCTGTCATCTACCAGTCAGTCCCCCAGAGGCCCCCCTGAGGGGCAGGTGAACGTTTTTATTCCTGATTTACAGGTAAGAAACAATCACAGAGAAGTTAAGAGACTTGTGCAGGGCTTGGCTGAACTGATGGTGGCGAAAGGATTAAGAAAGCCAGGTTCCCTGTCTCTGGGTCCCATGTTCAGTCCACCAGGCAAGCCAGCTGCTTCTAAGACAACTGCTCAGCTCCACCACGAGGAAAATATAAATTCCCCTCTATCTCCACAAACGATGCAAGCTATAGTGGTAGTGGGCAAAATCTGATTGTAACCTTTTTCTTTTTTCTTTCTATGGTAGAGACAAAGAAAGTCTTTGGAGAGGCCAGGTGCCTTGGCTCACGCCTGTAATCCCAGCACTTTGAAAGGCTGAGGCTGGCGGATCACCTGAGGTCAGCAGTTCAAGACCAGCCTGGACAACATGGTAAAACCCCGTCTCTACTAAAAACACAAAAATTAGCCGGGCTGTGTACCTGTAATCTCAGCTACTCGGGAGGCTGAGGCAGGAAAATCACTTGAACCCAGGAGGCGGAGCTTGCAGTGAGCCAAGATCATATCACTGCACTCCAGCCTGGGTGACAGAGCGAGACCCCATCTCAAAAAAAAAAAAAAAAAGCCTTTAACGACCCCTAGTAAATTATTTCGGGGCAACAAAATTCCCTTTTAGATGTGTCCCACTCAATTTCCCAAATTAGCTTCTTCTCTTCCTTAACATTTTGGGGATACACTGACTAATCTGCACTTTCTCAACTCTAAGCAGACTCCTCCTTGATTAATATGTTGGATCCTTCAATATTTTTTCTATTTGCCCAGAAGTTTTTAGCCTCCTGACATTTGTCTGCAAATTGGCTCCAACGACAAGACATAAAGCTGGCTCTAAGGAAAACTGTAACCCAAAGGAACTTTTTCCTCTGTACCCTGCTTCCTCCTGGTGGCATCATTTTCCTCCAAAAGCTGAAGAGAATCCTCCCAAGAAAATCCGCATTTTAGGTCAGTTTTTCTAGTAAAGCCAGCAAAATACAAAACTGTTCATATTAAGATATAAATAGCTGATGCCAGCTTAAAGTGCTCCTAGGCATTTGCATATTACAAGACCCAAAGCTTGAAACTGCAGAGAAGCTCTGGTGTGTAACAGGTGGAGGGAGACCTCGTAGTCCCTGAAATCATCCCATATGCCAGGGGCTCCTAAACTTTAGAGTGTATTAGCATCACCTGGAGGGTTCCTTAAAGCACAGATTGCTGGTCCCACCCTTAGAGTTTCTGATTCAGTAGGTGTGGGATGAGGCCCAAGAATTTGCATATTTAACCAACTCCCAAGTGATGCCACTGATTGGTGGGTCACGCTTTGAGCAGCGCTGATTTCAATACTGCATGTTCCATGGACATAGGAAGACAGTCCCAGCAAGAACTGTTCACAACGCCCAGAATCAAATAAAGCCATAGCCCCAACCTGGGCGTGGGGCATGGCATGGGGGATGACCTAACAGAACCTGAGTGGGTAGAATGGAGATTTTGGCTAAGTGGCCTTGCTTTGCAATTCTTTCTGACCCAGGCCAACCAGGAAAGGAGACTCTTGAGCTTGGGGCACTTTATCAAGGACACCTTTTCAGAGTGTTTAGATTTGAGGATGGCTAACCAGCACTCTAATTGACCTCAGCTGTCACACTGGTACACAAAGATGTTGCTCAGTACCCAGGGACCAACCATCGGGGGGTTATAGATCAATATCCACACCTTGAACTGCACTTGAAAGTAAATTAAAACCCATACAAACTGCACCGTGAACAAGCCAAGGTGTGAGCAATGATTTGCAAAAATTCTTTAATTAGAGTCAATCGGAAATGTCTCTTGCTTTTTTTCTTCCATTCCACCTACAATGCTAGTGATTTTATTTTTCTTTCAGACATCACAGATGTTGTTTAATGGAATCGTACAACACTGACTATCTAAACACCTGAACTTTGGAGAGTGTATACAAATTGGAACCTATTATCAAATAGAAAATATGTGAGTCAATTTATGTACCCACAAAACCTAGGGAAAACAGTCACTAAAATCCAACTTGTCTTCAACATGGATGTTAGTGATGTCACTCAGCGTCCATATTATAAGGGGGTGTGAGAGAGAGAAATTGAGAGGCAATATACAAACTGCCTCCTTACTTCTCCACCTATAAAAAACATAAAGAATAGGCCGGGCACGGTGGCTCACACCTGTAATCCCAACACTTTGGAAGGCCAAGGCGCGTGGATTATGTGGTCAGGAGTTCAAGATCAGCCTGGCCAAGATGGTGAAACCCCGTCTCTACTAAAAATACAAAAAAAAATTAGCCGGGAATGGTCGTGGATGCCTGTAATCCCAGCTACCTGGGAGGCTGAGGCAGCGAATTGCTTAAACCTGGGAGGCAGAGGATGCAGTGAGCCGAGATCGTGCCACTGCACTCCAGTTTGGGCAACAGAGTGAAACTCCATCTCAAAAAAAAAAAAAAAAAAAAAAAAAAAAAAATAAAATATATATATATATATACATATAGTTTCAATTTCATACAGCAAAAAAATAAAAACAAAATGTGAGGGGGTTGCCAGGGGCGCGGGGACAGAGAACATCAGGATAAATAGCTAATGCATGCTGAACTTAATACCTAGGGGTTGGGTTGATGGGTGCAGCAAACCACCATGGCACACGTTCACCTATGTAACAAACCCAAACCTGCACATTCTGCACATGTATCTCGGAACTTAAAATACGATTAAATTTTTTTTTAATGTGAGAAATACTTTCAATGTCTCAAGTAGGTCTTTTGGTATAAAATACATCTAAATTACTTTTTTGTCTCCATGGAATTGGAGGGCACACCACATAGGTTTTTCAGACTTGGAAAAGCATAGCTTCTCTCTGCTACTCTCTCTTCAGCAGAAAACTTTCTAAGGAACTTTTGAAAGTCGAACTTGGCTATAACTTCTACTTAAACACACATGTAGACTTTTGAATGAACATAAACATCTTCACTACATTTTGTTTTCCTCTTTTACTCTAGTGATTTCCGCTGTGGTTTCAGGCTGCTCAATGCCAAGCTGTAGGCAATCATTTGCTAAATCAGTTAAAAGTCCTTCAAGTTAAGCAGTAATTTGGACTACAATAGTCTGTGGTGGTTTCCCAATACAATCTTGGAGAGGGAAAGACAACACGTCACTTCTCTAAAAGTTGCTTCTGTTTTCAGAGCTCAAGTGCATTTTAGGTGCCTGGAACCACGAATATCCCAGAACCATACAATTTGGTGGAAAATTAGATCAATTCACTTTTTATATATTGTTCATATTTTGGAAAATGAATAGCTTCCCTTTTCTAAGCTGGAAAGTGTGCAGAAATGATACATTAAACTGTTTGGGGTTAAGAATCTTACATTTCTTGAGTCTATTTAGATTCTTACATTTCTTGAGTCTATTTAGATGCACAAATAAGAGTCAAAATCTCCACCACCAACTCATTCCTGTAAAAATCCTTAAATGGAAACTTCTCTTCCTCACCAACTTCCCTAATCTAATGTTCATTTTTTTTTCAGAGAGGTGGGAGACAGGAAGTTGAGAAAGCTTAAAATTCTAGTCTCCCAGAAATGGTCACGCAGTAGTTTAACAGCATGCAGGAAACTGAACCCATTTAGCCAAACCATTCAGTGAGGATCCACTGAATGCCCAAAACCACGGTAGGTACTCTGAGAAATTAAAAGCTGTTTAAAGAGACAAGATTAGCACAAATGTAGAAATGGGAGAATGATGGTTGACGGTATTTGATCATGTACTACATTGTGAGATGTTATTATAAGGAAGAAAATTCGAGTTTTTAATTTTTTTTTTTTTTTTTTTTAAAGAAACAAGATCTCACTCTGTTATCCAGGCTCGAGTGCAGTGGTATAACCATAGCTCACTGTAGTCTTGGACTCCAGGGCTCAAGCAATCTTCCCACCCCAGGCTCCCAAGTAGCTGGGACTACAGGGACATACTAATTTTAAAATTTTTCTATAGAGACGGTGTCTTGCTATTTTGCCCAGGCTGGTCTGCAACTCCCAGCCTCAAGTAATCCCCCTGCCTCAGCCTCCCAAAGTGTTGGGATTACAGACGTGAGCCACCACGTCCAGCCCTGAGAATTTTTGATCCTAAAAAAATTCCAGACTTTATATCTAGAATCCTACTTCAGAATTCTCTCTTACTTGGCTGAGAATGAATGGAAAGCAGGGTCAGAGGTTGGAAAAGGAATAGGTTTGATGTCCCAGGCACTATATATAGGTACTTGAACTTAATCCCTTAACTTCTCTAAGCCTCAGTATTTTGCCCCATGAAATACAGATCAGAATACCTACCTCAGAGTGTAGTGAGGATTAAATAACCTAGCTAAAACCCATAGTATGGAGCTCACAGTTGAAAGTAAAATAGGGCTCGGTGCGGTGGCTCACGCCTGTAATCTCAGCACTTTGGGAGTCTGAGGCAGGCAGATCACTTGAAGTCAGGAGTTCAAGACCAGCCTGGTCAATATGGTGAAACCCCAACTGTACTAAAAATGCAAAGATTAGCCAGGCAGAGTGGCACACGGCTGTAATCCCAGCACTTGGGAGGCTGAAGCACAAGAATTGCTTGAACCCAGGAAGCAGAGGTTGCAGTGAGCCAAGATTGTGCCACT
Organism: Nomascus leucogenys; assembly: GCF_006542625.1. NCBI lineage: Eukaryota > Metazoa > Chordata > Mammalia > Primates > Hylobatidae > Nomascus > Nomascus leucogenys. Next base: position 23,142,877 of record NC_044384.1, on the reverse strand, counting down.
GCACTCTAGCCTGGGCAACAAGCAAAACTGTCTCAAAAAAAAAAAAAAAAAAAAAAAAGGAAGTAAAATAGACAGTAGTTGTTATTATTATGACATGATCTCATCCTTCTCATCACTTGGCCTAATTTGTTTGGAGCAAAGAATATTTCACCTCTCCAGCCAGTGCTATGGGTCTCCAATGTGGGTCCAAAGACCCAAACTTTCAACATCCTCTTCTCCTTAATTATTTCTGTTTGGGGTTTGACATACTGATCATTCTGTGCTCCTATTCCTTTACTCCTTTCCATATTTCCCCCTCAGTACTAGATTTAGAACCTCTCTTCAGTCTTTCTATTTTGAACACATTTAATTTTTGAAAGAAGAAGAACTTCTTACATTTGAATAGGCTGTCTAACTTTTCAAGATGCTTGTATGCCCCTTTTCATTTGGCTCTTATAAAGCCTTGTGACAGAAATAAGGTCAATATTTGTTTACTCATCTGTAATGTAGGAACAAGGCACAGAGAGATTTCACAATTTGCCTAAGGTCACAACATGAGACTCTAGCAGAGTCAGGATGACAACCTGCTTTTTTCTCACCCACAGTTCTGCGTGATTTTCCTAAAATGTTGCCATCTAGAACTTACTGCAGTATTTTGTTACTTTGCCCAGAAACCTTTAAGATCATAGCCTGATGTTGTATGGAGCATAGTGAGATAGCTGGCATTCATTCACTGGTTTCTCAATAAATATCTCCTGACTAGGTACCAAGCACTCTTTTAGGCACTAAACATAACCATAAACAAAAGAGACAATTTCTATCCTCATAAAATTTACATTCTACTTGGGAAGACAATAATATTTTGTTTAGCAAAATATTTGGGTTCTTAGATATTGATAGGGAGAAAAATAAAGCAGAGAAAAAGGATAGAAAGTGAGGGAATTCAGCCGGGAGCAGTGGCTCACGCCTGTAATCCCAGCACTTAGGGAGGTCGAGGTGAGTGGCTCACCTGAGGTCAGGAGTTCAAGACCAGCCTGGCAACATGGTGAAAACCTATCTGTACTAAAAATACAAAAAATTAGTCGAGCGTGGTGGTGTGCGCCTCTAGTCCCAACTACACAGGAAGCTGAGGCAGGATAATTGCTTCAACCTGGGAGGTGGAGGTTGCACTGAGCTGAGATGGCGCCACTGCACTCTAGCCTGGGCTACAAGAGTGAAACTCTGCCTCAAAAAAAAAATAAAATAAAATAAAGTGGGGGAATTGGCCCTGGTGAGCTTGTGGTGGGGACTAGGGTGTTGCAATTGTAGATGAGATGGCCAGGAAGATGGCGTGAGAAGGTGATATTTGAGTAAAGAATGAGGGAGGTGAGTGAGCTGGGCTTTGAGTCCAGCCCAGATACCTGGAGAAGAGAGCTCTAGGGAGGGACAGCAGCAAGGAAAAGGCCCAGAGTTAGGACCATACCTGTGAGAGGTGACAGCATGCTGGCAGTCCTCACACTCCTCGCTCGCTCTCGGCGCCTCCTCTGCCTGAGCTCCCACTTTGGAGGCACTTGAGGAGCCCTTCAGCCCACCGCTGCACTGTGGGAGCCCCTTTCTGGGCCGGCTAGGGTGGGAGCCGGCTCCCTCAGTTTGCAGTGAGATGTGGAAGGAGAGGCGCGCGCCGGAACCGGGTCTGCGCGCGGCGCTTGCGGACCAGCTGGAGTTCCGGGTGGGCGTGGTCTTGGCGGGCCCCGCACTCGGAGCAGCCGGCGGGCCCTGCCGGCCCGGGCAATGGGGGGCTTAGCACCCGGGCCAGCGGCTGCGGAGGGTGTACTGGGTGCCCCAGCAGTGCCAGCCCACCGGCGCTGAGCTCGATTTCTCGCCGGGCCTTAGCTGCCTTCCCGCGGGACAGGGCTTGGGACCTGCAGCCTGCCATACCTGAGCCTCCCGCCCCCTCCGTGGGCTCCTGTGCGGCCCCAGCCTCCTCGACGAGCGCCGCCCCCTGCTCCACGGCGCCCAGTCCCATCGACCACCCAAGGGCTGATGAGTGCAGGCGCACGGCACGGGACTGGCAAGCAGCTCCACCTGCAGCCCCAGTGCGGCATCCACTGGGTGAAGCCAGCTGGGCTCCTGAGTCTGGTGGGGACGTGAAGAACCTTTGTGTCTAGCTCAGGGTTTGTAAATACACCAATCAGCACCCTGTGTCTAGCTCAGGGTTTGTGAATGCACCAATGGACACTCTGTATCTAGCTACTCTGGTGGGGCCTTGGAGAACCTTTGTGTCCACACTCTGTATCTAGCTAATCTGGTGGGGACGTGGAGAACCTTTGTGTCTAGCTCAGGGATTGTAAACGCACCAATCAGCACCCTGTCGAAACAGACCGCTGGGCTCTACCAATCAGCAGGATGTGGATGGGGCCAGATAACAGAATAAAAGCAGGCTGCCCAAGCCAGCAGTGGCAACCCGGGTGCTCTTCCGCACTGTGGGAACTTTGTTCTTTCGCTTTTTGCAATAAATCCTGCTGCTGCTCACTCTTTGGGTCCACACTGCCTTTATGAGCTGTAACACTCACTGCGAAGGTTTGCAGCTTCACTCCTGAAGCCAGCAAGACCACGAACCCACCGGGAGGAAAGAACAACTCCAAACACACCGCCCTAAGAGCTGTAACACTCACCGCGAAGGTCCGCAGCTTCACTCCTAAGCCAGCCAGACCATGAACCCACCAGAAGAAAGAAACTCTGAACTCATCCAAACATCAGAAGGAACAAACCCCAGACGCGCCACCTTAAGAGCTGTAACACTCACCACTAGGGTCTGCGGCTTCATTTTTGAAGTCAGTGAGACCAAGAACCCACCAATTCCGGACACACCTGGACTCACTGAGAAACAGCAAGCTGGCGTTGACTTAGCCTGCTCAGTGTGCAGAGTGGGTTGAAGAAAAGACTAGACCACATCAGAGGAGTAAAGGGGTGGGGGCAAGAGCCAGAGCAGATGGGACCTTGGAATCACTGGAAGGACTTTGCTTCCACTCTGAGTAGAAGGCAGAGCCATTGCAAGTTTGGAGCAGAGGAGTGTTGAATGACTTTAACAGCTGCTCTGTTGGGCATAGATTCAGGGAGGACGGGGCAGGGTAGAAGCAGGGAGATAGTGACAAGGCCATTGCAATCATGCAGATGCTAGATGGTGGCGGATTGTAACCTCACCTCACACCGATTCCATGATGAACCATGGTTAACTCAGGGAGGGGCGCTAATGAAGTCAAGGCCAAGGATTCTCGTGAATAACCTTTGGGTAGGTGATCTGCAAGCAAACCTGAGCTTCCAGACCTTTGGAGGGCCTTAGCTGCCCTACATTTCGGTACTCCTAAAGCAAGTTTTTCAGAAGATTGCTCAGGCTAAAACACCAAACTTCTTTGCAATGGGCTGGGCTAGCATCAACTTAAGGCTGAAACCTCAGCTTTCTGTACTGATCAGAAGGTTGAGGTTGATAGCAATACCTGTCTGCAAGTCATTGTAGTAACAAATACTTAACAAATGGGGTTTGTTTTGTAGACCTAATCTTTGAAAACATAAGGCCCACTGTGAGGGGGGCAGTTACTACATTCAGCCCTTCATAGTAAAATCACAAGAACCATTGATGTAGATGATGGCAATAGATCACATTCCCACTCCCACCCAGGCATCTCTGTTCATGATGCCCTGCAGGGCCAGGTGGAGATGTGTGCCTGGGTCGGTATAAACCTCTCTCTGTGTTTCAAGAACACACCTTTGGGAAGATGACAGTGTGGTGGGGGTACAGCAAACTGCCAGTTTAGAAAGCTACTCCAGGCCTCAGTTTCTCATCTGTGGAATTAAGACATTGGCCTGTAGATCCATGGGATCCATCAGGGATCACCCCAGCTCTAAGCATCTATGATACTGTGGGAATGGAGATGAAGATATTTCATTTAACATCTGGTCAAGAGTCCAAGTAAACAGGTGAGAAACTCTCTTGCATACCTAGGGAGTGTGAGCATGAGTAAATCCTTTCACTCTTGGAATGAGAAGGAAATAGTAAACCCACTTTCTAGGCTAATCATGTGATATTTTACCAAACTCTGAGTTTAGAAAGATGTTATAAAATCTGGCTTTTATTGAATGTATTTAGATTGATTTTATCAAGCCATGCTCCCTGATACATATTAGGATTGCACCTCAAGGTCTTGGGTAGCCTTAGGTCATATTTCAGCTGTGGTTCTTTTGTTAAGAGCAAGAAGTATGTGGAAATATTTTGTTTTGTTTTTATCAATCTTGGTAGCTCACGTGATGTCCTTCAAGAGCCAGCCATACTCTGGGGCTTATCGTCTTGGCAGAAAAAGCAACTGTCCAGAGGTCAAACAAGGGCATGTTTCCTCCCCTGCAAGCCAGCTGAGACCTTCCATTCCCAGACTGAGTTTCATTCCTTTAGTTTAGCCTTAAGGCTTCATTCCCTAATAAAATGCAACACACTGGAAAGATTGTCACTTAAGTTACTCTTAGATTTACTTGACAAGGATAAGTTGAGATCAACTTTTGAGGAGCAGAGGAGGGCCAAATAGACCATGTGTCCTTGGGAGGAAGAGCTGTGTCCCTGGGATGGGGAGCATCTTGGAACCAGAGGCTGGAAGCACCAAAGCCGAACAGTTCCTTCTCACCAGTGCTTCCCAGGCAGAGCCTCACCGAACAGCACAATCATGGCATTTCCCCTGTGAGGCTTCTTTAAGAACCCTATTTTCCCTGGTTTAAGTAAACTCAAATATTTCATTTGTATTTCCATAAGCACACATTTTCAACTCTTGCTGCCTTCTTGGCTGTTGAATGACTGTCATCACCATGTGTAGAATCATGGATCTAAGAATCCTTAGTGTCACTTAGTCCAACTTTCTTCCCCAAATAAAGAGTCTCTTCTAGGATATCTCCCCCATTGATGGCCACTATGTAGGTGCTTGAACCTTTGCAGTAACAAGGACCTCATTGCTTCATAAGGCACTGTGTTACATAATGGACTATTGTATTTTTAGGAAGTTCTTTTTATTGAATCAAACTTTATCTCTCTAAACATCAATTGATCATTTCTAGTCTCCCAGAATTACTTTGGTTAATGGATCTCAAAGTCTAAATTCAAACATTGTCACCTAAGCATTGAAGTCCTCCCCGTTTTTGTTCCTCTCACTAATCTAGTTTTATGAACAATCCTATGAAACCTCGATGACCACACATCTGACAAGCCCATTCCTGTTTCAAAAGGAAAGGAAGGTAGGGATCTACAAGCTAATGTCTCCAAAGCAGATCTTAGCACAATTCTGATTCTGCACCCAGCACATGACATTCTCCCTGGAGATAATCCCAACGCCTACTTAATAGGTTAGAGTCCCAGCATTTAATACCTGACCACATTAAGGGTTTCTAACAACTCACTTAAAATTAATCCATAACGGATATTTTTGACATAAAATTCGAAAGGAAATAGCTTCCTACCCAAATTAACTACAAAATCGGGAAAAACTTTAAAAGTTTCTGTATTAGACTGTACGCGACTGCCTACCGTATTTAACTGGACTCTTCATGACATCTAGTGGCGAAATCTGGAAGAGTTTCCAATACTCAACGTGGCAGAAGGTGGGAAAAAAATTCTTAATCCTATTTGATATTCATTCTTTGAATATTATGTTTTGTTAAACTGTAAACTGAATTCATCTGTCAATCCATTATAATAGTATACTCATTTTTATTTTAGGCATATCTGTGGCTTTATACCTTTTAAATTTGGGCTGACTTTGAAATCAATCACATCTATTTTTTCATGGATGTCAGAAAACCACATTGGTTTAGGGGAAAAAAACATTCTGGATAAGCATAAATAACGATATTTTTAGCTGGAAACACACCACAAAAAATGTTTTGCATAACTGTATTCATCTTCAAATGTAGTTTTAAGACTCAATTCCAGTGAAATCTGAGTCATTTATAGCTAACCTTGAATGTATTGTTATTCACAATTAGAAGTAGATAAATTTCACAGGCAGAGAAGCTGACAAGTCCTTAAGACTTCACACTTAGTTTTGCAGGAAGAGCTGAAGTTAATTAGAAGTGATTATACATACATTGCATGTGTGTGTGTATTTGTGTTGTTGCACACAGACACCACGAAGGCCTTGGGAAGGTTGCATTTTTTTATGTTTTAAAAATAAACATAATCTCCTTCCCATGTGTTGCTATAAGCCCAATAAATCTAGGAAGCTCAGCAGGGTTGAACAAGGTCATTTCTCGTCAGGACTCCAAGGGGGAGCAGGAAGCAACCCTGTGCATCAGATGCTGGCATCCTAATCCCTGCTCAGCAAGAGCTTCCCAGGCATGTGGGACAGGTCGTGCCAGCGCCGACACACTGGCAGACCGAGGCTCTGACGCCAGCCACGCTCGGTATCAGCATTGCGGCTCCCTACCTTCCGTGCCCCTGGAAGACGAAAATATATCCTCACTCTCACAGTAAAGGCAGGATTCCAACCAAGTCTGCTCACTTCTTGGTTCTGGTAAACAGGAAAGTAGTCATGAAAAGATATATCTAATCACTATCTCAGAATCAGGGAGGCTTTATTGATTTGGTTTTTTGTCGAATTTAAATATATGTTAAATATATAAAGACATGTAAATAATTTTGTGGAATTTAATACATATATTTAAAACAAATGGATAATAAATACATATTTAAATTCAACAAAACCCAAAACAAATGGAGAAAAAAAGATATATATATCTCCATAGATCTTCTGCTACAGAGAAGAAACAGAACATATACCAAAAGACATTATAAACATTTAAGTAAAAACAACTCCAAAATAATATAAAAGAAACAGAGAGTGGTGGTTCCCTGTGAGAAAGATCTGGAGACTAGAAGTGAGGGTAGAGATATGGAGATGAGGAAATTATTTTTCTCTGTATACTTATACTCTTTGAAAACTAGCTGTATTACCTAGTAAGAAATATATTTCAGCCGGGTGCGGTGGCTCATGCCTGTAATCCCAGAACTTTGGGAGGCTGAGGCAGGTAGATCACTTGAAGTCAGGAGTTTGAGACCAGCCTGGCCAATGTGGCAAAATCCCGTCTTTACTAAAATTACAAAAAAATTAGCTGGCTATGGTGGTGTGCACCTGTCATCCCAGCTACTCGGGAGGCTGAAGCAGGAGAATTGCTTGAACTCAGGAGGAGGAGGTTCTGGGTAGCCAAGATTGCACCACTGCATTCCAGCTTGGGTGAGAGTGAGCCTCTGTCTCAAAAAAAAAAAAAAAAAAAGGTATTTCAATTTTAAGATACCATAAATAATTTGGCCCACAATTTGTCCTCACCTTGGTGTGAGGTGATATAGGTCTTCGGACATATGATTTTAAAAATTAATAAGGTGACTTCTGTTTTCTGATTTAGACTATAAGGTGCTTAAAAGTCAGCATTCTGGCCGGGCATGGTGACTCAAACCTGTAATCCCAGCACTTCGGGAGGCCAAGGTGGGCAGATCACCTGAGGTCAGGAGTTCAAGACCAGACTGGCCAACGTGGTGAAACCCATCTCTACTAAAAATAAAAAAATTAGCCAGTCATGGTGGCACACACCTGTAATCTCAGCTACTAGGGAGGCTGAGGCAGGAGAATCGTTTGGATCAAGGAGGCAGAGGTTGCAATGAGCCGAGATCACACCATTGCACTCCAGCCTGGGCAACATCTCAGAAAAAAAAAAAAAAGTCACCATTCCATCCAAACAACAAGTAAAAAACTAAATATACTGAAAAATCAACAACTCTTCTTAGATCCATCAGCTACTCACAGAGCTCCATCAGTGAGGTCACAGGGGAGGCCACCGCCCCAAAAATTGGAGAGAGACGCAGATACAGGGAATCATAGTGTACCGGAGCAGAAGCCTGCACAGGAACCAGCACCAGGGTAAGAAAATCTAAACTGTAACTGATGAAGTGATGGAGGCTCCGTGTGGATAAGCCTGAGAGATAAGAACACAGGGGGACCCAGTAATAGGATGGGACTCCACATTTTTATTTTATTTCCAGGGGTCTCACGGTGAAGATAGAGAAAAATCCCCTTGTGCTTCCCGCAGGAGGTGGGGAAAAGCAAACATTTTGAAATTTGCCTAAGTATGCTGTTCGTAACAAGGACTGCTCTCGGTAGAAATTATTTTACCAGAGCTTAACCAGCTGGGGTTTTACTGGAGCTTATCTGACCTGGGGGAGGGGGAATACCCAACTCCAGCCCCCTTTAGCCACCCTGTCCCACCCAAGGAGGGCAAGGGGGTGCTGAGAAGAATTTGTGAAGTTCCCAGGGTAGAGGCACAGGCTCACTGAGACTGAGACCTACTCATAGGACTATAGAACATTCCCCTCCCCTGCACCTTACCATGACATTACTAAAAGCCTATTTACCACAGTATCTTTTACCTAGTACCTCGTGTCCACCATACAATAAAAAATTACAAAACATACCAAAAGATAAACAACATAACCTGAAGTGACTGAAAGAACATCAGAACCAGAGCCAGATTTGGAAGGAAGGTTGGCATCATCAGAGCACGAATATTGTACAACTGTGATTTATATGCAAAAGGTTTTAATTGAAAAAGTAGACAACATGCAAGAACAGGTGGATAATGTAAGTAGAGAGATAAAAATTCTAAGAATCTAAAGAAATGCTAGAGATCAAAAACACAGAAATGCAGAATGCCTTTGATGGGCTCGTTAGTAGACTGGCGATGGCTAAGAAAAACATATCTGAGCTTGAGGATATAATGTTAGAATCTTCCAAAAGACTGAAAACAAAAACAACAAAAACAATAATAAGAACAAAAAACCAGAACAGAATATTCAAGAACTCTGAGACCACTGTAAGGTGTCACATATGTGTAATGGGAGTTCCACAAAGAGAAGAAAGAGAAAAACAAACAGAAGCAGTATCTGAAGCAATAATAACTGAGAGTTCCCCCAAATTAATGCCAGACACCAAACCATAGATCCAGGAAGCTCACAGACTTTCTCAGACAAACAAAAACTGAGGGAATTTGTTGCCAGTAGACCTGCCTTGCAAGAAGGGTTGTTAAAAATAAGTTCTCCAGAGAAAAAGAAATTGATATAGGTCTAAATAAAGAGCATTGGAGAAGAAATAACTGAAGGTAACATAAAAACTTTCATTTTTCGTATTCTTAGTTGATCTAACATAAAGTGTGTTAAAAATAATAGTGCCAATAATACATATTATTTTACATATGTTTATACAGATGCACACTTATTTATACTTATGTGTAAGTGAAATAAATGGCAGAAATGATACAAGGCATAGGAAGAAGAAATTAGGATTATTTTCTTATTATCTGTACTTGTGCTATGTAAGAAGCAGTATAGTGTTTTTTGAAAATAGACTTGAATTAGTTGGAAATACATATTGAAAACTCTCGGGCAAACATTTTTAAAAAGTAAAAAAATGATATGCTAAGAAAGAAGAGAAAACAGAATTACACAAAATGCTCAATTAAAACCACAAAAGGAAGCAAAAGTGTGGAAGACAAAAATGAGAACAAAGAACAAGGCAACAAACAGAAAACAGTAACACATATGGTAAGCATTAATCCAACTATATTAATAATCACTTTAAATATCAATGGCCTAAATATATCAATTAAAAGACAGAGATTACCAGAGTGGACATATTATATAAGCTGTATCCAGTGATTGAAGAATACACATTCTTTTCAAGTATATTTTCAAAAACCACATTTACAAAACATTTATGGCAATGTATTATATAGGGCCATGAATCAAATTCCAACAGATTTCAACAGTTAAATCAGAGAAATGTTTTCTGACTTCAATGCAATTGATCTAGAAATTAAAGACAAACATATCTAGAAAATATCCATCTGTTCGGAAATTAATAGATGTATTTCTGAATAGCTAATGGGACAAAGAAAAGATTAGAAAACATTTGGTTTTCTACACCATAGTAAACAGGCCTTGTGTATGGCAGTTAAACCAGTTCCCCTACAGGTAAATATGCCTTAAATATTTAAAATATTTAAATGAATGAGATAAGTCTCCACTACAAGTAGAAAAAAGAATAAACTATTAATACATGCAACAACATGGATGGATGGATCTAAAAATAATTAGATTGAATAAAAGAAGTCAGAAAAAAGGAATTCATACTGTATAATTTTATTTATATAAAATTCTAAAAAATATTTGGAAAATATCCTTTGGAAAAAATTCAAAAAAATGCAAACTAATCCATAGTGACAGAAAGCTGATCAATACGTGTCTGAGAAGGAAGATAATAGGGGTTATGAAGGGCACAGGAAATACTGGGTGTGAGGATGTGTTCACGTTCCTCACTGTTGTCATGGTTCCACAGATGTATACATAGGGTAAAACATATCAACTTGTATACTAATTTTGTATAATTAATTGTGTCAATTGTATCTAAATTGTTATTTAAAAGATGAATAAAAAGATCAAAAACATGAATAAAAATAAAAAGAAACAACAGTCCATAGAAACAGACTCAAAAGGACTCCAAATAATTGAATATTCAGACATAAACTTTAAAATAGCTATATTTAGACTGCTTTATCCAGCTATGATAAAGTAATTTCTGGCAAACCAATGTGCCCAAGAAAATAACTAGAAAACTAGATGGAATGTGATTGCATCCACATTGGAGCCTTCTTGAGGCAACCAAAACTTAAGGGGCTGATTTCACAGAAGGAGGAATTGTTGAAAGGTAAGTCAACCTTCTGCAGATACATTTTTCTTTCACTGGATACAGCTGAAAGTCTGGACAAAGGATACAGGCAAAAGGTCACTTCTGGGAAGCAGAGAAACCAGAGAGCCTTTGGCCATCTACCAGATCTAGACAGACAAAAGTCAGAGACTTGAGGATCCAAAATCTCCGCAAGAAGAGAGAAGTAGAGAACAAATCTTGACACATGGATGACTTTTCCTTCAAGACATTTGCCAAATTATGAAACTGTTAGATTAGAGGTAAGAAATCAAGAAATCTCCAAAAAATAGAGTATTCCTCAGTCTCACAGTATCAAGGAGAAACAGTTGAAGTTCAGTCTTATGGGGAAGGGGCCTCAGTACCTATTAGGTTGGCGCAAAAGTAATTTCATTTTTTGCCATTACTTTTAAACCAAAATTCCTTTTTCACCAACCTGATACATTAGGCTGCCTGGACTCGGCTTAGTTACTCATTGGATAAGGTAACCTGCCCCACTATGTCCACTTAGCAGACAGTCTAAATCCATTCTGTAGGAAGATAATATTACCCAGACCCTTTACAATTGTTCATCTGCAATGTCTGAAATGCAACAGATATTAAATAAATATTAATAAAATATATTAGGCATACCAAGAGATAGAACTAAATGACCAAAATCCAAGAGAAAAAAATAGAAAGTAGAAACAACCCCAAAAGTGATTCAGATATTAGAGTTAGCAGAAAAGGACTTTAAAATAAGTACAATTGCTATGTGGAAATGGACATGGGAAATTTTTTTAATTACATAAAAAGATGGAGAATATCATCAGAGAATTGGAATCTATTGAAAAGAATCCAATAAAAATTCTAGCAATGAAAAGTACAAATACTGAAATTAAGAACTTGATAGATAAATTTAACAGAAGATTAGAACACCAGGAGACAGGATAAGAGAACTGAAAGATGTATCATTCGAAAATATGTAGACTGCAATGCAAAAAAGTAAAAGGACAGAAAACACAGAAGAAATGGTAAGACAGAGTAAAAAGGACTGGTATGCATTTAATTGGAATTAAGAAGGAAAGAAGAGAGAAAATGGCACAGAAAATGGGCAAATAATTTTTCGCACTGTTAAAAAACTTTAAGTAAAAATTATAATTCTATATTGTGGATTTTATAACATTTAAATTATAATATATGTGACAATATTAGCGCAATTGATGAAGGCTAAGTAGAACCATAAAGTTACAAGTTTCCTATATTTTATGCAAAGTAGCATAATATGTTAAATCTAAGTGATACATTAAAGATACATGATGCATTCCCTAGAGCAATCATAAAAAAAGAGAGAAATTTAAAGGGAATTAGGATAAATTCTGATTAACACATAAGGACACAGGTGAAAAAGAACAGAAAAACTAAACACAGATAAGACAACTAGAAAACAAATAGCAAAATGGTTGACCTAAATAAATCATATCAATAAGTACTCTAAATGTAAATAGAATAATTCCAATTTAAAAAGCAGAGATTTTTCACACTGGATTAACAAAGAAAGACCCATCTAATTGCTCTCCACAAGACACATATTTTAAATACAAAGACACAGATATATGGAAAGGAAAAAAATGAGAAAAGCAATGCCATGAAAACAATCAGAATAAAGATAGAAGGACTATATTAACTTCGGACAAAATAAACTTCAAGACAAAGAGTATTACCAGAGATATAGAGAGACATTTATGATTAAAGAATCAATCCATCAGAAACACATAAGGTATATGTGCTTAAGTCAAATGTACAATCATAGTTGGAGTTATTACACTGCTCTCTCAAAATTTAACAGAATAGGCTGGGCCAGTGGCTCACACCTGTAATCCCAGCACTTTGGGAGGCCAGGGCAGCTGACAGTTTGAGCTCAGGAGTTCAAGACTAGCTTGGGCAACATGGCAAGACTCCATCTACAAAACAATTAAAAATTAGCCAGGCGTGGTGGTGTGCACCTGTACTCCCAGCTATTTGTGGGGGCTGAGGCAGGAGGATCACTTGAGCCTGAGGGGTTGAGGCTACAGTGAGCCGGGATCACATCACTGCACTCCAGCATGGGTGACAGAATGAGACTCTGTCTCAGAAAAAAGGAGGTGGGGCCAGGCATGGTGGCCCACGCCTGTAATCCCAGCACTTTGGGAGACCGAGGCAGGCAGATCACGAGGTCAGGAGTTCGAGACCAGCCTGTCCAAAATGGTGAAACCCTGTCTCTATTAAAAATACAAAAAGTAGCCAGGCGTGGTGGTGTGCACCTGTAATCCCAGCTACTTGGGAGGCTGAGGCAAGAGAATCGCTTGAATCCAGGAGGCAGAGGTTGCAGTGAGCCGAGATCATGCCATTGCACTCCAGCCTGGGTGACAGAGCAAGACTTCATCTCAAAAAAAAAAAAAAGAAGAAAGAAAAAGAAAAAAGGAGGTGGGGGGATTTAATAGAATAACAAATATTGAAGTAAGGATGTAGACCACCTAAGTAACATCATCAACCAGCTTGATCTCATTGATAAATTATAAAGTACTCAACAACTACAGAATATACATTCTTTTGAAGTGCACATAGAACATTCATCAAGATAAACTGTTGTGCTGGGACATAAAATGAGTCTCAAAAATTTCTAAAAGATCAAAACTTTAGAGTATGTTCTCTTATAGAAATGGAATTAAACCAAAAATCAACAAAAAAGATACGAGAAAATCCCCAAGTATTTGGAAATTAAACAGTAGATTTCAAAATTACCCAGAATCAAAGAATAAATTATGAGAGAAACTAGAAAATATTTTCAATTAAGTGATGATTTTAAAATATCCCAAATTTTTGTATGCAACTGAAGCTTAGCTCAGTAGCAAGCATAAGTCAGTAGGAGGTTTATAATTTTAAATGCTTATATTAGAAAAGAAAGATTACTATTTGTGATCAAAGTTTTCACATTAATAAGATAGAAAAAGAAAAGCAAATTTAAGTAGAAACAAGAAAATAATAAAGAGAAGTGTGTATGTAAATCAGCAAAATTTTAAAATGACAGATTGAGAAAATTAATAAAATTGATAACTCCATTTACCAGCTTAATTTACAAAGAGAGAGAAAGAGAGAAAAAGATAAATGACCAAAAATGGGAATGAAAAGCTGGTCAGCACTATAGAGCTTACAGATATTCAAGGATAATAGGGGATTATTATTTAAAACCTTACACTAATAAATTTGACAAATGAAAGACAAATCTCTTGGAAAATAAAATTTACAATTTTGTTTACAACAAAAAGGTTAAACTCAAGGTCGTATAGAAAATCTCAATAACCCTAATATCTATCAAATATATAAAATAGGTGTTTTTAAATGTACATATATTTAAAGATGTACTTCTAAATGTTTATATATTTAAAGATGTATTTTAAATATATATGTATTTTGAAAGCTTCTCACCCAGAAACTGGTGAGTTCTATGAAACATTTAAAGTATAACCAGAAAAACCCTGATATCAAAACCTAGTAAAGAAATATCCTTAATAAGCATAGGCACAAAAGATCCTTATTACACTATTAGCTAATTTAATTGACCAATATATGAAAATAATATTTCATCAAGACCAAAAGCAGTTAATCCAAGGAATGCAAGGTTGGTCTAATATTTTAAAAATTGATTTATATTATTCACCATATTGACAAAACAAAGAAACACATAATCATCTCAATAGATGCCAAAAAAGTACTCAGCAAAATTTATCACCAATTCATGATTCTTTTTTAACTTAAAGAAAATTTGAAATAGAAAGAAACTTCTTCAATTTCATAAAGGACTTTTTTTTAAAACTTACAACTAACATCTCTTAGTAGTGAAACACTGAATACTATCCCCCTAAGATCAAGAATAAAGCAGGATTATCTACTTTGTCTACTTTTATTTAATATTGTACTGAAATTCCTAGGCATTGCAATAGGCAAGTAAAGGAAATCAAAGGCACAAACTTAGGTAAACTTAGGAAAGGAATAATTAGAACTATTTGCATATGACATGATTGTTTACATAGAAAATAATAAGAAATGTATAAAAACCATTAAAACTAATAAAAGAGTTTATTAAGATGACAGACTAAAGGTCAATATACAAAAATGGACCGTATTAGTATATACCAGCAACAAACAATTGGAAAATGAAATGTTAAGTCTAATGAATGAAGGGCCTCCATGATGAAAACTATAAAACAATGCATTTAGAAATTAAAGATCTAAATAAATGGAAATACTTACACATATATGTATACATCTACACATACATATATTAATACACATATCTATATACTTATATCTACCCATGTATATGGGTAGATGTAGATACATACCTACTATATACATAGATTGGAAGACTCAATATAGTTAAGTTGTCATATTCAAGGTAATCCAACTAGAAAGCTTTTTATAAAAAAAGAAATTGATGAGCTGATTCTAAAATGAAATGCAAAGGACCTAGAATAACTAGAACAATCTCAAGAAGAAAATTACAGTAATTGGCCAGGAGTGGTGGCTCACACCTGTAATCCCAGAACTTTGGGAGGCCGAAGTGGGTGTATCACTTAAGGTCAGGAGTTTGAGACCAGCCTGGCCAACATGGTGAAACCTCAGCTCTACTAAAACTACAAAAATTAGCTGGGCATAGTGGCAGACACCTGTAATCCCAGCTAATCGGTAGGCTGAGGCAGGAGAATCACTTGAACCTGGGAGGCAGAGGTTGCAGTGAGCTGAGATGGTGCCATCGCATTCCAGCTTGGGCAACAAAGCGAGTCAGTCTCAAAAAAATTACAGCAATTATACTACCTGACTTCAAGACACACTACAAAGCTACAGTAATCAAGACAGTGTGCTAGTCACATAACGGTGGATAATGAAGTCTATGGAACAGAATAGAGAGTCCAGAAACACATTTATGTAGTTAATTATTTTTTACTAAGTTGCAAAAGCAATTTAATAAAGAAAGGAAAGTTTTTCTAACATACCACAAAATTTGATAGTCTTGTGAATAAAAAATGAACGTTTACATACTTGACACCACATACAAAAATTAATTTCAGATGGACCATAAATATTGGAATGGTTAGGCTTACTGTCCCCACCCAAATCTCATCTTGAATGTAATCCCCATAATACCCATAATCCTCACAGGTCAAGGAAGAGACCAAGTGGAGGTAATTGAATCATGCGGATGGTTTCCCCCATGCTGTTCTCGTGATAGTGCATGAGCTCTCACAAGATCTGATGATTTTATAAGGTGCTCTTCCCCTTTCGCTGGGCACGTCTTCCTACTGCCTTGTGAAAAAGATGCCTTGATTCACCTTTGCCTTCTGTCATGATTGTAAGTTTCCTGAGTCCTCCCCAGCCATGCTGAACTGTGCGTCAATTAAACCTTTCCTTTATAAATTACCCAGTCTCAGGAAGTTCTTTACAGCAGTATGAAAATGGACTAATAGAGACATAAACATAAAAAATAAAAGTTTACAGCTTTCAGAATAATACGTACAAGAATATCTTTGTGAATTGTGAGTAATCAAAGATTTTCTAGACAGGATCTAGGAAACTGTAACTATAAAAGAAAAATATGTGTAAATTAAATGCCATCAAAATAAAAAATTCTGTCTATTCAAAATTTTTGTCTATTCATTAAGGAAATGAACAGGCAAGCCATTGGAAGAGGATATTTACAAAACTATCATCTAATACAGAATATGTATTCAGAATACAGATGGTCTCTGACTTACGATGGTTTGACTTAATGATTTTCCAATTTGATGATGGGTTTATGGGGGTATTAAATGCATTTTCAACTTAGCTTTATCTGTATATACCCCCTTTATAGGTGAAAGAGCATCTGTATATAAAGAAATCCTATAATGTGATAATAAAAAGACAAACTACCCAATAAAAAATATCAATTTTACAAAAGTACAGCTAGGTAGAAGGAATAAGTTCTAGTGTTCTATAGCACTATTGGGTGACTGTAATTAACAATTTTTTTTTTTGAGACAGCATTTCGCTCTGTCACCCAGACTAGAGTGCAGTGGTTTGATCTTGGCTCACTGCAGCCTTGAAACCTCAGCCTCCCAATCCATTGGGACTACAGGCGTGTGCCACCATGCCCAGCTAATTTTTTATTTTTTTGTAGAGACGGGGTTTCACCATGTTGCCCAGACTTGTCTCAAACTCCTGGACTAAAGCGATCCTCCAGTCGCAACCTCCCAAAGTGCTGGGATTACAGGCGTGAGCCACCATGCCCAGCCATATAATTAATAATTTATCATATATTTTCAAATATCTAGAAGAACAAATCTTGAATGTTCCACACAAATAAATGATAAATGTTTGAGGTGATGAATATGCTAATTACACATGGTATATACATGTATCAAAATATCACTGTATCTCATAAATATGTACAATTATTATGACAAAACTCACAATAAAAGCAAAAAAATCCAATCAACACATGAAGAGATACTTGGCATCATTAGTCATCAGAGAAATGCAGATTAAAACCATAATGAAACTCCTGCATATACCCCCTAGAATGGCTAAAGTTAAAAAGACTGAAACACCAAACATTGGCAAGGATGTAAAGCAATTAAACCTCTCGTACAATGTTGGCTGGAGTGTAAAATGGGCCATTTACTTTTGGAAAAGATGTGGCAGTTTGTTTGTAAAGTTAAACATTTGCCTATCCTTTGATCCAGTAATTCTACAGATATTAGCCAAGAAAAACAAAAGCCTACATCCTCAAAAAGACTTGTAAAAGATAGTTCATAGAAGCTTTATTAGTAATAGACCAAAGCTGGAAACAACCTAAATGTCCTTCACTGGGTGAATGTATAAATAAATTGCATGTTCATACATACAATGAAACACTACTAAGCAATAAAAAAATAAACTACCAAAACGTGCAACACCATGGATAATCTCACATACATTTGCTAAGGCAAGATGTTGGATACAGAAGAATACATGTTTTATGATTTCATTAATATGAAGTTCTAGAACAAGCAAAACAAATCTATGGTGAAAACATCAAAAACAGTGGTTGGTTTTAAGGTTGGGAGGACTAATGGGGAAATAAATATAATTAATTGGACATTTGATGCATATGATAATTTGTGCATTTCAAGGTATGTAAATTTTACTTTTATGAAACACTAAATAAATAAACTCTAGTTAGTAGGTTTCAATTTTCTGGGGTACATATTAGCAACTTTAAAACTACTTCCTATATTCTTGGCTTGAGCAAATGTGTCAATATACTGAGGATAATGGTAGCCAGTTTTTCATATGCGAAATTGACTTGCAAATACAGACACGAGGAAGTCTAGAATGTTCTCTGTGCTGTTGGATTGGACTTGACGGAAGGTATCAGTATGAAGTTGTTTTTTAAAAAAGGATATTGAAATAAATAAAAATGTGTTTACATATGTGCATAAATATTTCACCCTATTCTATTCCATTTCCTATCTCTGCCCATTGAGAGGGCCCAGAAGCAAAGACATACAAGTGGGAATATACATAGCTAACACTCAGATCTTGGTTTCTCAGCATCATTCTCCACTAAAAGGAACCACTTATTGAATAAATCAGTGATTCCAGGCTTGGGTTAGGGGCAGGAGATGGGGGTGGCAGGGAGTAGAGAAAGAACTTGGAAAACTTTATGCCACAAAGTTTAAAAAGTACTCAAAGAATCTCGGGGACATGTCAAATCAACATGAGTGCCAACTGGCAGAGGCTCTCACAGAACAAATCTGGGACAATGTAGGCATCAAAAAAATGATATAACCCATTAAAAAATTAGAATCCATAAGCCTGTGCTGATATAAATATTAAATGAATAAATCAATAAACAGGGGAAAAGGGAAAGGTCTTCCATATGGTAAACTATCAATAGAAAGATGGAAGAATGGAGTTACAAAATCATTAATGGATGCTAAAATTATCAAGTGAAATGTTGATAAGGAACAGGATATTCACATATCTCAAATTAGCTTTCAAGAAAAATACTTTTTTTTTTCTTTTAGATGGAGCCTCACTCTGTCACCCAGGCTGGAGTGCAGTGGCACAATTGCAGCTCACTGCAGCCTCCACCTGCCGGATTCAAGCGATTCTCCTGCCTCAGCCTCCCGAATAGCTGAGATTACAGGTGTGTGCCATCACACCCAGCTAATTTTCTGTATTTTTAGTAGAGACAGGGTTTCCGCCATGTTGGTCAGGCTGGTCTCAAACTCCTGACCTCAGGTGATCCGCCCACCTCAGCCTCCCAAAGTACTTATTAATTACAAAGGGAAAATTGGCAGACTCCACTTTTACCAAGTCATCAAATCTAACATCACCAATATTGAAACAGACACCATGTGCATTCTGAAAAGATGTAAAGAGAAGGGCACAACATCACTTTGGTAGTATTTCTGAAAACATGTATAACCCAGATCTTATCATGAGGAAATATCAGAAAACCCCAAACTGTGGGTAATTCTCCAGAATCAGTGTCAGGTTAAAATATGTAAGTACCCAATTTTTTTTGAAAACTTAAAAAAAAATGCCTTTTTAAGTTACAGGCACATTATGATGGATCAACAATATTTCCTTGCTTTGATATTTTTAAATGTGAAAGGATATTTATAGGCAGATAATCCGAAGCTGAGAGCTAATATCATAGAAGAGTGAACATTTTTTAAAAATCATAGAGCCAACAGCATGAATTGAAGCTAAAAGTTTATAAGGTATTACACTGGCATGGAAACAATATTCCTACTGCTTTCCCTGCTTAAACAACACTAATTGAGGTACACTTGGAAACTAGAAGGTATCTGAGGATATAGTTCAGTGTGCAGAGTGAGAATTCTAGTTCATCTCAGATGTCGGTTTTAATTCTATCATTTCAATATTCAGGGGAAGTATATGAAAAATTAAAGAAAGATTCAGCTTCAAGAAGTTTACACACAACTACATTTTTTTTTTTTTGAAACAGAGTCTCACTCTATTGCCCAGGCTGGAGTGCAGTGGCACTATCTCAACTCACTGCAACCTCTCCGCCTCCCAGTTTCAAGCGATTCTCGTGCCTCAGCCTCCTGAGTAGCTGGGATTACAGATACACGCCACCATGCCCGGCTAATTCACAACTACATTTTGAAGGGGTAGCCACAGTTTCAGGCAGCCAGGGGACAGCAAAGAAAATTAGACTGCCATACCAGTCTAAGGAAGATCATAAGATCAGAAGTCCATTGAGGAGGCAATTTCATGCAGGGAGAAAATTATCAACACCACATATATCTACATAATATAAAAACTATAATTACTGTTACCTTTTTTGTTAGGGGTATATGTGTGTGTGTGTGACTGACTGTCTAGATTCAGTGCTAGTTTTTAACATTGACCAAAGACCAAAGGCCATAGATAAAGCCTTTATCTAAAGCATTATCTAATGAAAAAAACTTTATAAAGTATTCAATCACTTCATTTTAAGTTATATAGAAATTTAGAATCTGTTATGATAAAGCTCCTGACAGAAATTTTCTTTATGACATTAGATTGAAAACAAATTCAGATCTATGTTGAAGAAAGGAACTTAGATGTTGATTTTAACATGCCCATGTTATGATTTGTAATTTTAAAAAACATTATTTGTAATGTAGTCTTGTAGTTATCTTCAAAAATGCCATATAAAAAACTGTATTAAATCATAAGTCTGCAGATCAGGTTCTCAAACTCTTTTTGCCTACCTTTCTTCCTTTGAGCAAAGTCTTATTTAACAAATTCTGATTATTGAAGTTCCTTGTCTTGAAATAGTTTGTTTTTTTGGTTTTTTGGGGTTTTTGTTTTTGGTTTGTTTATGTTTTTTGGTATAATTTGGTGCCCAAAAATCCTAAAAAAGGGCAGCAGGAGTTTCAACTACTTCAACTCTGAAATTTAATTATGTGGATATAAGCCTCTCATTCTTAGGAGAATCAGCAATCTTTCTCACATCTGGCATGAGAAATATAGTATTTTAAGCCATTGGTGCTACATCTGTCAAAGCCATGTGCTTTTCCTAATTGTGGTAAGGAATAAGTAGTAATAATTGCATATAAATTCCACTCCCACTCCCCAGTTTTTGTTGCTTTTCTTTACTTTTTAACTCCAAAGAAAATAATGTTTCTAATTTTAAGGTGTAGGAATCTTGAGGTATTGTTTTTGGCTTTTGAATAACCAAAAGTTATTGAAGTAGAGTTAGTAGGTGATTTCCAATGATGAATGAAAATCAATTAAGCAGTTAGACCAATCAGGGAGATTAAAGAAGACTTACTTTTACTTGGTTAAGGTGGAGTCTGCCTATATTTCGCATGAAATTAAGTTATTTGGGGAGGTGTATTTTGAGATGTGTAAATATAATGTTTTTCCTCAAACTTTCATTCACTAGGTTTAGCATCCATGAATGATTTTCTAACTACATCATTCCTTACACATTTACTGGTTGATAGCCCACTTTAAGGACTGAGATCTTTATTCTCCAGAAGGCATGAGGTAATCTTTATTATTTTATAGGTAAGACCAGCCTATCAGGAGAATGGTGACTACATTAAATAAGCTAAAGTTTTTGGAAAACTAAGTATTGAAATAACTTCCTACCTGTAAATGTATTCTCCAAGTGGAAGATTAAAATATTCATTTGGCATGTAAAAGTTTAGTTCAAGGATTATAAATATTGAGCTCTGACAATGTTCTATGTATATGAACACTTATAAAAGTACAACTGAATCACAAATTTCCCTGGGTTCAAACTAATCTCTTTTTTTTCTAATATCCCTTTCTCTTCTTTAAAGCCCTTTAAAAGCAAAAGGGGCAAGGAATCTCCTGTATTTCATTGATTCTGAGATTCTATAGACTGCAAGAAGTCTATTTGGAAGAACAATCAATTAAACTGTGATGATAAAAAATTGAAAGACGCATATCAACTTTAAAATGTTTTTTAAAAGGGAGAGAAGTTTCATCTTAAAATAGATAACAACTTTAAATGGCTTCAGAGATTCTGAGCCAAAATATAAACAGCAAAGTACTGCGATGTTCACTGATAAGCTAGTAACTAGTAGTCCTTGAAAGGATAGAGAAAAAAAAAAAAAAGGCAGAAAAGGCCCTAAACCCCTTTCTTTAGCTAAATTATTCTTTACAGAATTTATAAAACATTTAAAGATTTTCATTGAATTAAAATTTTTCATGAAAAATCAAAGAGTCATAAAATAGGAGGGCAAATTAAACATGGCAGAATTTCAGATTTTGGTTTATAGATGATGCCTTTTATCCATGTGGGGTGTGTGTGTTTGTATGTATCATCACAAAAGTAAATTGCAAGTAGTTTGTCATTCATTCATGTAAGTTTCACTGCATAAAGATTATACTTTAAACATTTCTTACATTTGCCTTATGATTTAAAAAAAACTCTGAAGTATATAAAAGTATAAATTGAAAGTACAAGTGAACTTGTATAGTTTTTTTTTTTAGTTCAGAGAACATTGCAAATATGAAGACCCCTGTATTAGTCCATTCTCACACTGCTATAAAGAACTAACTGAGACTGGGTAATTTATAAAGAAAAGAGGTTTAATTGACTCACAGTTCCACAGAAGTCATGGCTGGGGAGGCCTCAGGAAACTTACAATCATGGCAGAAGGGTGAAGGGGAAGCAAGTATGTCTTCATGTGGCAGCAGGGAAGAGAGAGTGGGCAAAGGGGGAAGTGCTACACACTTAAAAAAAAAAAAAAGCAGATCTCATGAGAACTCTATCACAAGACAGCAAAGGGGAGGTCTGCCCTCATGATCCAATCAGCTCCCACCAGGCCCCTCCTCCAATTTGACATGAGATTTGGGTGGGGACACAAATCCAAAGTATATCAATCTCTAAACTGAGGATCACATTCAGATGAAATCTTTCTCTCCCTAATTTACTATTATGCTAATCATGTATATTTGTATTGTTTTTATTTTTATTTACCTTTTGATAGCCTTATTGAGATAAAATTCACATACCTTACAGTTCCTCCATTTAAAGTGTAGAATTCAATGATTTTGGTATATTCAGATACGCACAACAATCACAATAAATTTTAAAACATTTCTACAACATTTAAAAGAAATCCAAAGCCGGGCGCGGTGGCTCACGCCTGTAATCCCAGCACTTTGGAAGGCCGAGGCAGGCGGATCATCTGAGGTCAGGAGATCGAGACCAGCCCGGCCAACATGGATGGATACATCATGTTTTGTTTATTCATTTGTCCATTGATGAACATTTGGGTTGTTTCCACTTTGGGGCTATTATGAATAATGCTGCTATAAACATTCAGGTACAAGCATTTGTGTGGACATTATTTTTCCCTCTTAGGCATATAACTAGAAATGGAATGATTAGGTCATATGGTAAATCTATGTTTCATCCTATAAGGAATTGTCAAACTGTTTTCCAAAGGAGCTGAACCATTTTACATCCCCACCAGTAGTATAGGAGGGTTGAGACTGCTCCACATCCTCCCCAACACTTGCTGTTGTATGAATTTTTGATTATAGCTACCCTGTGAATATGAAGTGGTATCTCACTGTGGTTTTGAATTGCATTTTTTCTGATGACTAAGGTTGTCTAGAATCTTTTCAATTCATATTGCCTGTTTTTAAAATTGGGTTGTTCTTGGCCGGGCATGGTGGCTCATGCCTGTAATCCCAGCACTTTGGGAGGCCGGGGCAGATGGATTGCCTGAGGTCAGTTCAAGGCCAGCCTGGCCAACATGGTGAAACTCCATCTCTACTAAAACTCCATCTACCAAAAATAAAAAATGTAGCTAGGTGTGGTGGCGGGTGCCTGGAATCCCAGCTATTCGGGAGGCTGAGGCAGGAGAATCGCTTGAACTCAGGAGGTAGAATTTGCAGTGAGCCGAGACCACGCCATTGTACTTCAGCCTGCGCAACAAGAGCAAGGCTTCATCTCAAAAAAAAAAAATTTTTTTTGGGTTGTTCTTATTATTGAGTTTTAAGAGTTCTTTATAAAGTCAAAATACCAGTCCTTTGTCAGAGATATGATGTCCAAATATTTTCTTCCATTCTGTAGGTTGTCTTTTCACTTTCTCGATGGTGTCCTTTAAAGCACAAAAGGTTTCAATTTTTATGAAACTTCGATTTACTACTTTTTCTTTCTTTGTTCATACTTTTGGTCATATATAAGAATCCTTTGCCAAATCCAAGGTCATGAAGATTTGCCTCTATGTTTTCTTACAAGAGTTCAATAGTTCCAGTATGACACTGTCTTGATTGCTATTAGTTTGTAAAAAGTTTTAAAATTAGGAAGTGTGAGTCCTCCTTTGTACTTCTTTTTCAGGATTGTTCTGGATATTCTGGATTCTTTGAAATTTTATATTAGATTCAGTTTGTCAATTTTTATATAGAAGTCTGCTGGGATTCCGACAGATTGCATTGAATCTGTAGATCAGTTTGGGGAGGATTGCCATGTTAATAAAGTTTTCTGATTCGTGACCACAGGATGTTTTCATTTATTTATATCTTAATTTCTTTCAACAATGTTTTGTAATTTTCAGAGTATTTACACGTCTTTTAAGTTTATTCCTAGTTTATTCTTTTGATACTATCGTGAATTGTTTGCTTAATTTCATTTTCAGATTGTTCATTGTGTGTTTACATTTGGGCTTCAATTTTTACCTTTAAAAAATTTCCGGCATGGTGCAGTGGCTCATACCTGTAATTCCAGCACTTTGGTAAGCCAAGGCGGGCTGATTACTTGAGGTCAGGAACTCAAAACTAGCCTGGCCAACATGGCGAAACCCCATCTCTACTAAAAATACAAAAATTAGCCGGGCACGGTGGTGGGTGCCTTTAATCCCAGCTAGTCAGGAGGCTGAGGCAGGAGAATCGCTTGAACCCGGGAGGTGCAGGTTGCAGTGAGCCAAGATCATGCCATTGCATTCCAGCCTGGGTTACAAAGCGGGACTCCGTCTTAAAAAAAAAAACAGAAAAAAAATTTCGTAAAGTAAAAATATTAACCCGCATTTTATATAATTGCTTCATTGCTTCCTCATTTTGGCCCAATGTACTTACTTTTCAGAGTGCTCTAAGCAATTGTTACTATGATTCTCTGTAATAAATGTATGCCATTTCAGGAATTAGCTGTTTTATGTACATATAACTTTGTCATAAAGCTGGTAACTTATTTTATGGAATGAGATAAGCTTCTTTAGAAGATTTACAAGCCATTTGTTATGTATAGCAGTTCTCACCCAGAACAATATCTCAGATTTATTTTACTATTTTATTTCATTTTTGGAGACAGGGTCTCACTGTGTTGCCCAGGCTAGAGTGCAGTGGCACGATCAGGTATATTTAGATAAAACATAATTATTGATTACCTTAGTACAATATTAATCCAAAGTCATTAAGCAAAGTTATTTAAGCGTGTGTGTGCACGCACACACACACACATGCACACACACTAGAAATCCAAACCCCTTTCATGATAAAACTCAACAAACGAGGAATAGAACGTTCTTAACTTGATAAAGGCATTTACCAAAAGCCCACAGCTAGTATCACACTTTATGGTAAGAGACTGGGTACTTCCTGCTAAGATCAGGATAAGGAAAATGATGTCTGCTGTCACTGCTTATAGTCAACATTGTATTGGAGGTTCTTGTCAGGTTAATAAGTCAAGAAAAAGAAATAAGCATCCAGATCAGAAGAGAAGGAGTAAAACTATTCACAGAAGACAAAATATTGTATGTAGAAATTCCTAAAGGAATTAGTTGCACTAATATGAGTCCAACAAGGTTTCAGGATAAAGGTTCTATATACAAAAAAAAATATTTCTACACACAATGAACAATCCGAAAATGAAATTAAGCAAACAGTTCACAATAGTATCAAAAGAATAAACTAGGAATAAACTTAAAAAAGATAAATTACCAAAGAGAATTTACCCTGAGATAAATTACCCTGAGAATTTGTTCAACATTGTATTTAATGATAGAAACCAAATAAACTGGCTTAATACTAGAGACAAAATCCTTGTATTACAGCTCACAATCTAGTAGTCCAAATAAGACTACAAATAATTACAAGTAGCTTGATACGTATCCAGATGAAATAATGGCAAGGTGCCATGGCAGCTGAGGAGGCGTGCACAATTGTTATGATTATTCCCGGTATCAGTTTTGCTTGGACTGAGCCTTGTACATAAGTAGGAATTTGTCAGATGGAAAAGTTAGGTCAGAGGAAGGCATACGGTATTAGGGTACGTTCTGGCACCTGGTAATACCGCGCAGCACACTGGAGAAATGAAGGGCATGGGGAGGCTAGAGAAGGAGAGATTACATTACAAAGACCCCATAAAGAAAAGATAACCAGCGGCCATGTGGAGGATACATGAGAGAGGCCAGAGCAGAAGCAAAGAGACAATTAGGAGGCACTGCAGTATGCCAAGCAAGTAATGATGGCCTAAAAAGCAGTGACAGATGAGAGCAGGATACAGAAGATGCTTATCCTTGTTCCAGATACAAAGTAAGGTGCATCTTCAGAACAAGTCTAAGAGATAGATGTTCCTATTTTTACACAAGAAGAAATTTGAGCTCTGAACGATGTTACTTGCTCAAGATGACACAGCTAACAAGTGGAGGAGATTCAAACTTCAGAGATTTTGCTCCTAGGTAGTATGATGAGCCAGTATCGCCAAATGTGTGTCCAATTATAAACCAACAGATTATGTTTTCACAATTAATTCTGGTCTGTCCAACTTAGAAATAATTCCAAAATAAAATTCTCCTTCCCACAGAGAAGCATAGCAAGCACAAAGGAAAAACACTCTAGCAGTTTTAACATTGCATATCCTTAAGATTTTAATATTATTCCAAGCTGTGTACAATTTCAGTGCATTCAAATTCTAAAGGTTATCTCTTTATCTTATAGTTATCTAATTACACATTCTCCAACTAATTTTACATGGACCACAAAGTTTAAAAGCGATCTTATTAGCCTACAAATCACTGTCCTCTTATTCCTATAGTGCTGAGCATGTAAAAAAAAAAACCTTATTGATATAAAAATAAAACGAATTTTGAAACATGCTTAAAATGACATCAGTAGTCTTCCTTAAGAAGTATAGGCTTAACTGGGAAGTCAATATTTTAAAATTTATTTACTATATGCATGTTATATATACTTGCTTTATGTGTGTTATAAAGCATAATCTATATTTAGAAAACTGTAAAATACACACCTCTGAGTTTTAAAGCTAAATGAGCAAAATATTCCTCTAATTTTTCTTTAGCAGTTCTGTGAATGGATTTTTTTTCTTTTGAGACAGAGTCTCATCTCTGTCGCCCAGGCTAGTGTGCAGTGGCGCGATCTTGGCTCACTGCAACCTCCACCTCCCGGGTTCAAGCAATTCTCCTGCCTCAGCCTCCCAAGTAGCTGGGTGTGGCACCTGCCACCATGCCTGGCTAATTTTTTGCATTTTTAATAGACAGTGCTTCTCCATGTTGGCCAGGCTGGTCTCAAACTCCTGACCTCAAGTGATCCACCCGCCTTGGCCTCCCAAAATGCTGGGATTACAGGCATGAGCCACTGTTCCCGGCTGGATTTCTTAAAGTTACTTATCTTTAAAAAAATCGTCTAAGATTACAAATTATCAATTCCAGAAGAGATATGCCTAACACAAAAATTAACCTACTAAATTGAACTACATGAATATCAATACAGGCAACATGAGTAAGCCTTAAATTTCATGTTTTTAAAGCTTACAAAGGGTGTAACTAATTTATTCAACTCCAACACTTTATTTGTACTACAGAATCAAGGCTTTTAGACATTAACAGGAACAAGGGAGGATCTGAACTATTTTAGGTTTAAAAGCCCATGATCAGGGATATTAATTGCAGCCATAAATAAACTGCTGAGGCCAAATATACAACCGCATTCCTATAATCGCTGCCAAAAACATTGCATACATCCTCAAACATTGAGACAAAGGATGGCAGACAGGTTTCAACTCTAGTTGTTAAGTGGCTGCCTCCAACAGAATATTGAGACTGGGGAACAATGTGGGGCAGGTTTCAACTCTAATTGTTAAGTGGCTGCCTCCAACAGTATATTGAGACTCGGGAACAATGTGGGGCTTGATGTCAAAGAGAACTCAGAAGGATTATAAAAGCCTGCCACGGGCACAAGAATGTGGTACCTTGTGCTACTCTTGGCTTCAGCATTAAGCTGACGAAGACTTCCTACTGCAATACTTGACTTTCGTTTCTATTATGAACACGGTATTTCACCGCTGTTTCTCGCCAAAAGCACCTGATGTCAATGTAACAAAATACACAAATGATGAGATTCTTTTTTGCTATGTCTGACAAAATTAACAAGAAACCGAATACCAGTTTTCTAGACGCACTAATAAATGACTTCAGTTAAAATAATTAGTTACATTTTTTCAAATGCTCTTGTTCATCTGGAAAATTCAGTTATATAAATGTTATATATATATACATACGTGTGTGTGTGTGTGTATATATATATATATACTGTTTTAGGAGAAAACAGCATTTCAGCTTGATATTTTAAGTGCCAATTATGCATATTTATTTGTAATAGTAACATTTCCCATTAAGTGAAACATGTTATAGTTACCTATAAACATTCATTTTTCACTATTTACACTTTGAATTATGTAATGCTTGCATACTGCAACCAATTGTTATAGAAGAGTCACATAAACAATATAAATCTGATGCCCAAACCTTTACAAATATGAAATTTCTTTCACTGGGTTTTCAAACTATCAGGTATAAATAGGAAAAGGTCAGCAATACTTAGGATGAGGCACTTTAACAATTACTCAAAAAGGTTAAGTGTACAAAACTGTAAACCAAAACCCTGCGTATTAATCTTATCCTTAATTTCAGATGTGATTAATCTGAGATGGTCTATTTAAGGAGTGTTAAGATCATCACAGACCAGTTAACGTGCCCATATACAAATGAACTAAACTAATGACACTTGGGTTTCAGAAAGGGACTCTTTCAACACTAAAACTTCTGTAGAATTTTTTCATAAACAAGTATAAACACACTGCTCTCACAAAGGCAAATGGTATCCCTAACATATTCCTAGATAAGAATGCCCTCAAATATTTAAATGAATCACAATTTTACAGTCTTATGTACTCTTTAAAAAGTTTTTAAAATACTCAGAAATTTTAAAATTAAATCTACCGATACTTTTTAGATTACAATTTTAAGATAAAAAAGGTAATGAATAGGTATTTTACCAGCCTTTTGTGAAAGACCTTTTAAACATTTCTATTTGGGCACCTCATTTTCAACCTTAAATCATGTTCTCTGTATATTTACACCGCACGTTTTGGTAGTTCAGATAATAAATATTTGATTAAGGGTAATAATTCCTTTTCTTTTGGAGACGGAGTTTGGCTCTTGTCGCTCAGGCTGGGGCGCAATGGCACAATCTCAGCTCACTGCAACCTCTGCCTCCCAGGTTCAGCCGATTCTCCTGTCTCAGCCTCCCAAGTAGCTGGGATTACAGGCACCCGCCACCAGACTGGCTAATTTTTGTATTTTTAGTAGAGACAAGGTTTCACCATGTTGGCCAGGCTGGACTCAAACTCCTGACCTCAGGTGATTCACCCACCTCAGTCTCCCAAAGTACTGGGATTACAGGCATTAGCAACCGCACCTGGCCAATTCCTGTTTTCTGAATTCACTGTGCTGTATTTTTTCCCCAACTGTCTGATTTCCACATTCTTCTATCAGTTAAAAAAAAAAAAAAAAAAAAAAAGGGCTGACTCAAATTTTAAAGTTTACCAGAAGAGATTAAAATCTTGGTATATACCAAGAAAGAATTTGTGGACCTATTAGCTAAGTTTTAGGTAAGAGTAGCTAAATCTCATTAAACCTGTTTATTTCTTCTAATTTATAATTTGAGTAACTTCTATAGCTCAGATATCCAAATGTCCTTTAATAAAAATGCAAGTTAGTAATGATTTAACATGGTTAGCTGTTCCAGGTTCACTTACCAAAATAACTTGCTATGAATGTGTACACATGTACTTCTTAATTCCCTAAAACAGTTTCTCTTTTTCTAAAGAAACTGGCTTTCAATCAATATACTACCAGACACTTAAGTCTCTTCTAAAATCAGAAGTTGACCAGTTTTCAAATACATGGAAAGAGAAAATACTGACTTAGAATGACAAAAATTAAGCTTGGCAAAAGTAGTGACTTTTATTTACAATTGCATGTGTCAAGATTACAATGGAAACACTAGTGATACCATCTGAACAAAAGCAATGATTTATTGGTAATGGCAATGAATGAAACATTGACAGTCTCTGGCGAGAATCAAGCAATTATCCAGGAGCTGTAGATCTGATTGCAATATGGTTGTCCAGGGTCTTTTGTACCTTAGTGGCTTTCTCCTTTTTTGCCAACTACCTGGAAAAACAAAAATAAGTTTATATGTACATCCTATTGATTTTAAAAATGAGTTATTAAAAAAACTAATATAGTAATCAGTTTAAAACCTAGGTATTAATTTTTAACCTTGGATCTTTTCTGGCATGCAATGTATTTTCACTGTTGAAGCAAACTGTGACCTCCCCTCCAATCCCAGCCACAAGGAATTAAAAATAAAACACATGCAGGCTATTTTTGGTTTCACACAGTTTTTTGTTTTTTAAAAGAAATATATAGCAATTTTTAAAAACAAGGTTGAAAGTTTAGAGAAGTTAATTTAAAAAATGATGCTATATGAGTAAAACATATTTGACATACTATTTTTAGATAGTTAGAAATCAAATGTTGATCACAAAAGAATCTGGAATTAGAAGGATATGCTAAACTCATGTCTTCATGCCCAATATAGCAAATTTCCAGACATTCCCCCTCAATACACTGACATGCAATGAAAACAGATTAAAAGTGACTAATTTTTTCTGGTTCAAGAAAAAAAGAACTGGTTACTGTTAAGAGTACTATTAAAAATGAAATGAATAAACCTTGTTTCTGTCAATGATTAGAAAAATCCTCTACTGGAGGGTTATAAAAAACATTCTGGTTGCTATATATGTGGCAGCATAAAAATGTGAAGAATAAAAGTTTGTTCTCTACCAACAAATCTACAAAACAAATTCTCGGCAGGAGAGTTTGAAAACTATGTTCTAATTGAGAAATGTACCTAAAACTTACAGTTTATCATTAGATAATGTATTCTTACAGCAAAAATGCCTCGAAAGAAACCTATTTGCAAAATACTGAATGTATGTTTGTGTAGAAAGATTTCTGTGTACATTTATAAATTTAATTTTCATATTTTAAATTGATTCTATTCTAAATGGCAGTATCTATACCAGCAAAATTCATAAAGATCATCAGTACGTGTCTGGTCTAAAATATAACATAGCTGGGTCAACATCATTCATGAGAAGCCTGAAAGCTTTCCACTGAAATCCCAATCACACAATCCTAGAAATGTTTTTCCCACCCTAAGAAAACTCACTTCTAGTACCTTAAAAGAACTCCCCTTTGGTCCAAAGACACCATGTTAG
Source organism: Nomascus leucogenys (assembly GCF_006542625.1). Taxonomy (NCBI): domain Eukaryota; kingdom Metazoa; phylum Chordata; class Mammalia; order Primates; family Hylobatidae; genus Nomascus; species Nomascus leucogenys. Next base: position 23,111,506 of record NC_044384.1, on the reverse strand, counting down.
AAAGCTCACAAGCTAGCAAGATGATAAAAAGGCAGTTTCATACAAAAGAATGTGGATAAGAGTAAGAAATTCAGGTTTTAAGAGCCACTAGAAGGGGAAGTGGCATTATCTCTATCATAAGTAAATTTTGTGCTGATAAACACTGAGAGCATTATTGATCATTGTATTACTTGGGAAACACAAAACACAAAGATATTAGATTAAGCAAAAGAAAACAAAAACAAATATTAAAAATTAAACTTCCAGCAGATGTGATACGGAAGACACAAATCTGCATACTGTTTCACAGGTTGATAACTCTCAACTTGCCAATGTGTATTTTCTGTAAAAAAGAAGAAATTCAACATTCCAACATGGATTGTCATCCCAAATGTAAAGCTCTTTTATTCATTCTTAAGTCTTTATACTACACCTCAGACAAACCAAAATTTAGGTACACAAAAATTAGGTGTAAAAAATATTTATTCAGTAAAGAGTCCATTGATCTTCTCTATTAATATGTTAACCCAACCTAATATTCAGTCCATAAGTCCTTCAACTGGTTTTGAGCTCACTTGGGCAAAAGCAGAGGACATACCCCAATCAATCATCAAAAGGACTTTGGGGCTAACATTCCAATGCGGAAAAGAAAACCAACACCCCTCAACTGAAATGTAATCAATATATTAAACTAGCACAAATATAAAAGAACTTGATGCAACTGCTATATTTAATTTCCAAAAGAATTCTATAGTTCCTAGGAAATAAAATTTAAAGTTTAGAGTGGATTAAAACTATTCAACAACTAGTTAAATCTAAAACATTTTATAACAATTTAAGTTTATTGTGATGTTACGTCTCAAAATGTAGCACAAAATTAAATATGAAACGGTGGAAAGTAAAAAAAATAAACAGGCTAGTGAGCAACACGGTATGGTAAAAAATGAAAGCACCTAGTTGCAAGCCCAAAACAAAAGCCAAAACAAAATAAAAGGCCAATTAAGAAACACAACTAGGATGAGATCTGAAGAAAGAGATGGTTGAGGAAACCTAGGTAACAAGGCTGATCCAGATGATAGAAGCTGTAGAAATCTTGCACCAACAATGGCGAGAACATGGGAAGGGTGAGAGCAGACAGGTGCTAGATGAGCAGAGAAGCAAGGAGGGGAGTAGAGTGAGACAAGGTCAATCTTTATATTACTTCATTTTAAAATATCTTCTGTTTTTAGTTCATTTGAGTTGGATTAAAAAAGCTGAAAAATAAACAGACAGAAATGTTACAAAAATAGCTGATACGGTGAATGGCCAGTTTAGAAGTCTATTTTTATTATACTGATAAAAATCTTTTCACATGCACCTCATTTCCTAAGAAGCAGAAGCCCCTATAATTTTCTCATTTTTATATTTTCATAAAATTGTAATTAAAAATTCTGTATTAAAATAAAGCAATCCATATAAAGAGCATATTTTAGCAAAAATATCTACTTCCAATTAAGATGGCAATGGCAAGCTTTTCATGCTGCAACACAAAAAATCCATTGACAACAACAAACAGCCAAAGTATAGATTATAATCTGTGCATGATGCCTATAAGAGCCAAAAACAGACAAGTGGAAGGGGTATTCTAGTCTGTCAAACCTTAAAACTCTAACCTTAAAAGTTGTAATAGCATAAAGGTTGTCTAAGATTTCTATCCACATTGGAGATTCAACAGCATTACCTTAGCTTCTGTCAGATATCTTAGTGACATAAGAAGTCAGTGACATACTGAAAACTGAAATTATCCAGAAACAGCTCACACAAGATAAAAATATAAACTGAAAATGCTGAACACTTGATCTACTTTATCATTCATTAAGCCATTTTATATAGCGCCCTTCGCTACACAGAGGTCATCAAAATTTTCCTCCCTGTGCCTATAAAATATATGCCAAATCTATTTCGAAATTTTCAATTCTAGGACGGGCGCGGTGGCTCACGCCTGTAATCCCAGCACTTTGGGAGGCCCAGGCGGGTGGATCATGAGGTCAGGAGATCGAGACCATCCTGGTTAACATGGTGAAACCCCGTCTCTACTAAATATACAAAAAAATTAGCCAGGCGTAGTGGCAGGCACCTGTAGTCCCAGCTGCTACAGAGGCTGAGGCAGGAGAATGTTGTGAACCCAGGAGGCAGAGCTTGCAGTGAGCCGAGATCACACCACTGTACTCCAGCCTGGGCAACACAGCAAAAATAATAAAAAATTTTCAATTCTAATTACTACGTATATACTAATTCAGACTGACCAAACGAGTAATATGACTTGTCCTTCAACGAATCCTCCACCTTCCTAAGTTCATGTCCAGGTCCCTACTTTTCCATTCTATCAAGAGTGCCCACAGCTGCCTGTTGAACTGTCCAAATTCTACTCTCAAAACTTAGTTCAAGGCCCTCTTTCTTCACAAAGTATTCTCAGACTTTCCCAGTCGTTGGGGGAAAAGGAAAAGTCACCTAGCTGGTAATGTCTGAGAATACTCTGTGGACAAAGAGACCCTTGAACTAAGCTTTGATTAATTATGATTAACTTTCCCTATGTTTGTCCATTATCTACAAGAATATAAACTTGCTGTAGACAGAGATCATGATTGAAGAGTAGTCCCTCCTTATCCGTGCTTTCACTTTCTGCAGTTTCAACTGCCTATAGTGCAGTACAATAAGATATTTTGAGACAGTGAGAGAAAGAGCAAGCGTGGGAGAGACCATATCCATGTTAACTTTTAACCACAGTATATTGTTGTAATTGCTCTATTTTATTATTAGTTGTTGTTAATCTTTTTTTTTCTTTCTTTCTTTTTGATATGGGGTCTTGCTCTGTCACCCAGGCTGGAGTGTAGTGGCGTGATCCTAGCTCGCTGCAGCCTTGAACTCCAGGGTTCAAGTGATCTTCCCACCTCAGCTTCCCAGGTAGCTGGAACTACAAGTGTGCCCACCACCTTGCCTGGGTAATTTTGTGTGTGTGTGTGGGTGTGTGTGTCTGTATTCTTATAGAGATGGAGTCTTACTATGTTTATCAGGCTGGTCTTGAACTCCTGGGCTCAAGTGATCTTCCCACCTCAGCCTCCCAAGTAGCTGGCACTACAGGTGCACCCACCGCCTTGCATGGGTAATTTTGTTTTTTGTTTTTTTTTTTTAAATAGAGATGGAGTCTATGTTTGCCAGCTGGTTCTGAACTCCTGGGCTTAAGTGATCTTCTTGCCTTGGCCTCCCAAAGTGATGGGATTATAGGCGTGAGCCACCATGCTCTGGCTTTGTTAATCTCTCACTGTGCCTAATTTATACATTAAACATTATCAGTGGTATGTATATATGTACAGATGCTCCTCGACTTCCGATGGGGTAATATATCCTGATTAAACCCATTGTAAAGACCAGGCGTGGTGGCTCATGCCTCTAATCCCAGTACTTTGGGAGACCAAGGCAGCCAGTGAGGTCAGGAGTTGGAGACCAGCCTGGCCAACATGGTGGAAACCCCATCTCTACTAAAAATACAAAAATTAACCGGGTATGGTGGCAGGCGCCTGTAATCCTAGCTATTCGGGAGGCTGAGGCAGGAGAATCACTTGAACCTGGGAGGCGGAGGTTGCAGTGAGCTGAGATCGCACCATTGCACTACAGCCTAGGTGACAAGAGTGAAACTCCATCTCAAAAAAATAAAAATAAGTAAATCCATTGTAAGGTGAAAATATCGTAAGTCAAAAATGTTTAACTGCCCCACACTTAAGAGAATGGTTTCTACTGAATGCATTATCAATTTTGCACTATCGTAAACTTGAACCATCATAAGTTGGGAAACATCTGTATAGGAAAATACACAGTATGTATAGGGTTTGTTAGTGTCTGTGGTTCTAGGCATCCACTGGGGGTCTAAGAACGTATCCCCCCGCCCCGATGGATAAGGAGGGACTATTGTACTACCATCGTACTATAGGGACAAAACAAACCATACCACACATCTATTATTTCCTTCAATGGGAACCAAACACAATTATAATTTTTAATAAGCAAATCTATCTGTACAAGGACTAAGCTGGCCAATTTCAGTTACATGTAAGCCCTCTTTTTCTTTTTTTAACTACATTGAAGTTGTTGCCTTGTACAATATAAAAACAATGAAATACTAGCTTACTTTTAAAGAATAACCCTAAAGACAAAGAGTGACTACAGTACAAATGTCATTTAGAAATATTACAAGAAAATGTAAATTAATATACATAAGAAAATCACTTAATCAGCCAAAATTTATTAAACATTAAAAGCAAGGGGCTAAGAAACCCAGAACACCAACAACGGAGTAGATTATGGTATTCAAATTATTCTTGTAGCAGTTCTCAAAGTGTGGTCTCCAAGACCCTCTCAAGGAGTCTGGGAGGTCAATGCTATTTTCATAATGCTAAATCATTTTTTGCCTTTTAGACTCTCATTCTCTTCACAAGTATCCAGGGGAGTTTTCCAGGGGCTATATGATGTGTGACAGGAAAGCTGACTGAATGCAGAAGCAGATATGAGAAGGAAAGGATGCTATAAGGCTCGTAAACAGAGAAGCCTGGGCAACATAGTAAGACCCTGTCCCCACACAAAAATAAAACATTAGCCGAGTGTGGTGGCGCATGCCTGTAGTCCCAGCTACTCATGAGGCTGAGGCTGGAGGATCACTTGAGCCCAGGAGTTTGAGGTTGCAGTAAGCCATAACTGTGCCTCTGCACTGCAGCATGGGTGACAGAACAAAACCCTGTCTCAAAAAAAAAATCATACAATTATAAATCAGTGGTCTTACCAAATTGGTTTTTCTTTTAGGAAATATGCTTATTTTTAATTTAAAATATTTGTTAATATGTGTTCATTATTTACAAATATTTTTTATATTTCCCACTTTTAACTTCTAAATGGCAAATATCAGATAAATATAGCCCACATAAACAAAAGTTCTTTTTGGCCTTCAATACTATTTAATAATATAAAGAGGTCCTGAGATCAAAAAGCTTGAGAACTGCTACCATATGGTAATTTAAAGTTAAAAAAAATCAAATGAATAAATGGCTGTTATAAAACAAGCACAAATACTCTCAAACAAAAAAGGTCTAACACCTTTGCTATCCTAAAGACAGCCCCCAAAAAGGTAGTTTGACAGTCAGAAAAGAGAAAATACTAGGCTAGAAGGGATGTGAGGGCGATGTTAAACACGAGGTGGAGGTGGATAGTTAAATGTATAATTATTCATGCAAATTAGAGAAACTTTAACTGAATGGCTAGCTGGTAAGAAGATAAACAAGATAGAATGGTGGTTACAGAAAAAAATGAAAATCAAATAGCACAAACTGAAGTGAGAAACAGGAAACTAGAGCCAAATTAATGAATGATATGAGAAAATAATAAGATTTATAGTAATAGATCCTATAAAAAACTAAGCTAAGAACAAACCACACAAGGCATACTTAAAGTCAAGTCCAATGGCATCTAATTCAAAAAGGCAAAGCAGGCAGCCAAGACGTCTTTGTTGCTCACACATTTTCCCAATAAAACATATTTCACATCGTAAAAATGTAGATGCTTAATCTCTGCTTCTTCTGACCTGTCATAATACATATGTGAAACATCTAGACATAACAGCTCTAAAGTACATAATTGTTCCTGCGGTCCCCAAAAGGTAATCACGCTATGAGACAGGAAAATAGTAATTGGAAAACAACCAGTTAAAATACCTATTGTCCAGTCCAGGTTTGCAATTTGGTAAAAACAGCATACAATTTTGTAAGATCATCCTCTGTTACGCAATCTAATACATTTTTCTATAATTGAATTAAAGTCAGATCTGTAGATGCCACCAAAAACAATGAGAGTGCTCAAGATGTTCTCCATCTTCAATTCCACAACAAGGGTCTGTTGGGAGCCTCTTCATCTAGGAATTGCCAGGCCTAAGGAAACTCTTCCTCAAGTTCTAGACTGCCTGCCAGATGCAATCATTAGAGACAGTGGGATACCTATGTATTCTGAGCTGCCACATTTAAACTGAATATATAGCAACTAACGCTCTGTACTGATAAAGTTCTCAGTAGCACTTTGATGATCTGTGGCTGTATATTTAAGAGTGACCCTAGGGAACTGTTGCCCATTTGAAGTTGTTCCAGTAATGTACAAAAGGAATTAATCTGGATTAACAAAGGTCCCATGTACCCTATTAATTCTTTACAAACCTTATAATTGTGTCTTTTCAAAAGAAAATGATATGCACACACATAAAGATATATAAAAATACTTCAGAAAACTTGCCCGTTTACCATTATTTGATGAAATGTGCTATTTCAGCATACAAACACGGTTTGGAAAGTTAAAACATGTCAGTATATTAAAACTCAGTCCATTTTTTTAAAATAAAATTATTCAAGTAATTTAACATTTCGTCAGAAATAATCATCAGAATCTTACTATCAACTAAGTTATTTAATTCTCACAACTGCTTTCAAATGATTTTACTTTCATTTTTCCATTATTACTAACCACTTTCTATAACCAAGCTATTATTTTTACCCTTATGTTGATGTCATTCATTAAAAGACTCGTTATCAGTTAAGACATCATTTTTTATTAAAGATTACTTTGTTGGATATCTAAAAATATAGTTAGAACTTTCTATCCTAGTTCAGCCTTGTAAAATTTCATGACATGATATAATTTTGAATTATTTCGTTAAAAGAAAGTGTGACAGTTGAGATACATGAAATTATTCCATTAAAATTATATTTTTACTATCCCTAAGTATCATTTAAGCAAACTTACTCGTTTGAAGTCATTCATATTTGTTGCCTGGACTGGAGTACCAATAAAAGTAAAATATGAAATTCTTGTTGTTTCCTCTTCACCTTGATTCGATTGAACAAATATCTACCAAAAAAGTTTACATTTATAATTACAATCCTTCTTCACAAACATGCTTTAAGTTTAATCAATTTCCTTAAATTACTAATACAAATATTCTCCATTCTTTGTAAAAATTAAACTAGGCTCGATGTGGTGGCTCACGTCTGTAATCCCAGCACTTTGGGAGGTTGAGGCGGGCAGATAACCTAAGGTCAGAAGTTCAAGACCAGCCTGGCCACCATGGCAAAACCCCATCTCTACTAAAAATACAAAAAAATTAATGTGGTGACCGGCACCTGTAATCCTAGCTACTTGGGAGACTGGGGCAGGAGAATCACTTGAATCTGGGAGGTGGAGGTTGCAGTGAGCCGAGATCGTGCCACTGCACTCCAGCCTGGGCAACAAGAGCAAAACTCTGGCTCAAAAAAAAAAAAAAAAAGAAAAATTAATCTAAATTATATAACATTAAGACTAGTACTCCTATAGGATAAGACTATTAATTATAGGGCTGTTTGCCCTGCTATTCTCACTTTCTCCAGAGATGTCATGGCAAGAGACCCATATATACAAGTTCACGATAATTTGGTGTGATAGTTATGGCAGAGTCACAATTAAATTCTCTCTATATATATTTTTTTTGAGATGGAGTCTCACTCTGTTGCCCAGGCTGGAGTGCAATGGCATGATCTCGACTCACTGCAACCTCCGCCTCCCAGGTTCAAAAGATTCTCCAGCCTCAGCCTACTGAGTAGCCCACCACCATGCCTGGCTAATTTTTTTTTTTTTTTTTTTAAGAGACGGAGTCTTGCTCTGTCGCCCAGGCTGGGGTGCAGTGGTGCCATCTCAGCTCACTGCAACCTCTACCTCTCAGGTTCAAGCAAGTCTCCTGCCTCAGCCTCCTTAGGAGGTGGGACTACAGGCACACGCCACCATGCCTGGCTAATTTTTTTTTTTTTTTTGTAATTTAGTAGAGACAGGATTTCACCATGTTGCCCAGGGTGGTCTCGAACTTCTGAGCTCAGGCAATCTGCCCGCCTCAGCCTCCCAAAGTGCTGGGAGAACAGGCGTGAGCCACCGTACCCAGCAATTAAATTCCTTACAGAGAATGTTGAAAGGGTATTAAGAGTTACCATTACAATGGGACATACTATCATGGGAAATTTTATTAAAATAGTAGTTTTTCACTGAG